>NC_086017.1:192342500-192700000 GCF_029281585.2 Gorilla gorilla gorilla
TGTTTGCATTTACCAGAGATGTGGGGCTCGTCACAAATCTTTCCATGTGAAGAATGTAAATGTTTTTTAGTTTGTTCCATGCAATTCCTGAATTTGAGAGTCCAGCTGAGTGGTCCAGGAGTGGCTTAGGTTTTGGGTCTGAGGAGAAGTGACGACATACCACAAAAGGAGAGATGGTACTCAGAGAGGGAATCAAAGTACAACTTTCATGTAAGCTGCCTGGAGTCTTTTCTTCTGAACTGCTCTGCTTCTATTTATAACTCAGTGCCTCAGGCTAAAATACCCGGATAAAGTTGTCCATACATCCACAGAACAAAGACTCCAGAGACTGTCACAGTGACACTATTAACTGTTTTACCATCTTATTCACAAGGGGATTTAGATATATTTTTTCTGAAAGGTCGACTCAGATTTTTCCTTGTGTCCTTGGCCGTAAAAGGACTTGAGCTTATTGGACTTCCTAATGACTCTAGTAATTATAGATACCCAGAGCTTCATGGTAACAGCACCCAGGGTGTGGGACAACTTTAGTTAAAGATTCCTTTAAAACAACATCCCTCTGGTATTATTGTACTAAATTTCCTGGGAGAATATCTGAAACAGAGTGCTCTATACTGACCCTAATTTTTAGAAAGGCAAATTTTGGCAAGAAAGGTAGTTTTGATTGATATAATTAAGAAATAGAAAAACAAGTCCTAAATCTTAACTGTGTATAAAGATATGGAAGAAGGGAGATATACAGAAAAACAGTGTATTTGGGAGTCAGGCCAAACTGGATTTGATTCCTAGCTCTATGAAACAAGTTCTTAACCTCATCTTTCATTTTTACAAATTCACTATTTCTGTTAATACTAGGGTTGTCAGTAAGAAGTCATATCTATAAATCATTTGATACAATGCTTGACACAAAGGAGACATGCAATAGTTATAGCTATTGTTGGTTATGTACTTAATATTGGGTATTTATTGACTCATATTACATATTAATAACAATAACAAAATTTGCATGCTTGTCTGAGTTTGCATTTGCATATGATTTTAATTCCCCTGATTATAATATTGTGATTTATCTTCTTCTGGAAAGAAACTGCTGGGAAACTTAGATAAATTGCGAGTTTCTATTTCTATGGGTATATTTCCATGAGTAGGTAGAAATAAAGCAAATACATGTTAAATACCTAAGTCCTGTCTTCTGGAGGTTGGAACTGATAAAAGGGGTGCAAGGGAAGAACACTCTAACATTCATCCCTGCTTTCACACAGAGCTTATTGTATTGTTAGGTAGAAAGAATTGGCAGTTGATAATGTATTAATTTTCTCATGTGTGTTAATGAGTGAGTGTAGGGTAACAGAAGGTCAGAAGGCCAGAGTCATCAGTGAAGGGACCTGAGCTAAGCTAGGCTTTATAGCCAAATGTTATTTGGGTAAGTCCAGTCACCTGATTTCAGTGGGGCCAACAGCATGAGCAGAGGCATGAGTATGACACATGACATATGGAAAACATAACATATTCGAAAGTTAACTGAAATAAAGCAGAGAGTATATGTTGGGGCATAATGGGAAATAAATGAAGTTGAATAGGTGGTGGTAGGTGAGGTCCTAGTAGTAGTGTTATTATTTTTGTTATCATTAATAGCTAGCACTATTAACTCAACTATGTGTCAGATATTAAACTAAGTTCTTTCATGCATAACTTCAATTAAGCCCAACAGCAAGCCCAAAAGATAGTAATATTATTATTCCCATTATTTAGGTAAAACAGTTAAAGCTTAGTAAATTTAAGCAAGAGTCAGTATTGTGTGATGGTCAAGAGTATAAACACTGTGACCAGACTGCCTGGGTTTGAATCTTGGCTTACTAATTACTACCTGTGTGAAGTTGGGCAATTGCTCATCTTTTTTTGCTCATCCTGTGTATCTGTTTCTTCACCAGTAAAATAGGGATAATAATGATACCTAGCTCATAGGGTTATTGTGTGGATCCAATTAGTTAAGTTTATGTGTGTGTGTGTGTGCACGTGTGTGTAGGTATATATGTATGTACATATATACATACATATATACACACACATAAATTTAATTATGCATATGTATATATGCATGTAGGTATATATTATGTACACACAAACTTAACTGTGTATGTATATAGACATATATGCACATATACATATATATACACATACAAACACACACACATAAACTTAACTATTTGGATCCACACAATAACCCTATTTTATATGTGTGTATTTATACATATATACATATGTATGTATGTGTGTGTGTATATATCTTCTTTAGAATACTGCTAACTATATAGTCAAGTGTTATATAAGTGTTTGCTCTTATTAAGTAGGTAACACATAGATAGCAATTTTGTAAAAGACAGAAAATCTTTCTATGACTTTTTTATGTTGACTGTCCATTTAAGCTGAGAGAATAACATACATAAATAATTTATATTCACTTTCGAAAAAGTAGAATATACAGATAAAAATTTAAAATGTTTTATTTCTCATATATAATCATTATATTGCTATATGATTTTTCAGAATATGTATTTATAAACATATATATGTATGTCTTATAACCTGATTTTCCACTTTAAAATATCTAGAAACATTATGTCAATAAATACAGCTACCTTATAATTGTAAAGGTCACATAATAATCTGATATGTGGATGTAGCATACAAAATTAAACCAATTGCCTACCTTTGTAGATGGTTTTCAATTTCTTTTTGCTATTTTAAACATTCTGCAATGAATAATCCCATAGATTATTGGAATATCTCATAGATTTATGGAATTATTTACTTAGGATAACTCCTAAAAGTGTAAATTCTGAGACAAAGTTATACCCATTTTTCAGAAATATTATATATTTACATATTGCCAAATTACCCTTCAGAAATTTTTAACATTTTGCAGTTCTGTCAGCAATGTATGAGAACTGTCATCTCCCATCCCTCACTCAGGTCGCACAGTGGTTATTGCTCTTTTAAAAACTATTTTCAAATGTAATACATGAAATGCCTTATCATCATTTGAAATCACTTAATATTACTATTACTTCAAATATGCTTATTGAAAAATTCATATTTTTATAAATTTTCTGTTATTTTTCTCCTATTTTTAAAAGTTTGAGGTGTTTTATTTGAAGTAAATTTCCATAATTATGCTAGTAAAATTTTGTCTCACACATTTTGAAAATATATGTGTGAGTATACTTTGCTAAAAGTTTGAAAAGAGGAGGAGTAAATGAGTTTGGAACCATGTGGAAGTTAATAAGGATATTTTTTCTAACATTCAAATCTTAGTGTTTTAGTTCATTTTGTGTTGCCACAATAGAATACCTAAGACTGAGTAATTTTGAAAGAACGGAGATTTATTTCTCACAGTTCTGGAGGCTGGGAAGTCCAAGACTGAGGGGCTGCATCTGGTAATGGCCTTCCTACTGCAGTAATCCCATGAAAACAGAGGAAGGGTAAGAGAGCATGTGAGAGAGGGCAAAGGGGACCAAACTCATCCTTCTACCAGGACCCCACTCTGTTGATAACTTACCCACTCCCTAGATAACAGCATTAATCCATTCATAAGGTCAGAGCCCTTTTGACCTAGTCACCTCTTAAAGGTCCCACCTCTCAATACTGTTGCATTGGGGATGAAGTTTCCAACACATAAACTTTGGGGGCACATTCAAATCATAGCACGGAGAATGTTCTATTTTTTTTTTTTTTTTTAAAAAAAACCTTTGGTAGCTTCCCTTTGCGACAGAATAAAGTCGAGGTTTTAAAACTTGGCATATGAGGTCCACCATGACCTGGTATCAGTTGGCCTTTATAGCCTCTTCCATAAACACTTTCTCATTGTGAGGGCCAATTGTGTGCATCTCTTCCCAAGTCCACATTCTGTGAAGTCATGTTGGTGGATTGAGATCAGACATAGCAGGAATATTTACACCATGGAAATTGGCAAACACTATGAATTAGGACTTTTTCTTTTTCCCTGGAGACTCAATTGTTAAATATTTAGCAGCATTTTACTGCATGTACTCTAAACTCCAGGCATCCTAAATTTCTTAACATTCCTCATCTAGGGCAGTAATAAAACATGTATGCACCCCAGTCAGGGTAATGTATCAGTTGCCCATCAACACTCATTAGCAATGTCTAGGAGAAGCAGGAAAGCGGGTCCTCTAGTGGCAGTGCTCAGCCTCTCTTGCTCTGACTAACCCAGGGCTGGCCCAAAGTTGCCCATTCAATGCAGTCACACAAAGCCCCGTTTTGGAAATATGTCACATTGAAAACATCATCCAGTGTGCATGATGACTGGAAGAAAATGACCACTGATGAGAGGACTAGTCAGGATGTTGAAATTTTGTAGAGTGCATCACCTAGTCTTGAGGGGCTGGTGAGTCCCTGGAGATGGGTGGTAGTAATGAGGATAGAAAGAAAAAGCAGACATGAGCCATTTTAGGCAAGGAACAGTGGAACTTGGTGAAAGATGGACTAGGAAAAGAAAGAGTAGGCAAAATTAAAGCTCAAGATGTCTTTAAGCTTCTAATTTAGAAGCAGTTGTTTAGAATAGATATTGGAGTCATCTGTGTAAAGCCATGGACTCACCAGGAAGAGAACCCAAAAGGTGAAAAAAAAAAATACAAGAAAGACAGAGAGAGGCAGAGAGAGAGAGAGAGAGAGAGAAAATCTGAAAGTTGAGTGGTAGGAAAATCTATGCTTTGGGAGAGATCAGAAAGGGGTATAGAGGCTGGACACAGTGGCTCTTTGGGAGGCTGATGCAGGAGGATCGCTTGAGTCCAGGGGTTGCAGACCAGCCTAGGCAAAACAGCGAGATCCCATCTCTTCCAAAAATTAAAAAATTAGCTGGGCACAGTGGCACATGTCTGTAGTTCCAGCTACTCAGAAGGCTGAGGCAGGAGGACTGCTTGAAGCCAGGGGTTTGAGGCTGCAGTGAGCTGTGATCATGCCACTGCACTCTGGCCTAGACAGCAGAGTAAGATTCTGAAAATGGCAGTGTCTCAAAAGCTGGGGAAAGAGTTTTAAAGAGCAAAGAATGCTTCAAAACATTTGAAGATTAGTCAATATACTTTAAAGGGAAGAAAATTGAAAGTGTAAAAAGGCCAAGAAAATTATCATTGACTTTGGCAAGAAGGTGTTCACTAGTCATAGTAAAGCTGGTATCTTCAGAGCAGTAGAAGGTGAAAAGTCACTGCCCCACAACTCAGTGGATTGTGTTCAAATTCCTGTGCTACTTACTGGCTGTAGTTCACTTTACACAAATGTCTTCATCACTCCCAAAGTCAGGTTTCTTCTTTTATTAATCAGAGATAGTTTTTGTTGTACTATTTCATAAGGTTATTGTGAGGGTCAAAAGAATGGTATCTATGGAAGTATTTTGCAAATTAAGTTTTTAATGTGACACATTTCCATTATTACAGTCATAATCAGAGCTAGATGGAAACAACAGGAAGAATGGTTAATAAAAAGGTAAAGGATGAGAAGAAAAAATGGGGTGATTGGGCATCAGCTTGAAGAAGAAATGGGGTATTTATTTATTTAGAGACGGAGTTTTGCTCTTGTCGCCCAGGCTGGAGTGCAATGGCACAATCTCGGCTCACTGCAACTTCCGCCTCCCCGGTTCAAGCGATTCTCCTGCCTCAGCCTCAGTAGCTGAGTTGAGCTCAGCTCAGTAGCTGTAGCTGAGACTACAGGCGCCCACCATCACACCTGGCTAATTTTTGTATTTCTAGTAGAGACAGGGTTTCACCATGCTGGCCAGGCTGGTCTCGAACTCCCGACCTCAGGTGATCCACCCACCTTGGCCTCCCAAAGTGCTGGGATTATAGGCGTGAGCCACTGTGCCTGGCAGAAACAAGGATTAATGAAGCATTTGTTTACATTTGTTTGAAGGCAGGGATACTCTGGGCATGGCTGAAGATAGAAAGGAAGACTTTCATTGTGGAGGAGGGGTGACTACAGGTGTAGAGTCCAGGTAAATGAAGAGCATGATCTTTCAACTGAAGGACAGAAGCCTCTTCCTCTGGGACTGGTGGGAAGATTGAGACCCACATATAGAGACAGGCACTTGTCAAAAGGAAAATGGGATGAAGTTGCTCTTGTGCAACACTCCAAACATGTGCTTGAAGGATAAGGAAAGGCTATGGAAGGATGGTTAGGGAGAGAGCTATGGGATCTTGAATAAGAGTTAGAAGACAGAAGTATGGTTTCGATTACTGCTGTGGTATTATCTTCTTATATCGTGAACTACAGTATTCAGTCCCTTTAGAGGAGTTGCCAAATCTAACATTCATGATCTCCACCCTATATAGTCACTGTACATTGGCTCAGTCCAGGTTGCAAAACATGACCTAACAAGAAAAGGAGTTATGCTTCTGCACAGCTGGATTGGATAACAAACACGGTCACCTCATTATCTGAACTGAAGGTTGGAGTACCTAGTTGGAGATGGGATTCGTATATATTTTCCAGTTTTGAGAAGCCATGTGGGAGGTAAAGTCTGTACACTAAAATGTTGGATTCTCCAGGATCGTTCTGTGGTTTATAAGTTGAAAGGGAGGGTCCATTTGAAAATCAGGAGTTTCTTAGAAATATGGATCATATGGTCCATAAACATCTGTGGTAACGTCCCCCTCAGATATCATGGGACTTACATTAGGATGTGAAAATGCAAGATGGAGATGAGATGGGCATGAGAAGATGCCTCTATTCTAGCGTGGTCATAATTGGCCGGAACTGAGTGGTGGCTACCTTAGAAATGACTTGCCCTGTACAGGTTGCCACAGTTGCTACCACTCCCACTGATCTGTCAGATACTGAGGCTGAGGATCTGTTTTCATTCAGAATTACACAGGATCCCTTGCTTTTCTTATAATAAAAAGAAAGTTCTCTGGTTCTTGACTCTATCAAAAGTGGAAAAAGGAAAGAATGAGAGGTTTACATGTTTTAACTCTTATACACCTGACTCCAGTAGGCATCTGAGTTTAGGAATCATGTTATAACTCAACAGTTATCAAACTCAGTGTTATGTATGACATGGGGTATGTTGAGATCATTCTTGAATGGTCAGTAAGTGTAGATAAAGTAGGTATTGTGAATATTGAACTTTTGACATACTAAAAATTGTTCAGGTCAGGTGTGGTGGCTCACGCCTATAATCCTAGCACTTTGGGAGGCTGAGGCAGACTGATGGCTTGAGCCCAGGAGTTTGAGACCAGCCTGGGCAACATGACAAAACCCTGTCTCTACAAAAAGTACCAAAAATTAGCCAGGCATGGTGGCACATGCCTATAGTCCCAGCTACTTGGGAGGCTGAGGTGGGAGGATTACCTGATCCCAGGGAGGTACAGGTTGCAGTGAACTGAGATTGTGCCACTGCATTCCAGCCTGGGTGATAGAGGGAGACCTTGACTCAAAAAAAAGTGTTCAAATTTATCTTATAATATATTGTATTCATTTATATTCTATATAATTTTTTGTGTGTGTGTGAGACACAATCTCACTCTGTCATCCAGGCTGGAGTGCAGTGGCACTACCTTGGCCCACTGCAACCTCTGCCTCCCAGGTTCAAGCAGTTCTCCTGCCTCAGCCTCCCAAGTAGCTGGGATTACAGGTGTGCACCACCATGCCCAGCTAATTTTTGTATTTTTAGTAGAGACAGAGTTTCACCATATTGCCCAGGCTGGTCTTGAACTCCTGAGCTCAGACAATCTGCCCACCTTGGCCTCCCAAAATGCTAGGATTACAGGTGTGAGCCATCATGCCCAGCCATAATTTCTTTTTCAAAACCACTTTACTGAGGTATGATTGACAGGGAAAAAGCTTTACATATTTAATGTATACAATTTGATGTTCTAGACATCATTATACACCTATGAAACCATCACTACAATCAATGCCATCAATGTATCCCTCACCTCCAAAAATTCCCTCCTGCTCTATTTTGTGTGTGTGTGTGAGGGGAGCACTTAAGATCTCCCTTCTCAGCAAAGTTTTAATGTATATGATACAGTAGTTTACTATAGACACTATGCTGTATAATAGTCTCCTAGGACTAACTTATCTTGCATAAGTGAAAATTTATATCCTTTAATGAAACCTCCTTGTTCAGCGCCCATCACCCCAGCTTCTGGCAGCCATTATTCTACTCTGTTTCTATGAGTTGTAGTATTTTTCCTTCTGTGTCTGGCTTATTCCACTTAGCATATGTTCTCTAGGTTCATTGATGTTGTCACAAATGGCAGAATCTCCTTCTTTTTGAAGGTTGAGTAATATTCCATTGTATGTATATACCATATTTCCTTTATCCATTCATCTGTTGATAACATTTGGATTGCTTTGGCTAGTGGGAATAATACTGAAAACCAGATATCCGATAAAGGGTCAATGTAAAAAAAATAAGGAACTTCTATAACTCAATAGCAAAACCATGAATGACCAGTATAAAAATGGGCAAAGAACCAGAACAGACATGTCCTTAAACAAGACATATGAATAGTTAATAGGTATATGGAAAAAAGTCTAACATCAGCAGTCATAAAATGCAAATTAAAACCGCAATGAAATATTATCTGACATTTGCTAGAAAAAAAAGGAAATGTAAGTGTTAGCGAAGATGTGGAACCCTTACAAACTGTTGGTGGAAATGTAAACTGGTACAACTACTATGGAAAACAGTATGGAGATTCTTCAAAAATTAAAAACAGAGCTCACTATTGTATAATCCAACAATTTCTCTTCTGGGTATATATCCCCCCAAAATTTAAATTAAAATCTCAAAGAGATATCTGATATAATTAAACATTTACAAAAACTTTTTTTTTTTTGAGACAGAGTTTTGCTCACTTCCCCAGGCTGGAGTGCACTGGAACAATCATAGCTCACTGCAACCTCAAATTCCTGGGCTGAAGCGGTCCTCCCACCTCAGCCTCCCAAGTAGCAGGGACTACTGGCACTTGCCACCATGTTTGGCTAATTTTTGAAGTTTTTTGTAGAGATGGGGTTGCCCAGTCTGGTCACGAATGATAGCTGATGTAAATTAAGCAGGAGAGAAACATCATGTTAGAGTTAGCACCATGGGAATATCTGTGAGATTATGTCACACACATAGCTTGTCATGTGCGTCTCAGAGGAAAAAACTTGAGAACTACTGTTCTGGCAGATGGCGGAACAATGAGTGTATAGTCATTTTAGGCAGCACTAAAAAATCACATGATGGAACATTTTCTGCAGAGCTGTATTTTGTTCTCAATTTAATTTTTATCAAAGTCAAACATATACATAGTTTAAAAAGTCAACTAGTGTAAGATTCATCATGAAAATCACACATCTACTGAGACCTCTTCCCCACCCTATTTCTCCTCCCCCGAGGCAACATTTAGGTTAAATGAATAATTGGTGTTTACATTGCAATCATATAAATTTCGTTCATAATTAAATCTCAAGGTATGTTACTGTCACATTTTGTTTCTTCTAAACTTCGCTTTTTTCTGGACTTAATCATTGTCTCATATTTTGTTTGTTAGGTTTTCTTCCTTAAATCATCTATATCCTTCCTTAAATCAGCTACATCCCTCTCAATATGATCAGGTATGCTAGATAATATCGGTTTCCATTTTATCTTGGAGACCACCCTCTTGAAGCCTTCCTTCCTTCTGCTCCAATCAAACTAGTTGCTCTCTAGGTTGCTACATAAGCATCATCCTGGGATTCCCCACTGCCATGGTTCAATTTACTTCACTTTTCTCTTGGGTTGGATCCCACGCCTATTTATTCCCCTTTACTCTACTTGTGATGAATTATTTCCTGGGAGTTTCCTGAGAAAGGATAAGGATAAGTACTTCTGATTCCTTACAGGACTCTAAAAAGGTCTGTAGTCTACCTTCACAGTTGGCTAAGTGCAGACCTCTGTTGTAGAAGAAATAATCACTGCTTGCTGATGGCATTGCTCCATGTGCTCTATCTTTGAAAATTCTTGTTGAGAACTATGAAGGCATTTTGATTGTTGCTATTTCATATATGACCACCTTTTTTTGGTATTGTCTTCTCTAACTTCAAAGTTCTAAAATATCACAGTCATCTGTTAATCCAAGTTCTTTAGGGTTTGGAAAAATATTGTTGGCTAATTTCCTTCTCCAAAGTTTTCTTTTTCTGGAACTCTTAGAATAAGAAAACTCAAAGTTTTCTTATTTCTGGTCAGCTTTTAAGGTTCTTAGATTAGTTTTCTACGTTTCTTATCTTTTCTCTCCTGTTTTTCCATTACTTTGTCTTTTGTTTTACATTTGAGAAGATTTTTGTCAACTCTGTCCTCTAAATATACTACTGAATTTCTTTAAGTTTTGGTGCCATATTTTCTAAGACTCAAAAGCTCTTTGTTGATCTGTTCTTGTTTAATGGATATATTAGTTTTTTATATATAATTAGTAACCAGAAAATATACCAATTGCATTGCCTCTGTTTTAAGAATTTGTGTGTTTATATCTGTCTTTTTTTCATAGAGAACTTTTTAAAATATTAGGAATCTTTGACTTTGTGTCATATTTAAAATGTGAGGGTCCAAGAAAATATAGGAAGCTCTGTGTGTATGTGTGTGTGTGTGTGTGTGTGTGTGTGTGTTAGGGGGAGAGGATTCTCCACTGATTGGATTCATTGGCTGTTTCATTGGTTAAACCCTTAAATGTCATTATCTTTAGGTGTTAAATCTCAAGCTGACATTTCTCTAGAGAGAAATTGTTCAGTATCTTGCCTGGAAGTGAAAACCTGATTACCAGATTTTGAGGAATTTCTCATAAAGTATTTAGGCTGGGGATTCTCAAAATGCAGTCTACAAACTTCAGGGGGTTCCTAAGATTCTTTCAGGGATTCTACAGTCAAAACTATTTTCATAATAGTACTAAGATCAGAAGTTATTTGCATTTTTGTGGTGGTGATATATGCACTTATGATGCAAACTCAACCACGGGTAAAATTGCTGGTGCTTAGCGTTAACCAATGTAGTAGCACCAAACTCTGCTAGTCATTATTGTATTCTTCACAAACATGCATGTAACAGTTAAAGCAAAAAAAATAAAGCCACTTTCATTAAAATATGTCTTTAGTGAACAGTAAGAGTTATTGATTATTATTTAACCTTGACCCTCAAATGCACATCTTTTTTATATTTTCTATGATGAAATGGGAAGTATGCATAAAGCACTTCTGCAGCATGCCAAAGTGCAATGATTGTCTCGAGGAAAAGCATTTGTGCTATTGCTTGAGTTACAAGTGGAACTACCTGCTTTTTTCAAAGAACCCCATTTTGGTTGAAAGAATGATTGACAAAGAATAGTCTTTCAGATGTGGCTATTAGACAGACAGCCCTCAAAAACGAACAAAGTAACCTTATCACTTCAGGGAAAACAACTGATGGTATTTGTTGCCAATGATAGAATTTGCGTGTTCAGGAGAAAATGAGAATCTTGGAAAACTTGTATCCTCCACCATTAGCTTGAAAGTTTCCTAAGTGGGGTTACTGGTGATAGGTAACCATGTGATTTTTTAATATTATATAATAAAGTGCACCTATGTGTGAAAGATATGCCTAAATCAATGAACTGCTATTTTCCAAATGATTAGTGCAGGATGTTACCAAATCATGCATGGGAAAAAATGCAAGATAGGTTTATGCAATAAATTTTAATGTAATAGAATACAAAAAGTTCACTGATGCACTTTCAAATTTTGTATTGAAACTCTTCTTTAAGAAACTACCACTCATCAAATTTTGGTATAGCATTGAAGAAAAATATTTACAACTATCTGAAAATGTTATTAAAATAATGCTGTCTTTCTAACTACGTAGATAACTCTGCAAAGCTGGATTTTCTTGGTATTCTTCCACCAAAGCAACATATTATGATAGATTGAGTGCAGAAGCAGTTATGAGAACCTATTTTCTATTAAGCCAGACATTAAAGAGATTTGTAAAAATGTAAAAGTGCCACTATTCTCACTAATTTTTTAGTTGTGAAAAATATAGTTACATTTCAGAAAAATGTTATTTATATTAATATATAATGGACTTGCTATTGTTTTAAATGAATTAAGATTTTTTCAGTTGTAATTTGTAATAAAGTAAATATTGATACATATAACCAATGTAAACCAAAGATCTTTCTCAAAAAATGATCCTCAAAATTCTTAAGAGTATAAAGTGGTACAGAGAGCAAAGTGTTTGAGAGCAGCTGAAAGACAATTACTTAATCCTCCCCAACCCTACGTTTTCTCAATAGCTTCACACCCCCACTTTTTACTATACCAGTGTCTCCTAATTTAGAGAGACACTTCTCTGTTCAAGTCTCTGACTGGTGGTGGGGGCCCTGAGAGTCTAATTTTTCTCTGTACAGATTTCCAAGCACTATGTCCTCCTTGCTGCATGCGTCCGTGTGCTTCCTGTTGCTTCTGCCCAGGCAGACATCTAGGTTTCACTTTCTTCTTTTTGCCAAGCCAGTTACCACTCATCACTTCGTTCCAAAATTTTAATAACATCTCTTGGTTTTCTGTCATCTCCTCTCCCATTCCTTTTTCCTTGTGGGTTTATCATTTTTAAAAACCTCTTTTCTGTTATTTTAGTGGAGATTTGGGAGGGAGTGGAGGTAGAGGCATGTATTTGACTGGGAGTACTATGTGTTGATTTTGGTATGTGTGCCAACATGTGGAAGCTATTAATTGCTACCTATTTATAATACATTATTTAATTTTAAAATATTAAATTAAAAAACAATTCTATAAATAAATTAAAAATATTCAATAGAAAGAGGATAGTTGGAATATCTGTTAGATGTTTTCATATAGAATATTTATATTTTCCTTTATTATTTAATTACTTAGAAACAATCAACAAAGTTTTTGGAGTTCTTTGGGAAAATGGTCCTGTTTTTAAAAATAAGCGTCTATAAAATGCTGATGTTTAGCTTAGAATTAACTGCATTGCCCACCTAACCAAGTATAGATCAAAATGACTTATGTTTACTTTGGGTTTACCTTATATATAGCTTTTAATATGAAAATAGTGATGTTTGGGATTTAATACTGACCCTTGCATATTTAAATCTATTGAATAACAGATTACATTATTATTAGGTTTTATATAATGTTTCTAAAGTATGTTACAATGAATATACTGACCAAGAAAATTTCCAGGGAAGAGTTCAATGAATTTATGATTCTATTTCATGCCACATCACATTGATTACACTCTTTGAAGTCAAGGAAATCTTAGTTCTGTGAACTACAACAAAAAGTGAGAAATAGTTTTCAGTGTTATTCATTTCCCAAATATAAGAACACAAGGAAGATGATCATACTAGAGTCTGGAATTGTTTGATTTTGATGTTAATAGTTACGACACTGGAGACTAGTAACATGAGGCAGGTTAAGTAAATTGAGATTGCATTTTAGAAGATAAAGATCAGAATTGAGAATGACCTTATAAAGTTGGAAATAAAGAAACAACTCACAGAATTCAGAACATCATTGAAAACCTGGAATGCACCTTGAAAATAATCTTGTCCAATACTAGCATTTAATAGAGGAGGAAATGAAGATCCGGAAATGTGGAGTGAAGGTCAAATTGCTACTTATTAGCAAATGTGTTATTAGAACCTGGGCTTCCTGTCCTCTAGCCCAGTATTCTCTCCCATGTATCCACTTCATCAGAGACAAAGGGGGTATCATTCCCTGAAGAAGAAGGAAAGGACATTGCCAGGTCTGCCTTCCATTCTCTTCTCTTTTTATTTATTTATTTATTTATTTATTTATTATTATTATACTTTAAGTTTTAGGGTATTTATTTATTTATTTATTTATTCCATTCTCTTCTCTAGGTATGTAAGTCTTTCCTTGATCCAAGGCCTAGCTAAAACATGAACTCTAACAAAGCTTCCTAGCTGATTTCACCTCCTCTGTCATATACTGTGATCTTCATTTCTCCTGTACCCCTGTCACATCTGCCGCCCCATATGATACCTCATATTTGTGGCCCTTCATGGTTGTCTATCTTTAAATGTAGATATTCTGTCTCCCCAGCTAGATAGTGGTACTTTTGAGGGCAGGACCCTACCAACAGTGACTATAGTCCTGTATCCCTCAAGGTGACTTGGATTCAAACGTCAGAGGTGGTCAGCTGCTGTTGCTGTTGTACTGTTGGAAGATCTGGCTGGTTATGTACACACTGAGCAAGAAAAGTTCCTCAACATGGCAGGGGAGTTGGTATCATTCAAGCCGCAGCTCAGGAAACAAGCATACTGTGGAAATAAATAGGAGAACATCATGTACGAACCAGAAAATCCAGGATTTAGTTTTTAGCTCTTTTCAAGCTATTTTCAGGATTCTGCTAAGCACTATGTTATACTTTTTAAAGAACAGAGGCGAGAAGCTGGAAATGGTGTGTTTTTTAAAAGAGCAATATTCTATGGCACATAGAAACCATATGGCTAGTCCTATTTTCTAAACACAGAAGACCCAAAGACAAGGCTGACATATGTGGTTGTTTAGATGGTTCAGTGCATAGAGGTACCTGGCCAAGAGACAGGAAGGAACACTTTTTTCTTCCTTCCAAGAAGAAATTCTACTTTAGTGCACGTCCCAGAGACTGACTTTGTTCTACCCATATGACATTTTTCAACCATTACTTTATATACACAGAGTGTACTTATGTATATACACACACATATATCTTGTATACATATATCTTATATGTGAGGGTGTGTGCCTATCTGTATCTATCATCTATACATAATCTATCTTGTTCCCAAAATAAATTTTGATCTAATAATAATAAAAACAATAACTAACATTTTACTGGTCATTTCCTAGACATGTTCTAAGTGCTTCACACATAATCACATGATTTATTCCTCATAGCAATCTCTCTGAGTGGTGGTACAGTTATGAGAATTTAGTGGCTGCTAAATACATCCAGAGCATTAGGAGAGCAGCAATAGTCAGACACCTTGCAGCCTTTCACCTTTAGAGGGGCTCTCGAAACATTCTACGGCTATTAACTTCTAACAGCAGGTCTGAAGAGTCACATGCCCAAGGGCAGAATTTAGGGGCCAGATTTTCTTAGAACCTGACAATACTCAGCAAATGATCTTTTCCTCTGCTAAATTGGCTTTTCCTTCCATTTCAGTAGGTTTTTGATAAATATTTGTTGAATGTTAAAATGATTGCACTCCTTCTAGTTAATTCAGATGTGAGACATCTGACCCATTCTTGGGCTCTCTCCCCTTCTTCCCATCTTTTTCAAATTAGTCCTCAATTCCTGCAGCTGCTTCCTTTGTACAAAGTCTTGAATTCCTTAGTACCCAGTGCTATCAATAAGTTTGTTCTCAGCCTCTCACAGTGACATTAGCCAACGAATTGTTTCTTCAATCATTGATTTCTTCAGCCCATTCAATATCACACATTAATATTGGCTTCCCTTACTTTTTTGGAATCTAATACAGACTTCAGAGCCCTTTACTCTAGCTTTTTTCTCCATGAGAGGCAGAGTAGTGTTTCAAAAAATGACATGGTCTATGATTTCTATGGACTGACTAGTCTTTGGATTTTCCTGGCCATTTACTATTTGTGTAGTCTAGAACAAGTCCCATAATATCTGAGTTTGTTTCTTCACTGCATAATTATATGGTTTTGAAAAAAATTAAAATATTATATGTAAAGTAATAACAGCAGTGCTTGAAACTATATAGATTCTGAATAATGAGAGTTATGCTGGTGAAGATGGTGGTTGTAGTGATAATGAAAGACCCGGATCTCGGGCTTCCTACAGAGCCTGCTTATCTCTGACCTTTATTTTGTTGTTCTCCTGCCTGGAAGGTCTTCCCATCCTTCCCTTTACTTTGTTTATGTGAATATGTATTTGTGAATTGTTTAAGATGAGCAACAATATGACCTTATTTTTAATATATTATGTTTGGAGATTTAATATAAGTGCATGTATATGTACATGTACAGAGTTCAAAAAGTATATGTGAAAAGACAAGTTTCCCTTCTGGCCCACAGTTCCCCTCTCCAGAGGCAACCACTGTAATGATTTATTAAAGGTAAATATTTCATTTACATCTTGCTTTAATTTTTAAGTAAAATGCATCTTAGAGATTGTTTCAAATCGGTGCATCTTCTTCATCTCTTTGACATGCTTTATTTTTATTTTGCTCTTCACTTTTAAAGAGCTTAGAGTTAGTTGGAAGACTTATCCTCATAGTCATCATTTTAATTTCTAGGAGGATGATATTATTGGCTCAAATTTATAAAGTATTTATAGCAATAATTATATCATGATAATATTTTAGTCTCTCTTAGGAATTTATTAATCTAAAGAAATATTTTTAAATTTCTGGTTAAAGAGGCTGAAATGTAACCTTTTAGTTAAAAATTGCAGGACATATAGAAAATTGGTTTCAGTTAAAACAATACCTGACTTTATTTCCCTGGAGGGGCAAGTGTATATATTACTCACGCCTGCGTCTCTAGTCTCTAGCAGGCTGCTCAATATTTAGGAGGAATTCGGCAAATGTCCAATGAATTTAAAAATGTGTGAATAAACAGATTAATGAGGTGCACACCAGGGCACTTTGCACCTAGGTTTATGAAATGATTATGTGCAGAAAATATTATATACCCAAAAGTCATTAGTTTACAGCATGCTAATAAAGGAGAAGTAATTTGTGGCAATAAATAATCCTGTACATATATGCAGAAAAGAAAAAGCATCCTTTGGACTTAGGCTAATCTGCATCTTCCATAAAACTCAACTTCAGTTGATTTGGTATAAGTTCTGATGCAAATGACTGTCATAAGTACTCGTGAATGCAATGAAAGTAATAAGTATTAAGGTGCTGAGTAGTGGACCCTGTTATAATCAAGCTGATATGGGAAAGAAAAAAAAAGCTAAATGTTAAGGTTTACATTTGTCTTTAAGGCTTCTGATGTATTTGTAAACTATGTTAACATTGTCTAGATAAGCCATGCTTGGTTGTACCTAGAGCATTTGGTTAGAGAGTATTTTCAAGACCTACTGAAGTCAGATGAACCATTGCAAATTTTTGCCCAAATTTGTACTATTTTAATAAACGCTTAAAATTAATGTGCTTTAAAAATATGAGGAAAGTAAAAAAGCACTTTGTTGCAAAGTATAGCTTCAAGTGTCTCAATAAGTTAGAAGAGAAAGTGATCTAAGCAGCTGGCAATACAGAGTCTGAAAATATACCTTTGCTATGAATACAAAGAACAACATAGTCCAATAGGTAAACAAACATATGAAAGATATTTCTTTTTCGTGTCAAAATCTTGTAAAAATAAGCAAAACTGAGACTCTGGCTTATTCCTACTTAATTACCGAAAATAAATTGAAAAGTAATACCCAATAGGGATGAATTTGCGGTTTAATTAGTGAACTTGAATATTGCTGATAGCACCATCATATGGTATTGCCCCATTGAAAACCAATGTAGAAATGCATTAAAAGTCATAAAAATCTTTAAATCTTTTATTTCATTCATCCAAGTTAATTTTATTTTATAATTAATTATTATATTAATAATTAAAATTTTATTTATTTCAAGTTAGTTGTTCCAGTAATGGAAATATTTATTTACATATTAAGAACAACCTTACCTGTGATAAGACAAAAATATAAACAAACTAAATATCCAGCATCAAGGTTTAGTGCAGGGGTCCCCAACTCCCGGGGCCATGGACCAGTGGTCCATGGCTTGTTAGGAACTGGGCTGCACAGCAGGAGGTGAGTGGCAGGTGAGTGAGCATCACAGCTGAGCTCTGCATCCTGTCAGATCAGTGGCAGCATTAGATTCTCATAGGAGTGCAAACCGTATTGTTAACTGCTCCCACGAGGGATCTAGGTTGCCTGCTCCTTATGGGGATCTAATGCCTGATGATCTGAGGTGGAGCAGTTTCATCCTGGAACCATCCCTCATTCCCCCCACCTCCTCTGTCTGTGGCAAAACTGTCTTACACAAAACTGGTCCCTGCTGCCAAAAGGGTTGGGGACCGCTGGCTTAATGTGTGGTCTATACGCTAAAGGTATGTTGTTCGTCTGTTAAGAATGACTATAAAGGCTTTGCTTCAGTATATTAAACTATTTGTAAAATAAATGAAAAACACAGATATTCATGATGACTACAAATTTGTAAATTATGCACACTTAGGAGTCACTAGAAGAAAATACCAAATGAAGAAAATTATTGGTATAGGTGACAGAGTTGGTAGACAAATATTTTACCTGAATATTGTTATAATTTTAAGCAATAAATATTAATAGTAATTTAAAAAATATCATTGACATCATTTATGCCAATACTATTTGTGTAAAATGACTAGCAAGTGAAATCAGACTTTTTCACTTAGCTTATGCTGTTTACCTGAGATCAACCTAGAACAATCCCATCGTAAATGGCAAATCATTTTCTGAAACAGTGCTCCAGAGAATTGGACACTGGGTGAATGAGATTTTATTTTATGTTTATTTCCCTTAGAGTTTGAAGTGAGAATTAGAAGGTGGCTCCTTGGTAATATCTAGTGCAATCCCTTCCCCTCACCCCCACTTGCTACAGGGACCTGTCTCTTATGTCACCAATCTGACTGGTGTCCCTATTAGAAAAGGAGATTTGGACACACAAAATGACCCCAGGGATGCACACACACAGAAGGAAAACCATGTGAGAACACAGAGAAGACAGCCATCTGTAAACCAAAGAAGACAACTTAGAAAAAACTCTTTTCTGCCAGCACCTAAGTCTTAGCCCTCTAGCCTTCAGAACTGTAAGAAAATAAATTTCTGTTTTTTATGCTACTCAGTCTGTGGTATTTTGTCGTGTCAGTCCTAGCAAACTAATGTGGGTGGTTTTCTGGCCGTTGGTTAAGTTTTCTTCAATGACAGACAACTCGTGACCTGCCAAGGCCACCCGATTTTATATTGGGTTGACATCAATTATTTTACAGATCTTTCTAATATTAAGCTAAAATTTTCCTCCATGAAACTTCTCAATGAACCTAATTCTGGCTTCCAGAAGCATAAAATAAATCTCATCTTCCAATGATATTTCCCAAGTGTCTTCCCTATGAAGACTGTGTTTTCTTGGAATATCCTCCACCCCCAATTCCTGTCACCGTCCTCATTTGCTGTATTTTTAAGCCCTCTTTTTATGATGATCGTGTTCTTTTCAGTCTTGTAAGCATCTGTTTGAAGGACATTTTGAAAGCATTTCCAGGTGGAATATTTTGATCACTAGTGTGCCAAACAGGCCTATTTCTTTTGGGGAGATTAAAATTTATGGTGAGAGAGGGAACCAGCAGTTTGTACAACCCTTTTTTTCTTAGACGTGTAAAACAGAGGACTGATCATACATGTAAAGGAGAAACATGGAGAATAAGCACCACGACTCCTTACAACCAGGCAAAAACTGTCATTCTTTGTGCTTATAGACAGAAATCTACTTTTTTGTATCCTATGTAATGTTAATTTAAGTTGTGTTTAAAGACAATTTAAAATATTTGGTGATTGAGTTAATTTTAAAACCAATCTTAATAAATATATATAAATAAATCTAATTTTAGAAGTAGTTCTAATAACCATAATATTAACTTAACTCTTGTTATTTTTGAGGATTATTTATTCATCAAATATTTATTGAGTACCTATTATGTGAAAGGGTTAGATCAGGAAAAAATGTAGAAACCACCTGTATCCATGTGAATGGTGAAAAATTCAGCCAAATTTTTGAGCATGTTGCATTTATAATGTTTGCCTCTCCTTTAACAAATGCTAATACAACTGTGTATTTTAAAATTAGCCCCACTTTTTTTTCTTTTTTTGAGATGCAGTTTCACTCGTTGCCCAGGCTGGGGTGCAGTGGCGTGATCTCAGCTTACTGCAACCTATGCCTCCTGGGTTCAAGTGATTCTCCTGCCTCAGCCTCCCAAGTAGCTGGGATTACAGGCATGCACCACCACAGCTGGCTAATTTTGTATTTTTAGCAGAGACAAGGTTTCACCATGTTGGTCAGGCTGGTCTCGAACTCCTGACCTCAAGTGATCCACCCACCTTGGACTCCCAAAGTGCTGGGAGTACAGGCGTGAGCCACTGCGCCTGGCCAGCCCCACTTTTATCTATCCTCTTTATTACCTTATCCTTCCAGACAGTTGATGGCCCAACAGTTATTAGTGATCCTGGCTGGTGAAATATCAATTTCCATGGCCTCACTGCAGTATATAATTTTTAGATTGCAATCTCAAAGACACTCAGAATAAGTTTCCTGAAACTTAGAAAATTTATACACACAAGACACAACTTAAAAACAACAACAAACTCTCTAAGTGATGTGTCCTTCTCCTTTAGCTCATATCTAATGGCCAGTCTATTGGATTGTGCAGTGTCATAGAGTTTAACTCTGCGAAATAACAGAGAGATCTTTGTCAGCCTCTCCTGAGTCACTCTCAGAATGTGAATCAAGTTTTAATCTGAGTGTTCATGAAGAAGTGCATGCTACTAGTTGGTAAAAGCATTTGAAGTTTTCTTTATTTCTCAGGTTCTCCTATGAATGAATAAATATTGCCTTGACAATAACTTCATAATCCCAATGATGAGCTCAAGTAGTCTAGGGCTTTGCTACTCCAAGTGCGCTTGTATACCAGTAGCATCTCATTACCTGGGGGTTTGTTAGAAATGCAGAATCTCAGGCCCCACCCCAGACTTACTGAATCTGAATGAGCATTTAGCAAAATCCCAGGTGATTCATGTGCACAATGAAGTTTGAGAAGCACTGGTTTAGAGGCGCAGTTTCCAAAATTTTCCAGGGAAACAGCCATACTCATCATCTGTCAGATGCCTCATGAACTACTAGCTTGAGTTAAGTTCGCAGTTTCAACACTAAATCATACTACATTTCATTTGATGATGTCACATCTCTGCAAAGCTGTGGTTTTGCCAGCTTCTGTGATGAAAGCAATTCCCATGCTAAAAATTAATAAGAACAGAAAACGAGAATGGTGATGTCCAATCAGACTCCAAGTTTTAATAAGTTATATAGGCCAGGTGCGGTGGCTCACACCTGTAATCCCAACACTTTGGGAGGCTGAGGCAGGCGGATCACTTGAGGTCAGAAGTTCGAGACCAGCCTAGCCAACATGATGAAACCTTGTCTCTACTAAAAATATAAAAATTAGCTGGGCTCAGTTGTGGTCGCCTGTAATCTCAGCTGCTCAGGAGGCTGAGGCACGAGAATCGCTTGAACCTGGGAGGCAGAGGTTGCAGTGAGCCAAGATCACACCACTGCACTCCAGCCTGAGCAATAGAGTGAGATAGATTCTGTCTCAAAAAAAAAAAAAGAAAAAAAAGAAGTTATAAGTTATATAGTACCCAAAAGACCCAAGCATCCCATTAGTAAGTAACTGTGGTTATCTAAGGATAAAAAAGAACATTTTTCTTTCAACTTATATGTATGTTTTTCTTCAAATGACTACCAGGTTGTTAGGACATAAATGCTGATTAGGTTGTTTGGATCTCATTACTTAATAGATGAAATTTCTTTTGACTAAGGGGTGCTGTGAAAAAAATTACTGAGCTATTAGAGTACCATGAGCTAAGACCATTTGGGAACCTCTAGTCTATAGCACTGTCTCAAAAAGAGCAACATAAAGGCTATTACGCTGTCAAATAACTTTGGGAAATACTGCATGGCTATTTATTTTTGAAGGAGACAAGGGAGACAGGCTCAAGGCAAGTGGCCTGGGACTCAGAACCATTCTAGAAGGG
Organism: Gorilla gorilla gorilla; assembly: GCF_029281585.2. Taxonomy (NCBI): domain Eukaryota; kingdom Metazoa; phylum Chordata; class Mammalia; order Primates; family Hominidae; genus Gorilla; species Gorilla gorilla. The sequence continues at coordinate 192,364,348 of NC_086017.1, forward strand.
GCCAGGAGTACAAAGAGAAAGCAAGAGAGATGGCCAGACATGTGTCCCAATGAGAATTAGGGGGTAGTCCTCTGGTAGAGTAGGCTTCATGGCACCTGTGGACTCACCCCATGCTAAGAGGAGGAAAAATTCCCAAAGATAAGCTTTCTAATATACTGTCAACTTTGATTGGGATAGACCATGAATTAGGCAGTGACCTGATCCTATAGATCAAAGACCTTTAGTAACTATAGCTTAGGAAGTAAGCATGGATGCTTTGGATAATTGTAAGAAGAATGTCCCCAAAAGTGATGACAACAGTAATAGCAATTACAGCAGAGTAATAAAAATAATTATATGAAAATTTATTATGTTCTAGCTACTGTTTTAAGTGCTGTATTTATATTAACTTATTTATTATCCTAAAATTCATTCACTTAATAAACATTTATTAAATGCCTCTTGTGTGCAAGGTGCCATGAGCAAAATAGATAAAACCTCCTTCCCTTATGAACTATATTTTAGTGTAAAGAAAAAGACAATCATTGATACAAAAAATGAGTAATTAATAAATTACATCATATATTGGAAAGTGAGAAATGGTATTTTAAAAAGTAGACAGGGCAAAGGAAATCTCAGTAGTGCTGGGGTAGGTGGGGATCAGTTTGCATTTATTAAATAGAGAAGCCAGAACTGCTTGCAGTGAGAAGGCGGGATTTAAGCAGTCTTGAAGGAGAAGATGCATGAGCAGGCAGGTATCTAGGGGATGAGGGTTCCAGGCTGTGGGAACTGCTAGAGCAAAGACCTCTGTGTAGGAGTGTGCCTCTGTGTTCAGGAGCAGGAAGATCTTGTGGCTAATGCTTGAAGACTGTCATAGGGAACTGAACTTTCACTCAGAATTCAATGTGAAGCCACTGCATGCATTTGATCAGAAGAGACACTTGGTTCGACCGTGTTTTAAATGGATCACCCAACCACACTGATAATAGATTTGTGTGGCAGGAAGACTGATTAGGAGACTTTTGAAATAATAGTGGTGGGGACAAAGGTGGCCGTCGTGAAAGTAATGAAAAGTGGCCAAATTCTTACATTTATGTTGAAGACAAATTAAGTAACTTACCCAAGGTTACAAAGTTAATAAATGACAGAATTGGCGATTGAACCCAGGAAGTCCAGACTCAAAAACTGCTCCAACATAGAGTATGGCCTGACCTATAAAAAGAGATGGTGAGAACTCATAAGTGAGAGTTGAACAATGAGAACACATGAACACAGGGAGGGGAGCATCACACACCGGGGCCTGTCGGGGGGTGGGGGGCTAAGGGAGGGATAGCATTAGGAGAAATAGCTAATGTAGAAGACAGGTTGATGAGTGCAGCAAACCACCATGTCACATGTATACCTATGTAACAAACCTGTTCTGCACATGTGTCCCAGAACTTAAGGTATTAAAAAAAAAAAAAAAAACAGAGAGATGGCGAGAAGACAGGCAGAGCTTTCTAACAATTATGCCAGTAGGGGAGTGATTTTCGATGGCGGGGTCTAAGTTGAAAATGGAAAGCCATTTGTCTGTGATAAGCAGGGGAGCTTCATACATGGGAGCAAGGTGTTTAATAAAAGTGACTTTTAAGCCCCTTCTAACCCTATGATTCCCAGATTCCAAATATAGAATGGCACAGTTTATACTGTTTGTCAATAGAAATTGACAATTCTAATGATTACTATTTTGAAAACCATTTTCTTGCCTTCATCTAGTTTACCAAGGTGTAAACAATGCTAGATTTGGCCCCTGTTCTCAAGGAAAGGATGAAAACTTGATGAATCTGATGAGTCTCTGAAGTGACTAAAAATAAACCCGTGAAATTGCCATTTTGAATGCAAATTTAAAACATTTACATATTTGCAGTGCAAATGTCATTACTAGGTAGTTTGGAGATATAAAATCATAAAATAATAGAGGATACTCACGGATTAGGATGATGCATGATCATTGCATAAAACCCTTCAGTACTGCTATATGGGTCTGGCTAATTGTTCAAACAATCAAGGTACTATACCCTGTATGTGTGCATTGTTGGCACACCACTGGAGTGTTAGACTATTTGTGTTTGTTTATGAAAAGTACCTGACTCTGTTTCTGGTATAGCTGTGGGTTGATATGCTAGGTGGTGATCCAAAGATACAACTTCGCCTAAATCGTTTGAAATGTTCTTTACCATAATGTCAAAGTGTTTTGGACAGACTCCTGCTAGGTGTGATATTTCCTGCTATGAGCAATGTATAGCAAGTCCGTAAAACCTATCAAGTACTGCTAGGGCATTTGGTGGGGCAGGAAATATGACAACCTGGGAACAATTTTTGGGCTACTTGTAGTTGACCAAAGAGACCAGATAGATGCATGCAGCTTGGTAGAACGGGAAGAGAGGGAAACAAAATGAGGTTGAAGTAGTTCCTGACAATTGACAAAGAAATGCCGGAGCCTCTATGTAGAAGAAAAGCTATTGAAATTCAACCTATCTCTGAAGGTGGAAAGTTGTAGGTTAGTATGCTTTGCCTGAATTTGAGTATATCTGGAGTGCTATTGGTTAGTCTTTTCACAGAAGGAAAATTAAGCCCAAAGAGAATAAGGAAAAAATAGACCCTTTTCCCCCACCCACATACTGCCTATAGAATGGAATCTGTGATAATGACCCTGTTGGACTTGATTCTGTTTTTAAAAGTACAAAAAGTAAAACTGTTTCTTTCTTTACATTGATGTGTGTGTGTGCATGTGTGTGTACTTTCATCATGCAAATATTCCAAGACCTAGCAGAGAGAGCCATTAGTTACTTGAGGCAACTTGCCAGCCTACTGTAGAGCATAAGTTCAGATCTTAATGGTGACTTCTTGTCATTTGAGACTGTTCGAATAACATATCAAAGGAAGAGAATCTCAAATAAGTTGTCTAAATTTAGTAAAGAAACCTCTTCTCCCTGGTAGTTTTGCTTTGTATTTCTTTTGGAACACCATAGACATAATAAAGAGCACTAAGAATTTCAAGTCTGATACTTTACTTTTTGAAAAGCTGTGGCTTTCTTTCAGGTTTTGTTTGATACTAGCAACTGATGTCTGAACCATGAAACAAAACTGTATCGATCTTACCTCTTGCAATGTATAATTGTATTTCCACTTGGACTCTTGCTGTTTAATTCTTAGTGCAATTTTAATGAGTTCTTTTTGTCTTCTTCATACGTAATATGCAGCCAATGTACTGTTTTAGAATTTTAGATCAACTTTTATAATTCCCAAAAATTAATTGTAGAAAACATTTCACTTTGTAAATGTGTACATGTAGAGAACTAGCACCCCCTAGTGTATTTAAAGCCCCCAAAGGTGTGATCTGGCATTTAATAAGCTAATAACAAACAGGAATGTGTTCTAATAGACAGGTTATTTGTTAACTTTTCCCACTGGCATTATGACATAATTTGTTTAGGCACAGGGAAAGCATTTCTTAAAGTTAATAAAGATTATAAATAAAGAATGAATATCATATTTCAAACATGGAAACTAAAATTTTAAAACCATCATTGGCATTTGAACTGCTGGTGATATTTAAAGGCTGTGAAATAAAATAGCAATCTGTGGTCATGTTGCTAATTTTCTAAATTCTCTCTCTTTTAGAAAATTTCAGCTACATTCTTGTTTCTGGAAGGCTATAAAATTGAAAGTGTTTAGGATTTTTCTTCTTTTGGTGACTGTTGTACTGTGTGTTCCTTAATGAAACTGTAAACTGAAAATTATAGCTTTATTCCAGAGAGAGAGAGAGAGGACTTATTCCAACAGATGGCATCAAAACACCGGTCTAAACTGTATGATCGCTGATTGTTAATTGCATCTGTAAAACAATCCTTTTAAACAGAGTAATACATTTTATCATACAGATTATAGTTCCATGCTTTTTGGTTTTTCAATGTGTGTTAACATTTTCTGCTCCAATATAAGATTTGTGCTTGTATAATTATCAGATTAAACGACAGAACAACAGTGACTCAATCATTTTTAGGAAACATGCACAAGGGAGATAGGGAACCATAAATCACATTTGATTTGGACATTGTACTTGAGAAATGTTGGGGTTTTTATCAGGTTATATAAAAAGGAAGAATGGGCTAGAGCTCACCCTCATCAAATTAAAACGGTAGAAACCTATAAAATATCTTAAATATATGCTAAACATATACTGTACTTTAAAATGTATCTCACTATAGGAAGAAATATGTTTCATTTACATAGATCTTTGAAATGAAAAGGAAATGTAAAAGACACATAATAAGAAAGAAGTGTTCTCTGAAAAATTAGAGATTAAGGCACACAGCTTCCTTTCTGAAATGGTTTCCATGAAAGCCTATGTAGAAGCAGAGGAGTGGGTTTGATGACATCGTGAAGACAGACCTTTTTAGTAAGATTTTTCCAAGATATAGACAGTATTGGGCAAATGGAATATGAAGATTAGATCTTGTGTTGCTTCTTCAGCCTGGGTGATTCAGAGCTGGGAACCTGAAATTTAGAGATGTGGAAAGGATGGTTAACATTCATGTCATCATGAGACAGCTTTTTGGTTCATAGGTGCCACATCAGATTCTCCTGTCTACATCTGATATATTAAGGGTGAATAAAATTAATGGATGTCAAACTTCTGCTATTTCCATTTTTTGTTCCATCCTCTGGGAAAGGATTATAGACAGGAGGGTACCCTAGCTTGTTGAGCTGGAAATATATATTTAATAAGTCAAATTGTGATGATCCCATTTCTGAGTTTTCAGGTATCTTCACCTGATATATAAGTACCATTAAGATAATACTTGGCTTAAGAAGGTCCACTTATCAGACATTATTAACAATTTAGATTCTAGATAGAAAGTCTCAAAACTGGGAACGTGAATTTAACTATAAAAGATGTCCAGCAGAAAAAAGACATATCTTTAAAAGTATACAATAAACCCTTGCCTAGAATGCACTTTTTTAATTTTAAAAAGAATTCTAACAAATCATTGTTTTCCCTGATATTGAAGCCTAAATTAGAAAGGCAAGTTACTAGTGGTAGGCATAAGGAGTGACATCTGATGCCTCGTTCTGAAAACAGAGTTGGAAAAACTGTGTTAATAATTCAAATAAACATTTGCTAATTAGAAAGGGAAAATAGTTACTAGGAATATCTCATCCAACACCACCTTAACCAAGTGATCAAGGTTAACATCATCAGGAATAAGACATATCGCATCATGAACCCTCTGATATGATTACCAAAGAAAGGGCATGACCTTCCTTGTGTTGTGGCATTTCTTACCAAAAATGTATGACCTCAGTATAATCATTAGAAAAGTCAGACAAATTGAAGGACAGTCCATGTAATAAACTGACTAGGACTCATCAAGAGTGACAGGATCATGACAGACAAGGACAGACCAAGGATCTGTCACAGATTAGAGGATGCTAAGGAGACAAAAAATTTAACTCAATATGGGGCTCCGGGTTGGATCCTGGAACACAGATTTGGCATTAGTAACTGGTGAAATCTGAGTAAAGTTTTCAGTCTAGTTAGTAGTATTTTGCCAATGTTAATTTCTTGGTTTTAAAGATTATATTGTGGTTAAATAAGATAATAGCATTAGGGGAAGTTGAGTGAAGGATATATATGGAGACTATACTTTTTTGCAACCTTTAAGTAAGTCTAAAATTGTTTCTGGATAATTTTTTTTTAATCCTACAAAACTCAAAGTGTATAGTAGTCTGAGGCCATTTAATGTAGGAGCAAAAGGCCCTGTTACATACTTGAGTTGTCTAAAATAATGATTGATATTTAATATAATGAGCTCAAGGAAGAATTATTTGTTATGTTATTTGCTTAATGTAAGTCAGAAAGCCTGTAATATATTTTAGAAGCATAATTTTTAATATGAAAATTTGGAAACTGTAAATGAGTAAATTTCAATTACTTGGGAAATCGACTTTTTGGACAATTTTATCACCAATGATGCTGTATAATGAATCATTATTCTTTGATTAAAAACTTTCCTGCCTGTGTCAGACCTATAATTCTCCTTCAATCCTCTACCCGAGGATAGATATTTTATAACTTAGAGTAACTGTGCAGATATCTGATGTAATCCAGGCCTTCATTTGATACTATAGTCTAATTAAATTTCAAAATTGAGCAATGATTGAAGGAATTTTATCAACCCTTGATTTTGGTACTGTGTATGAATAGGCAATTCAAATAATTTTCTTCAAGGCTTACCTCTGATTTCTGCCTTATAAGAAGGAGTTGGATATTTTAGTATCTACAGATCAGCTAGTGTTAATAAAACCATAGCCCTGAGCCCCAAACCTATCTACAAATATTCTCATATTTTTCAATAAAGAGTGGCAATGAGAGGTTTCACCAAAGTCCATGCAAGATGGCCATGATCGGAACAAAGTGTGGAAAGCTCCAGTGTCTTAGGCAACTTAATAAGCTGTAAAATCATCCTTTTACTTAGCCTGTCATTTAGCAAATAGGCCTACATTTCTCTAAACTATACCATCACACTTCATTAGCTGAAGGAAGCTTGTAACAAGCTTGTAACTTGTTGCGCACCTACCATGTATTCAGTGCTGTATGAGGTGCTGTAGGATTCAGAAGTATGCTCCAGTTCTTCTGTATCTTAGAAGAAACTCTTTAAAACCCTCATGGGAGCTTATAAGATTAAAGAACATATGCAATTGCAAATCAACCAAATTGTACATACTTAAATATTTAGACCATTGGTTTCCAAGCTTATTGAGATCAAGGACTCTTTTTTTAGTGTCAGATATTTTACAAACTCTATGTGATAGCTGAGAAGTGTTTAGTACTTGTAAATAGGAGAATACATAATGGCAAAAGACAAGCACAAATTATTTTAGATTAATGTATTTTGCCACAAGTGTCTATTAACTTTTGGAAAATAGTAACAAATACATGCAAGGGGCATGCAACTTAGTATATGCTTTGGTGCACGTAGGGATTTATAGACCCATGATTTCTTCCCCTACTTGACCCCATCTCATGGATGCTGGTCCTTAGGCTGTGAGCCACTGTGTTGGAGCATAAATGCTGTTGGAATTCAACTGAAGAAGGCCAGGTGATGATTGCCAGAGCCATCATCAGAGCCCCTGGATGGGGCTTAAGGCATGTGTCAGAGGTTTGAGAAGGTGGGAATATGTCCAAGGGAAGCCATGGAAAAGCAGAAATAAGGTAGGCAAATTGAGAGGGAATGAGGAGCCAAGGCTGGATGGGGAGTTAGAAAAAAATAAAATTGGTTAAACAAGACCAAGAGAGATTATGGAGAGTTTTGAAATCCAAGCACAGGAGCTGCAAATTTCTATTAAGGCAAGGCACTGGACCAGGACTGAAAAGACTGGGCTATAATCCTGGTTCTGCCAATTACTAGGCTTCAGCAAGTTAAATTTTGGAGCCTTGACTGTCATTATTGGTAAAACTGGGATAATAATACATACCACTCAGGAAAGAGAGCATCTGTGAAATTTTCTTGTGGGCTTTCAGTCCATTTGGATTGCATCTGGAATATCTAAGGGAACTATCTAAGATTATTGAGCAGGGAATCAGCATGATGAAAGTAATATATTAAAGAAGATTAGTTTGGCAGCTCTTTTGCAGTTTGGATTAGAGTCAGGGAAACCAATGAGAAAACTGTCCCAATGATCCAGACTCAAAGACTGAAAATAAGGACAAAAGGAAGTTGAGATGAAAATCAATTGGAATTTTAGTTTGATAAAGTATCAAGGATGAGATGAATCAAAAATGATTTTGCGGTTTTAGAGTTAGTTGCTATGGAGGAATGGTGGATACAATGAAAAAGAAAAGGAAAATGGAGAAAAAGCTGATTTGGAGAAAAAGGATGTGAAGTATGGCCATGGTGAATGGCATGTGAGAACCAACAGTCAAGTATAAATCAACTCTAAACTCTTGGGAATATGTAATTGGAGTGAAGTGAAATTTGTGCTGGAGATGGCTAGAGATGGCAAGTCATGAAGCCTAGTGGCAGTTGAGCTGTGAAATGGATGTGCCACTTAATAGAGATTATAAATAGAAAGAAAAACCAAGGTCCTAGGATTAAGCCTGTGTGGTACTTTCTCTTGAGAAACTATTCTAAGGGCAGATCAATTCATTATTCTGTAACTAATGTAAGATGAAATTGAATTTTAATCATCTTATGGAGGGTTTTAACTTATGACCATTTTTTTTTGCTTGTTTTAAAATTCATATGGACCAAAGGTATATAAACATGTCATTTTTTTCTTTTCAAGAGGATGATTGATTATTCATTTATAGCACTGCTCTTATGATGAGGCATTAAAAAAGACTGGGTCATTTCTTCCTGAATTATGGCAGGGGAGCCTGGCAACATTTCTGAGGCTACTGCGTGGCTGAGCTGCTCGTAACAGGTATGCGTCCAGTGGGGCACGTCTGGCATAAATCCTTTGTGATCTGACTTCTCCCCAGCATCATTGTGCAATATTTCCCAGCTTCTTCCAGCCGCACAGATTTGAACTCCAAATATAACAGGTCTATGCTAGCTCTGAGCTCTTGCTCACACTCTTCAGAAGAAGTAGAAACTTGGAATGCCTTTCTCTTCAAGTCTCCTTCTTTTGAAATTTCTCAAGACCTAGTCCCATTGTCCTGTCTTCCCTGAGACTGTTTCTGATTCCACAGTGGGAAAGAATCTCACCTTCACTTGTATGTGCTTCCACCTCTGCACAGCTCTCCTTCCAGTCTACCTTGCATTGTCATTACTTGTTTCGACACTTATCTCCTCCACATGACTGCGAGTTCCAAACAGCAGGTGGTGTGTCTGACTCACCCGTGTGCACCCCACACAGTGCCTAGCCTAGTCCCTCACTTAATGCTTGCTAAATTGAGAAGAGAATGACATTTCCCTGCCCCCAGCCCCACCGGCAACATTTTAATAAAGCAAAATGGCAGAAAGACAGCCTTGGAAAGCAGGGAAAAGAAGAGCCTGCTGTCTTTGGCTTTAAAGGAAGAAGAGATGGTGACAGCAGTAGGGTAATAGCCGTTTCTGTGGGTGGCCCAGGAGAAAGATATAGGAGGTTCCTGGAGAAGAAACATGAAAGTCTGACTTCTCGTGGAAGCCTGTGGAGCCCTGACTCTCTAAGCACTGAAAGCTAGTGTTAAAGACCTGACTCCTCCATGGAAAGTTTTAGGTAATGGGGTAAATTTTAAGAAAATGAATATTCAGGGTGGCCCAGCTGTACAAAAGGTGGGCAATAGGTTATAAAGGCTCAGGGAGGGACAGTTGGGGGTTGTGGAATAGATTGAAAGGAAGAATGTCCAATCTATGGGCAAAAGCTAAATATTAGTAACTTAAAACATCAAAATGAGGTGGGGAGTATGGGGAAAAATAAAGGGATTATTTTGGAAAGGAGAAAATTTATCTCAGTCTTGGTTAACCTATTCCCCAAATTATCAAATGAGTAATAACCTATCCCATTTGGTTAAGGCTACAGAACCTTCAATTAAATAGAGACTGAACATTTAAATTTGATTAAGTAAGGTGACTCTTAATAATACAGGCAATTAGCCTGTGGAATGTGCAGGTAGAGAATGAGATGGAAGAAACAATGCTGCATTTTGAAAGCTGGTTTTAGTAATTTTTAATATAATACCTTATGCATTTGTAGCACTTTTCAATTTACAGTGCTTCCTAATCTTTGCTATCTCACTTGAGCCTGGCATTCTCCTGTTGGGCAGGTAAAGAAAGCTATACTCACGCCTGGACTTCCTGTGTTCCTTTCACAGCATCCTGCTACCTCTCTCATGGATGTGAAGATAGATCTAGGGTGTTTAGAACTCTTAGCTGTCATTCAAGTAATACATGACAATGTGGTTTGACATGAGTTATTTGAACGCAAGGCTTGTTTTATTTACTTTTGTAGCTATTCCACATGCCATGTGACACAGCGCGCTGTGTATGGTCAATATCCACTAATATTTGAGAAACAAATGAACTGTTATGCAGTTTCCCTTGTCATCCTGACATTTCTAGAAGGTTCCTGAGAGGCAGTTTAGTGGGAGAATAGGAGTGGTGCTGATGGGCAGAGGAGAAAGGAAGGACGGGCCTAGGAGGCTCCGGCTCCTTTAACCCCAGCAGCTCAGCTCCCTTTTATCTGTCTTACATGTGTCTTATATGTTAAATGTTAAGAGTCAAATTGTACCCCCAATTCATATGTTGAAGTCCTAACCCCCAGTACCTCAGAATACGGATGTGTTTGAAAATGGGGTCTTAGGATAAAATTAAGTTAAAATGAGATCATATGAGTGAGTTTTAATCCAGTATAACTAGTGTCCTTATAAAGAGATTTGGACACAGAGATTTACAGAGAGAAAATGATGTGAAGACCCCAGAAGGCAGCTGCTATGGTCTGAATGTTCTCCTAAATTCATGTGTTAAAACTCAACGGTGATTGTGATAGCATTAAGAGTGAGGCCTTTAGAAGGTGATTAGGTCATGAGGGCTCTTCCTTCATGAATGAGATTAGCAAATTTATAAAATGGCTGAAGGAAACTGTCAAGGCCTTTTTGCCCTTCTTCATGTGAGGACACAGCATTTTCCCCTGTTTTGCATTTCTGCCCTTTCACCATGTGAGGACACACAGACAGAGCCATCTACAAGACAGAGCCATCTCACCAGACACCAAATCTGCCAGCACCTTGATCTTGGACTTCTCAACCTTTGTAACTGTGAGCAATACATTTATGTTCTTCATAAATTACCCAGTCTCAGGTATTTTGTTATAGCAGCGGAAATGGACTAAGATAGCAGCCGTGCGCAAACCAAAGAAAGAGGCCTTAGAAGAAACCAACCCTGCTGACACCTTGATCTTAAAATTCCAGCCTCCAGAACTGTGAGAAAATAAATTTCTGTTATTTAAACCACTCAGTTGTCTGTGGTACTTTTCTTATGGCAGCCCTAGCAAACTAGTATATTAAGGTTCTGAAGAGAGTTAAAGGGGGAAAAAAAGGAGTTAAAGCACTTAACGTGTTATGAAACTGTAGTTCTATGGTTGATTATCTGTGAGAGTCAGATAAATGCTTATTTTACGTTTAAATCACATAAATCATCAGCAAGTAATGATGCTCGAGATGATATAGCTTCGTTGGACAAATAGATCAAACAGCTTCTAAATGTTGTTATTTTCCAGCTCTAGAGTATTAAGAATCAATTTGAGCAAACATTGCATCTTGGTATCTTGCAGCATAATTACCATTGTTCCTGAAAAAAAAAAAGAAACAGTTTCTAAGCTGCATGTGGCACAAACCTATTCCTTAGCTTCCCACCCTTTGTACTGAATACTTCAAACTCTGAGCATCTTCTAAACCCATAAAGAAAAAATTGGAATCATTTCACAAAAGCACACAAAAAAGCAACATACATTTTTTTTTAGCATATTTTGAAATCTCTGGGGAAGAATTCTACATCTTTTAATATCACTATTTGTTTCAAAATTATCTTGGGTCTCCTGGATCTGAATAAATCACTAACATTGAAAGATAAGCTAGCTCACCAACATTTTTTAGCATGGTATGGTGTAACCATCACCAATTGAGGATGCAGTTTTACAGCAGTGTCACTGTCAAGAAAATTTTCACGGCTGTTTACAAAAGGGAACTAGTGGGAAGGCCTGTAATAAAATTGTTTCTAAAAGGGCTAGATGTAAACTTGGATATTTGGGATCCATTTTTATTTTGCCTGATTCCAAGTTTGTATTATTTGCAAATGAAATTATTAACATCAGGTTTTTATTTTTTATGCCTGCTGGAGTCACAATACTGAATCTGCTCTGAAGGATTCATATTTTGCATTTTCTAATTTGAACCTAAATTCTATAGGGGTTTTGAATGGAATTGAAACATGAAACTTAGTTATTACTAAGTGTAAAAAAGGTTAAGATAAATAGGCCAAGTCTATATGTTTACTGTCTTTCATAATAAGCATTGTCTATATGGCATTCTTTAAGAACATAAGTGGGCCGGGCGCAGTGGTTCACACCTGTAATCCTAGCACTTTGGGAGGCCGAGGCAGGCGGATTGCCTGAGGTCAGGAGTTCGAGACCAGCCTGGCCAACATAGTGAAACACAGTCTCTACTAAAAATACAAGAAATTAGCTGGGCGTGGTGGCAGGTGCCTGTAATCCCAGCTACTCGGGAGGCTGAGGGAGGAGAATTGCTTGAACCTGGGAGGTGGAGGTTGCAGTGAGCCGAGATTGCGCCATTGCACTCCAGCCTGGGCAACAAGAGCAAAACTCGATCTCAAAAAAAAAAAAAAAAAAAAACCATAAGTGATTGGAGCCTTTTAAGAAACAATCAGACAATTGTCTAATTAGGAAGTGGAAAAGAAAACACTGTTTTATTTACAGTCTACAAAAATAATGTTTTACATGAAAGCATAACTTATTCCAAATGATCTGTTGTGTCAGTATCTGGCAAGTTTTTAAAATTAAAATAATTATATGTAAATGTAAATACAGACTATCATTGACCATATTCCGGTGATTGAATATGCAAGCTAATTCTCTCACAGGACCATCCTCCTAGGACATAAGCCTGCTGGTAACAACAGCAACCAAAATGCATATTCTATTATCTCACTGGCACTCAGAACGCTCACAGGTTATTCCAATAGAAAGGCCTGTGGTTTGTAAAAGGTTGTTGGCTTTTAAGCCAAACATTGTTTCTTTACTTAAGTATTGAAGCACATGTAATGTGTCACCTTGAAACTGAGAGTTGAGCAATGAAAGTCAACTGCTATGCATGAACAATAAAGGGGTGCATCTTCTTGTGTATGCTGGGAGCTGGCAACCTGGCAGGAGTCGTTCTAAATTGTCATTCCCAGCCCTTTCTTAAAGGCTGGAGTGTATCACAGTCTTGTACTTACTGCCACAGATCACTTTAGGTTTGCATAATCTATACTGCTTGTGAGTGAGATTGACTACAGTATCAGGACAAAATAGTATAATTCATCCTCTGTGAAGAGTCTAAAGTAAATTCCCAATTCAGCATGAGTATGCAATTCACCAGTGTGAGTTCTAAATCAGCATCTCTTTATGTTTTCTAATATCATGCAATGTACTTGAAATAATAGATATCCCCAACTTTTCAAAACTTTGGTTGCATACATTTGCTTGTAAGTTTGTTTAGAATTCAGAGCATATTTTTTCCTATGGAAACAAGATTATGAATATGCCAGTAAAATCCAGCTCCTATTAAGAGTTAATATTGCCAAAATATTGCAAGGCTTCAACTGTCTTCTTCACTAATAAACAGAACCAGAACAGAATAAAATGCAATTAGAATTAGCTTCATATTTATCTTGGCCACTCGTGTCTAAGGAAAAGAAAGATCAACTAAAAAAAGATGGGGCGGAAAACATAGTCTTCTAGACACTTGAAAGACCTTAAAAGAATGAAGGTCTTAGTGACTTCAAGCTTAAAGATGGGGATGGTTTTCCTTTTCTTGACACAAATGCGCCGTTAACCATGCTCTAATGCTAATGCTTATTGACGATAATTAGTATTAGTCTTTGGGCTCACAGTGACGTATGAGGGGAGGGCTTGAGAGAATAAGGGAAAGAAATGTTTCTAGGCAAATGTGCAGGGATTTGATGTAATGTAAAGAGAAAAGGGGGCTCTAAATATAAGCATATATGTGAAAAGAATATTTACCCGAATAGAATTTATGATGAATTTAAGGTTGAAATACAACAAAAAATCATCAAGTCTATCACCTCCTGGCCTGCAGAGAAAGAAGGGAGGGAGTAGGGCAGAGGCTTGAGATCTGACAGCTCCCTGTTATCAATCTCTCAGTGATATGACAGCTTGACAGCTACCTGGAGGCGGCAAGGGAGCAGGAGGCAGTGAGGAAGAAGGGCTAGAGCCAACTGGATAGCTGTATGAAGGGGGTGTTTGTATCTTGAGGATGATTCATGACAATAGGTGTTTTAGTATTATACCATTATTTATAAGCATCATAGCCATTGCAGTTTTGTGTCGCTTACTATCTTTCAGGCGCTGTGTTAATCCCTTTATAAACATTATCACACTTAGTCTTATTAACTTCAAAAGAGAAATATAATTACACCTATTTTCCAGATAAGGCAACTGAAGTTACATAGAAGTTAGTGTCTTGTCCAAGATAATAGAGCTAGTATATAGTGGCCCTGAGACTTGAGCCCTGAGCTGGCCATACTAAGATGTCACTCTTGCCTAGTATGAGACATGAGCCCACTCTCTGATCCATATTGAGGTTTCGTGCCATTAAAATATGAGAGAAAAAATGTGCACTTAGAACAGTGCTTGGCACAAAGTAAATATTCATTAAACATGGTGATTATCATCTGCCAAGGTAAAATATTGCTTATAAAATACCAACAGGGTCAATGTTGGGTCTTGGTATTTATTATAGTTTTTGCTTCGTTTTGGTAGTCTTTCTCCACCCTTCAGGCATCTCATGGTTATACATTTCTAACTTCTTGAAAATCCACTGATTTTTCTTTCCTGTGCTTAACCAACCTACAAGCCTGCAAGAACAAGGACTGTTCCTGGAACATAGTAAGCACTCATGAAATATTTGTTAGATGGGATCATTTAATTCAACAACTAGATCACTCACTTTGGCAAGAAGGCAAAATAAAAAATTTAGTTCCATGGAGAAATATCTGTACCATATATATATATATATGTACCTGTACATGTATGTACATATGTCTGTATATATATGTACCTATATACCTGTACATATATGTACAGGTACATATATAAATGGTAATATCTGTACCATTTATATATATATATATAAAATACATATATATTATAATATATTATACCTTAAATATTATAATATATTATATCTTAAATTTTTGGTATAATATACCGTAAAATTTTGAAGTAAAACATTAGAAACCGAGTAGGACTTTTTTTTTTTTTTGTCCTGATGCTGTAGTAACACATCCTATGGCATACCATACATACCATTAGGCTTTCCAATGTAAATAGTGTATTTTCATGTTTACACTAAACTAACACGTGAGGAATTTAGCATTACTCTTCACCAGTTATATAAGACACCTCATTTGAATTTTTGAATTCTATTCTATTTAATATTCTATTGAATTCTATTTGCATTCTATTGCACACATGACACTGCGCCTCTCTTCTTACATTTTAAAAAATTACATTTAGAAACAAGAGTGAATATTGCCACTAAGAAAGTTCAAAATCATGTTTCTGAGATATATATTCTATCTGCTTTCCTCTGGCTGTGTATCCATTCATGGGTGTAAAAAACAAGAATATTTTATTCTTGTTCTGATATGTCCTACTAATACATGTTTGTGGAATAAAATTGCCATGGTTATTAAAAGAGTCTGTGACATTTTCTAAAGAGTGTGGGTATTGCCTGCACCGCCTGGCTGAATTCCAATTTGGGTAATTACATTCGGCTTTCTGGTTACCTTAGCGATCCTCTCTTTTGCTCCAAGGGTCCTCACGGTGGTTGAGCTCAGCTGAGATATTGCTGTTTGCTGTCCTGAGTTCTAAATAATAGTAGCTGAGGGGTTCTAGTCTTTGGAAATTTAATTTTCATCTATTTTAACAAACAAAATGTTGTACACATTTTGGGGTGTATAATAAAACCTGGCTTTCTAATTGAAATTCTTCTTGGAGTAGAGTGGGCAATCTAATCAGGGAGGAAATTGTGATCCTTGATTTCTTTCTCTGTTCTTGATCATATTTATTATTCCTATGGAAATTGGAGCAATTTTCTAAATTTATTTAATCTCCCCTGCCTCTGAAACTTCACAGCAATTTTCTGGAACTTCTGTTATTGTTCTTATAGTCTGCCCTGAAGTAGAGCTTCCTGTGGGCTTATCCTAGGCCTGTGACAAATGCTAAACTGTAAAGACCTCCCTACTTTGTTTTCCCTGATGGAAACTTTCACAGAATGACATGTTGTAGTTGCTCATTAAATGATGAATGAATGATTTCCCTTTAGGTTAATGTTATTTACTATTAACGACTAAGCCTGTGTTTTGAACACAAACAGACTATTTATTATTCAACCTAATACAATCGTTTCAATGTAAATATTTTAGTTCCTAGATATTAGCATCACTATATCATAGCAGGTTGTGCATAGGGGCAGCTGCCTCCCACTCTGCACCCTCAATATACTCTTGGAAATCTTAAGGGTCCCGAAAGAACCAAGCCAGAATTATTATAAGGGTAGTATTGGGACTGCAATCAGTTTATTCTGCACTGGACGATTGAATCTGATCATAAAGGGTAATTCAAAGCATAGGGTTCCCAAACTTTGAACCACTACATCAAAAAAGAAAAAAAAAATGGAGAAGAATGGTCGCAAGTAGGCAGTATAGTTTTAACTGTCCCATCCCTCCTACCAAAGAGATTCTGTTTCTCCCACTCAAGGAGACATATTGGAATGCAAATGTCTTAGACTAACTTTACTGTAGGGTTGAACTTGAATTGGTTTTTACTTAAAATTTAAAATGTAAGAAATTCATAATTGTCATTACTCATTATGAGGAGTGAAATTCTTGCTACATATCCCTTAATAGATTGCCATGTATTGTTGTCTTAATACAGATTTAGATTGTTCTCAAGGACTTCGAAGGACTCTCTCTTAATACCTTTAAGCCTTATCTTAGGGAACCACTCTTGTGCTTGGTACTTTGGTAACACCAAATTGCTATTCATTTCCTGCACACAGGGGGGTTTCTTTGGCCTGGAATGCCATCTTAGTATTCCTGTCTGGCTGACACTTGTGCACCCCTCAAGACTGAATAAAAGGCCTAGAGGAAGGGGTAGGTGCCCTTCTTCTGTGGTTCTGTTGCATCCTGAGTTTACCTTTGCATTTCTCCCTTGTTATAGCAATGATCTGTTTTTGTATATATGCCTTTTCTGTTACTATTGGTGGAACTGAACTAATATTTCTTAGACATTGCAAGTATACAGCAAAACCGCTTGCTAAGGAGCCATTTCCTTATTGAGATATAATTTTTCCCAGGACTGTAGTCTTCAAGGAGAAAGTGCAAGGAAAATCACATTTACCTGTGTTTCTTTTTCTTCTTTCCGTATATTAAATGCAGTCCAACTATTTACTGTTAGGAAAACCCCCATGAATTTGTTTTATAGTAAATGAAAAAGGAGCTTAATTACTTTCTAGTTCAGCTCTTAGAGCACCCTTTCTGAAAGGTTTATCTGTAAGCCCAAAATTCCTAACTTATGTTTTGGAATTGCTATTTCCTAGTTTTGGAAAATTTTTAAAATTAAATTTTTTTCCTTCTCTTTAGGAGCACTGAAAAAAACAAATAAAACAAGAGAAAAAGAAAGAAATCTTTTTGTCCTCTCTTTAAACCCCAGCAGGAAATGAGTCATTTTGGTAAATGTTTCTATTATTTAAAAGTCAGAAGTTCATGGGTTTTACTCTAAGATTGACTCATTGCTATGATGCCATGGGTGTCAATGAATACCAAATCAAAAAGCTACATTGTATTTAAAATGTAAAAAAATGAGTATTATATTCCTTCAAGAGGCAGTGTGATATTGTCAGAAGGGTACTGACTTGGGCAGGAGAAGACTAATGGTCCAGTCTCAGATTTGCCACCAGCTATGGGACTTTACCTCTTTGGAACTTAGTCTCCACTTTTGCAGAATGGTGAAATTTACAATTGGGCTGCTAAAGCAGTAGCGACCACAACAACTAAAACTAAAAAACTGGAAGAAATGTTCAACTACTCCATAGAAGGAAACAATTGGAGGAAATCCAGACATTTGCTAAAGATCCTCCCTTTCAAATGGATAATTGAGAAAACATGTTTTAGTTCTCTCATTTGATAAGGTTACTAAATTCATAAAAAAGACTGATGACAAGGTACAGGTTTAATTTTTAAAATCTTGCATGTAAACCTGGGATACAATATTGAAAATCAGGAGGCTTGTGGTCTGGTTCTTGCTTTTGGAAGAAGGCTGGCATTATAGTACCCTAAAAAGACTGTATAGGGATTGTTAAGCCAAATGAACCAGCCTTGACCAAACCTAGGAGGCAATATTGCCCAGCTGTAAGGAGCATGGGCTTTAGAATCTCTGGTTGCTCTTGTTAATGGTGCAACTTTAGGCATGTTATTTAACCTCTGTGGAGATAAAGTTTCTCATTTGGAAAATGAGGATCATAATATTGACCCATAGGGCTTTTTGAAAGATTACTTGGGTTAATATAAGTTAAGGGTACAGTAAATAACAGCAATTATTGTGAGGTGACAAATTATTATTTGTAGTCTGAGTCAGATGGGGATTGAGTCCCAGACTTGTTGGGGCAATCATCTCAGACTTAGTGGCAAGAGTCTTTACCCCTAATGATAATGATAAACAACATTTATAAAGTGGGTTATAGAATTGCACATAGATTATCTCGTTTGCTCATTATAATAATCCTGGATACAGCTAAAGGTCACCCAGCTAGTAAGTAACAGAGCTGGGGCTCAAACCACATTTTCTGCCTCCTAACACTTATTCTGTCCACTGCGATTCTAGTTCTACTTAGCACTAATGAGTCTGTGGCCTAGGTTAATTGCCCAGCTTCTCTATTTAGCTTAATTAATAAAATAACTAGAAAAGCTTTAAAAATACTTTTATAATTTCAGATAGTTTGTGGACAGGTAAATGTAAATTCTAATGAAAATATGTTGAAACACAACTTTATCGTAAGTATTATATTGCTATTACTATGTATATAAATAAGAAATTCAGAATAATTCTGACCTTTGTTTTGGGGATTGAGATAGTGAAATTTAGGAGGGATTCACAGAGACCTTCAACTTGAGTGGTAACATTGTACTTCCTGAACTGGTATATGGTAGTTGGTATATCATTTGTTCTTTTTATCTAATTGATATAGAAATATGTCATAATAAACTTCTCCAAAAAAGACTGGAAGGAAACTCACACAAATAGAGAAATATATTGGTGCATAATAAATGTATTTTAATATTTTCATAACCTAATGCAGAAATGTTTTGCAATGTACATTCATAATATAAGGAGAAATTTAAGCATTATAAAGAACACATTTATATTCCCTAATAGCCCTAGCACTTCTCGTAGTTAATCTTGACTTTACATTTGGGGACATAAATAAATCTGTACTTCTCTTGGCTGGGACTGAGGATGTTGTGGCAGCAGTGTTTAGAAAAACTAAGAAAATTAGTACTTTTGAGTAAGTTACCTTGTTTATGAACAGCTTATTTTGAAGAATAGACAGTTTCTAATTTCTGCTAGTCAAACAAAGGTGCATATGGACCTCAGCTGCTGGCAATATGTCAGAATCCTCATAGCACTTCTGCCCAAGTGACCCAAGTTCCCACAGGCATAATGCTTTATAGCTTACAAAGACTCTCTCTATACCTTATCTCATGGGAGCCTCACAGAAACCTATGATAGAGTCATCACTATTAGCATTTTCACCATTTTAGAAATTGAAGAAACCAAAGGCTAATTGTAGGATAAATCAGAACTAGGACTGGAACCCACATCATTTTACTGCAAAAGCCCATGATTGTCTTCACTACATCATAACGTCCTTTTATTTGCAGCTCTCCATCTGATACTTTGTTTTCCTGAGCTAATCACTTACACCAGCACCTTGGTTTTTTAAACTTTTCTTCTAATATTAAAGCTCTTGACCTCTTTCTTATTGTAATAATTAAACATGACGAAGACTACTCTAGAGTTTACCAAATGTCCATGGGTTTCAATGATCCTAGGCTGTTTATATACTTTCTTTACAGCTTTTTCTTATAGTAGCAGAAAAAGTAAGTTGACTTTTTCATTGATGTTAGGAAATATAAGGATATCAAGGCAAACACTCCACCACCCATCCTACCCCCCAGCCCCAAATTAACCAAACTACACAACAACCGTGTTGTCTCTCCTGGGGCCCAGAATTTTGTTAGTGGTTTAAGTGAAGACAGAGGATTCTCTGTATTTTTGTCTTAGCATCTAGCACATTGCCTTGCATTTGGCATTCAATTGATTTGTTTTAATTTTACCTAAACCTTTACATTATCTAGTTCCAGCCTGTGTCTCTGCTGAGGTAAAAAGCACAATTATACTCAAATTGATCAAAATAATGATTTAAAAGAGAACTATCCTTTAATGATCATTTACACAGAGACTCATGCTTTTTTCTGTCATTCTTAAAAACTTTATGCCATATTATTATAAATTGTACTGCAAATGTTCATTCTCAATGTGAGATTCACTTTTGAGAGAATTAATTCATACCGTCCAGTTCCTTTTCTGGGAGATATCTATTATTCTTCCTACTAGTTTATCCAAAAGAGAAAATAATGTTTTATGCTAACCAAAAATGAAGGCTACTATGTGAACAATGAGCGTGGTGGTTTTTCTTGCATGATTGCATTTAGTTCTCCTCATTGACCCTGAGAGGTAGGTCATGTTATCCTAATTTTACAGATGAGCAAACAGATTCAAGGGGGGAAGTAACCTGACATGTACACATCATACGCCAAGAAGTGGCAGAGCAGGTGTTTTGGAATCTTTTCATAGCATCGCAGTCTCTACAAAGATGAAAGGTAGATGGAGAACAATCATTTTGTAGACCATTTTTGCAGGAGCTTCTTCATGGTCATATTGTCCACTGTTTATACTGTCGATAGACCAGCAACCGCCTTCATAAGATATCTGGCTTTATGGCCCATGGAAAATGGATTAGACTATTAATTCAGAAAGAAAGCACTCAAAGGTTGTGGGTGAATTTGGGAGGTACACTGAGGAACCAGTTTTCATATGCAATAATACAGCTATGGAGAGTAATTTAACTAAATGTCTTAGCGATTGAATATGTATATTTATGAATATGAATATACACACATGAATATATATGTCCACACATATATAGTCTTCAAATGTTCCAGGATGAGGCTGAAGCTCAGTTCAACTCAGCAAATATTGTGCGTGTGTTTGTGTGTGTGTGCGTGCACACACACACAAACTTACTAGGTGCCAAATACTCTTAAGGGAACCCAAAGATGAGTGAGATGTGATTTCTGCCCTACTGGAAGTCAAGATCTAGTGAAGAGAATTGAGGTTGATAAATAGCTTCAATATAGACAAACACGGATTTATTTTTATACTCATTTCTTAATTGATGATATTTACCAGGATTTTATCTTCAGCCATTCCCATTTTGTACTTTTTTCTTACCCTCAGGAAACCATCTATTTTCTTTATTTTGGCCACCAATGATGATCTGTAGCTCCAGAAGTTTCTCTCTCCTGGATTCTAATCTCCTATTGATAGCTGTCTTCTGTGCATTTCTGACTGTGTTCCTTAGATATTTTAAATGCTAAATATACAAAAGCATTCCTCCTTTTTATATTCTCTGTTTAGTTTAATAGCATCACTCTGCATCAGTTTTCTAGAGACCTCAAATGCATCATTTATCTATCCACCAGCTTCCCATCCCTCATTTTCAGTTGTTCATCAAGTCCTGTGAATGTTGTCTTCTAAACATGCCTTAAATGTGATCTTGCATCTCTATCTTCATGGCCACAGGTTTAGTTCAGCTGCATTTCATTTCTTACCTGGATAATCATCCAACGATTGTCTTAGCCTTTTATTTCATCCCATTCAAAGTCATTTTTAATACAGTTGCCTGGTTAATCTTTCTAAAATATAACTGATAACATATTTTTTACTTGCTAAATGCTTTCAATGCTTCCCTTCTGCCTCCTGGAATAGGTTCAAATCATTATCATAGCCCTGCTAATCTGTTATTGATCTATTCCTTACTGCCACTCCTCTTTTGCCAAGTACACCTGACTTTGGTTCTGGGCTAATATTCAGTTATTATGTACAAATGAAACCATTTTCTATTCTGATTGGCCAGTACTCATTCCATACTGATTGTTAAATATTTTGAATATCACCCTTTCTTTAGTGGTACCAAACTGTCTTTCTCCCCAATCATGCACATATTTTTATGCTTCTGTGCACTTTGAATAATCAGTTTTATCTACCAGGAACATTCTTCTTTTTCTCTTTACCTGGCAAATTTATATTAATCCTTTGAGATCCTGCTCAAATATTACCTCCTCTATAAAATCTTCCCTGCCCTCCCTCCACACAGGCAAAATTTTTCTTCCCTCCCTGTACATATCTTTATTAAATAACTTATCATGTTACATTGCAGATATTACTTACTGACCTAGGGGATTTTTAAGAAAAAAAAATTTTTAAAATCTCCAACATGTGGCTTAGTATTTGGTATACAGCAAAGGCTCTCATAAAACATTTATTGAATTGATAGATAGATAGATCTAGAAAAATTTTGTGGGATGGAATTCAAGATTGATTTTGAAGACTAGGCTGAGGATTGAGGCTGGAAAGGCGTTCCAGGATGGAAGACTGCATGTGACAAGGGGCAGGAAAGGCCAGTATATTATGGAACAGTGAGCCTAAGATTAAGATGCAATGGGTTATAGGTAGTAGTTTAAGATAAGTAGGTTGGGATCAAAGAGTGGAGTGTTCCAATAGCCATATTAAGAAGTTTGGACTACATCCTATGCATTAGAAGACTGTGAGCATGGGTGACATTTTCCTCTATGTTTCAGTGAGACATCTCTAACAGCACTGTGCTATATGCATTGAAGACCCGGAGCCTGCAGGTGGCCACGGTCCAAGAAGGGTCAGATGAAAAAGTTGCCGTCTAAATCTATGAGATTGCAGAGGTGGAAATAAAAATGAAATTCATTTTGGAGGCAGAATTGGCAAGATTTTAAAATTAGTAAAGTGTATGACTAAAGGAAGAGCGAGAAATCAATTATAATTACAATGTTTCAAAATTAAGTGACTAAGAGACCAGAGATGGTGTATCATGGGATGATTCACAGAGGTTATGTTTGGTGAATTAAAACAAGACAGAAGAACATAGATGCTACCAGCTATAGACACATATTTCTACCATCCTTGGAATCTTGATTAAAAGTTTACCTCATATGTTTTCTCTGTATTTTTCTATGTTTAATTCCCAAGTGTAGTTACAAGCCTCACTGGAAAATTCAGAAGCAATGGTGATAAGCACTACCAGTCACTACTGTAGGAACTTGTTAAAGATAATTCAACTAACAGAGACAATTATAAATGTTCCTTTTTTACGGAGCTGGGACCACAAATGTTACCTCTCAAATATTCGTTGTCAAAGCAGCTTATTTTGTATATTGGAACATACATTATTTTATATTATTGGCTACACCAAAACATCATTAACTTAAAACACAAGAGAGAAAATACTTATTCACTTAACAGGGTTTGAATTGCTCATGTTAACCAATATGGTAACCAGAAGCCACATGTAGCTGTTGAGCCCTTGAAAGTGGCTAGTCCAAAACTGAGATGTGCTGTAAATATAAAATGCACACTAGAGTTTGAAGACTTGGTACAAAAAATGAAATAATGTCATCTATCTTATGAATAATTTGGTAGTTCCCTTACGTGTTGAAATGCTAATCCTTTGAATACATTGGTTAAATGAAATACATTATCAGAATCAATTCCACCTGTTTCACTTTACTTTTTAAATGTGGCTCCTAGGAACATTTAGAATTACATATGTTATTCACATTACATTTCTATTGGACAGTGCTGGAATGGTGTTCTTATTTAGCAACCAGCCAACAGGCATCTTTTTAGTTCTTGTGTACAGATGATTAAGGCTTGAAGTTAGCTGAGAAGTTGCAATTGCATAAAATGATGTATTTTTAGGGCTTGATGACATTTCAATCAATATACAAAATGTTGGTTAAAAAAGCAGATCTAAATGTCTGTGGATTTGATCTGTCTCCCCTTTTAAACATTAGTTCTGTTTTTTTACACTATCTCACCAATATCCTATTAGGTGATTTATAATGATCCATTAAATCTTCTGTTTGTAACAAAACAGTCAGGAATTTGATTTGCAAGTTCCCTTTGGTTAGTGGAAAAGAATTAGCACATATCCACATATGGGTGGCAAGGATGTAGAGGCCTGGAATATAATCACTATGCTTAGTCCTCAAACTATATACTCAACATATCTTATTTGTTCTCTGAAGAGTCAGAACACACTTCTCAGTGTCATAGGCCTTGGAGTCATCCAGAATATTATTTGTTAGCAACAGCACAGAAGAAAGAAAAGAAAGAGGAGAGAGAGGGGAAGGTGGAGAAGGAGAAGGAGGAGGAGGAGGGGAAGGAGGAGAAGAAGGAGAATGAGAAGAAGGAGGAGAAGGGGAAGGAGGAGAAGAAGGAGAATGAGAAGGAGGAAGAGAAGGGGAAGGAGGAGTAGGGGAAGGAGAAGGGGAGGGAGGAGAAGAGGGGAAGGAGGAGGAGGAGGGGAAGGGGAGGGAGAAGGAGATTATTTGCACTTTATAAATATTGACGTTTTGGATTAAAAGATATTTTCTATGTGTTGACGGCCTTACTGATATTATATTTGCACTGTTCTTCCAGATAAACCATGTGAATATCTGTGATTGTACAGAATTCACTATTTTTTAAGTAAAATGACTAGTCATTGGACAATATTTTAATTTCAATTTTTTGAGCAAGGCACTTGATTTTTTAATGCCTTAGTTTCTTCAATCTTCAAATGGGATAGATTTTTATTTTGTTTTGTTTTTATGGTAATGAGAAGTAAATGCTTTATTTTTTAAAAAGCTAAGTCTCTAATTATAATGAAAAGTGCTTCAATGCTACAACAATATCCTGACTAGATCATAAGTGGCAAAACAACAATGTAATACAGAAAATGCAAAGCATTCTTTGAAAATGGTGACTTCGTTTTAAAAGAATTTCTATTGCGTTAGAGTAGTGCCTATGGAAATAAATAAGTAGTGAAAAACCATTCCTGAGTACTCAGAAAGTATTTATGAATACCAAGATACGAATGTAGTTTAGCTTTGCAATTCCGAATTAATAGCCTGCCTAGGGAACATCTCTTATTTAAAAAGGGCTGCCTGAATTAAGGTTAAGTTATGTTTGGTTTCCCAAGTGCCAGTCAGGATGTGTTTTTATATTCTGATTACCAAAAAGCATTTTATTTCCTTTTTAAAAAGAAAATTTGCATGAGTTGCTGAATAGCCCACATCATGGACTAAAATGCTCTGAAAGTATGTACAAACAAAGCAAAAAGAGGAAAATGGCTAACTTTTCAAATGAATACTGTGAATTGAATTATTCAAGACTAGACTGCATATTCAAATATGAGTTATACATTTTGACAAAACATTGTTAACATTTCTGTTGACTATGAATAAGTATTAATAATACACAGATTGTACCTAGTATTAATAATACACAGATTGCACCCTGTATTCTGGCTGCAAAATATGCCAAATGTACCATTGTCTCTCTGCATTCAGAGTGGTATATATTTTTGAGTCTGCATTGTAATATATGATACTGGTCTCAATATCTACTCAGTCTCAAAAGAAAGTATCTGTGTAAATGGATTATTTTTATATAACTTATATGTTTTAAAATACCAATGACACTTAAAACATTTTGCTTTTTAATTAAAATCTTTAAAGTAAAAGGAATTAAGGCATTTAAATAAAAAAACAAAAGCCCAAAAAACAAAAGCATTTTATTCACTGAGGCAAAGACACATGAAATACTTTCTGCCAGGTCAAGCTGTCTTTCTGGATTAAGGTAGTAGACTGGTCCCCAAATAAGGAGGAACAATGTCAGCAGGTAAAATAGCTCAGGGATATGAAGCAGTGTTCAGCTTTCAACCCATATGTTTATTTTGAGCTGAACGTTTGGCCATTGATTCAATAATTGTTTATTGAGTTCCTTTTATGCATCAAGCCTTAGCAAAATAGACATAACTACAGGCTCATGGTACTTACAAACTATTGGGGGTTGGAGGGGGGGATTAACAAATAATGACTAGACAATTGTGCAAGTAAGTACAGTGGTAAGAAGCAATGGTTAAGAGCACACACTCTGAACCCAGGCTTGAGTTTGCATCCTGGCTTTACCACTTGTTAGCTGCAGAAGCTTAGGCAAGTTATTTTATGTTGATATGCCTCAGTGTCTTCCTCCTCAAGGTTGCTGTGAGGTTTCTGTTAAAACATATAGTAGTCTAGCACATAATAAAGTTTATATAATTTGCTATTATCATTCTTTTTCTTACACTGTAATAAGTGCTGCGAGAGTAAATACCACCAGGTGACTGGAACTGGGTGTGGGAGTTTGGAGAAAGCTTTCCTAAGGAAAAGATGTTTGAATTAGGATCTTAAGAATGGGTAGGACTTAAATAGATTGAGAAGATTGGAAGTGATGAAGGGAATGGAATTGAAGTTTTAAAGAACTTTCCAAGCAGTAAAAATAACATGTACAAAGACTGAGGCAAGAGGGAACATGGTAACTAAACAGCCCCCAAAGCAGCCCAGGGTAGCTGGAGGGAGGGAGTGAGATGGGGAACCAAAAAGAAGGGTGATGATCTTTGCTCACAAGAGGAACTCAAGTTTTGCTTCTCCCCCTGCCCCGCCTTCTGTCTCTCTTTCTCTCACTCTCTCTCCTCTCTCTTTCTCACAAGGGAGGGAGAGGATATTTTCTGTGTCTTCTCTGCCCGGCCTTGGAATTAAAAATAATTTACAAGTGGCTCTACATATATAACCAAAATGCAACATTCTGTCTAAATATAAGATATGAATTAAATTGCCGCTTGGTATTCAACTTATATTTTTATATGCATTATAATCCTCTATTTGTGTTTATGCTCCACAGCCAAACCTAAGTGGTGCAACTAGCTGGAAGGTTTCCTTCTTTTTTTTTTTTTTTTTTTAGAATACTCAATACAAAAGAGGTGGGATGATTGGGTACTAATTAAACCTAAGTAGTAAGGGACTTAAGGAAAACGAGATTTCTGTATTTCTCCTAATGGGATGAATGTCATGTTCCAATTCCTACTTTATGTAAAATCCATTGTATAATATGTAAAATAATTCTCCAAATCTTGATTTCCTCAATTGAAAATGACCCTGAGCATAAACTATAAGTAGAGGAAGGTTTGAATTTCTTGATCTTTGGTACTCTTTTGTTCTCTCAGTACGTGGAGTCTTAAATCAGCAGAATAATTTAGGAATGGTAGATATTGAAACAACTAATTTTTCTTTTCTGTAATCTGCATAGACTTCAAAATGCCTACAAAGCACAAAGTGCCAGTTCATATAATTTGTTGGCAAGGATAAAAAGAAGAAAGGAAATTATTTCCTAAGCGTGTGAATCAGCCCAGCTTTAACAGATATTTTTCTGTCATGTGCAGCCTGAGGGCTTATGCCTATCTGAGCTTTATTTGACAATTACCACTTGCCAGCATAATTAAATGATAATTTATAAATACTAAGAAAGCATAATGGGGAAGAGCAAATAGGTGCTTATCAGGGCATTGAATAAAGTTGATCTGCTCCAGTGGCAATTTTCATCTCTTATCTTGGTTGTTAACTGGTCTTACTTTGTATGCGTGTTTTGTTTAGGTTTGATATTTGTTAGGGTGATATTATCTACCTCATATACACCTTTTCCCTCCATACAAAATTCTAATATTTCTTTTGGTATTCATTTTGCAACCAATGTATTTACAAAATATTGCTTATATTTTAATTCATAATATAAATTTAGGATTTAGAATTGCACATATTACTAGACAAAACCCCAAATAAATAGGAATTTTTCTGTTTGTCTCCCCTTCCCCCCATCTTTTTTCAGTGAATAAGGTCTTTTCTGTGTTGTGTGTGTTATTTTCTTTTAATCGGTTTTTTAATCACCTGGGCTTTGCAGTTAATTACATTCCACAGAGTCTCTTCATCTATTTCCTAGAATGCTGGCAGATTTTTTATAAGTAAGAGAGAAAGCACACATGTAAGCCATGGACTCCGGTGAGGAGGGCTTCCTAATCTTGCAGTGATAAGAATGATACTTTATATGCAGCATGGACATTTTGCTATGTTCCTACTGAATATAGAAATTACCCAAAGAAGAATTCTGTAGGGCAGACAGCTTTTGTCCTATCAGTATCTCTTCTCAAGTTTTCTTACCTATTATAAATATTAGGGCAATCTCTGCAGAAGTTGTGACGAGGCCTTGGACAGAAACACAGATTTGTCCTGGGTAACCTAGATAAAGCAGTGCAAGAGCAATCATCTATTTGAATGGAAACAATCAGTAGAATGACAAAAAAAAAAAATGAATTTCCATGCTTTTAGAAAAGCAGGTTTGAGGAAGGCAAACGGGGGAAGAAAGCAAGACACATTAGTGGGTCATGAAGAGACTGAGGTCGCTCTCTCGCTCACTCTCTTTTTTTTTAGCCATCACAAAATTAAATAATTTTAGTAACTACTGATTAGGATTGTGGTGGTTTGAGTGAAGAGTGTGCGAATGGCTTATCAGGAGAATAACAAAATAAAGGGCTTTGGTGTTTAAAGTTGTCAATTCCTCAAATTATTCAGCATTTTGTCCTTATAAATAGCAATTATTTGCCATTTCAGAGCTGAAAAATTATCTTTCATATTCAAATATTTAAATATACAGTGCCGTTACTGGGGCAAAAAAAAAAATCCTAATGTCGGAACCGATTTTTATACAAGGAATAATTTGAAAGTGGTGGATTAGTTTCCACCTTTTAAAACACAGTGCTTTCTGTAATCTTCAAACATTATTTAGGATAATGGAAGCCATCATCCTGGTTCTCAAATGTTAGCACTTCCATTAGAATTTGCAGCTACCTCTTATTTTTTATATTAAAATACAAGGCTTAAAAGGTATTATCTTACTAAAGGGGGGCAATTGTAGAGATGATTTGATTGAATAAAGGAAAAAGCTGTACAGGCCTTTTAAGATCAAGGATGTATTGATGGAAAGCTATCATTAGAGACAATTAATGTTCTCCAAGGGAAGAAATTGATTATGGACAAAGATGGACCCTAAGGAGCAGATATGTCTTAATGCCCTAAGGCCTTAAGGATTATACATCTCATTCACAGCATCTGTATTTTAACCCTTTGTTGTAAATAGAATACTAGCTTATTCTTGCAGAGTGACATGAATTAAATTTATAAAAAGGACTGTGCCTTGTAAAAGATGCTCATAGTGATTGACTTTTGATTCTTTAAATAATATTAAAATAATTAAATTCATGGTATCTTTTCTCTATATTGCCCTTTAGAGTAGATCTAGACATAGATTTGTAGAAGAAATAAAATTAGATAGTGATGGCCAGTCTTCAGCATTATGGGAGTGTGGTAACGCCCAATAATTATGGTTAAAGATGTGTTTTCATTAGGAGCCCCTGAACTTCAGCTGCATTTGTGTTTCCAAATAACATATCCCTTTAACTTTGCTTGTCCTTCCTATAGATCTTGTACAAAGCATTCATCATGTTGTTAGCCAGTCCCTAGCAGCCGCAGATCACAATTGGGTACTTAATAAGGTGGCAACCCTACTGGGAACATTTCACATAATTATTCTTAGCAGAAAGAAGATTGTTATGGCTTTTTTTTTTCCTTTTTGAGTCTGGCAAAATTCCAGGTGATTTAGTTTGTGCTCCTAAAAACCTGTTATATATCATTGGTGAATTATACTTCATGTGTATGCTGCATCCTCACGTCCCTGCCATGTATATTGCAAGCCAGCAGACAGAGTTTCACTGTACAGTTGGTCTCCTATACCAGCCAGCCCCAGAACCAGTTCCAGAACCAGTCAGTGATGCAAACTGCTTTTTGGCTGTAGGTTTCGGAGTGTGTCAGTCTGAGCATGCAAGTTCTTTTTGAAATCAGTCTCTCTCAAGACCACTGCACTCTCCC
This sequence comes from Gorilla gorilla gorilla, assembly GCF_029281585.2. NCBI lineage: Eukaryota > Metazoa > Chordata > Mammalia > Primates > Hominidae > Gorilla > Gorilla gorilla. Next base: position 192,394,305 of record NC_086017.1, read on the forward strand.
TGATGGTGTATTATGATTATCACTAAATGCACATGAGAAACTCACACATGAAGTAGTGAATAACTTATCCAGAGAGCTCTGTGATTTTAAGTACCAGTTAAGGGAAAGAGAGTTTAGACCCTTGGCCCTAACTTTGAGGTTCTAAGTTGAGAAATAACTGGCATTTAGTTAACCAGATCATTAAAGCAGTTTAGACTTCAAGTTCTAACAATTTAAAGCTATACCTTGATTCTCCTGGACCTTAAAGATTATGCATTTCATTCACCATGACTGAATAAGTTTGTCCAAATATTTCAAACAATTTGGAAATAATTATTTTAAAAAACAGTGGGCAAATAAGCATGATACCTTATATTATGGTGCTACTGGATTGTAAGTTTAATTCTCCCAGCTGCATGGCCAACTAATGTCTCGTCTCACATGTGAAGACAAACACCTTCACATGTAAGAAAAGAGTTTCCTAGATGGTTCTTCTTAACAGGAAAAATGGAGCACAGTATATACATAATCTTTCTTTGATTTAGACCTACGAATAGAACATACAAGGGATGTGAAGGACCTCTTCAAGGAGAACTACAAACCACTGCTCAAGAAAATAAGAGAGGACACAGATAAATGAAAAAACATTCCATGCTCATGGATAGGAAGAAGCAATATCATGAAAATGGCCATACTGCCCAAAGTAATTTATAGATTCAATGCTATCCCTGTCAAGCTACCATTGACTTTCTTCACAGAATTAGAAAAAAACTACTTAAAATTTCATATGGAATCAAAAAAGAGCCCTTATAGCCAAGATAATCCTAAGCAAAAAGAACAAAGCTGGAGGCATCACACTGCCTGACTTCCAACTATACTACAAGGCTACAGTAACCAAAACAGCATGGTACTGGTACCAAAACAGTTATATAGACCAATGGAACAGAACAGAGGCCTCAGAAATAATGTCACACATCTTCAACCATCTGATCTTTGACAAACCTGACAAAAACAAGCAATGGGGAAAGGATTCCCTATTTAACAAATAGTGTTGGGAAAACCAGCTAGTCATATGGAGAAAACTGAAACTGGACTCCTTCCTTACACCTTATACAAAAATTAACTTAAGATGGATTAAAGATTCATACATAAGACCTAAAACCATAAAAACCCTAAAAGAAAACCTAGGCAATACCATTCAGGACATAGGCGCGGGCAAAGACCTCATGACTAAAGCACCAAAAGCAATGGCAATAAAAGCCAAAATTGACAAATGAGATCTAATTAAACTAAAGAGTGTCTGCACAGCAAAAGACACTATCATCAAAATAAACAGGCAACCTACAGAATGGGAGAAAAATTTTGCAATCGATTCATCTGACAAAGGGCTAATATCCAGAATCTACAAGGAACTTAAACAAATTTACAAGAAAAAACAACCCCATCAAAAAGTGGGCAAAAGATAAGAACAGACACTTCTCAAAAGAAGACATTTATGCAGTCAACAAACGTATGAAAAAAAAGCTTATCATAACTGGTCATTAGAGAAATGCAAATCAAAGACCACAATGAGATACCATCTCATGCCAGTTAGAATGGCAATCATTAAAAAGTCAGGAAACAACAGATGCTGAAGAGGATGTGGAGAAATAGGAATGAAGCTGTTTTACACTTTTGGTGGGAATGTAAATTACTTCAACCGTTGAGGAAGACAGTGTGGTGATTCCTCAAGGATCTAGAACCAGAAATACCATTTGACCTGGCAATCCCATTACTGGGTATACATCCAAAGGATTATAAATCATTCTACTATAAAGACACATGCACACGTATGTTTATTGCAGCACTATTCACAATAGCAAAGACTTGGAACCAACCCAAATGCCCATCAGTGTTAGACTGGATAAAGAAAATGTGGCACACATACACCATGGAATACTATGCAGCCCTAAAAAAGAATGAGTTCATATCCTTTGCAGGGACGTGGATGAAGCTGGAAACCATCATTCTCTGCAAACTAACACAGGAACAGAAAACCAAATACCACGTGTTCTCTGTCATCATTGGGAGTTGAACAATGGGAACATATGGGCACAGGGAGGGGAAGATCACACACTGGGGCCTGTCGGGGGGTGGGGGGCAAGAGGAGGGATAGCATTAGGAGAAATATCTAATTTGGATGACGCGTTTATGGGTGCAGCAAACCACCATGGCACATGTATACTGATGTAACAAACCAGCACGTTCTGCACATGTATTCCAGAACTTAAAGTATAATTAAAAAAAAAAAAAAGAAAAGAAAGATTATGGCTAATTTTTAATTTAATTTTGAAATTTCCCTTTCCGGTTCATTTTCCTTTTTGGGGAAGGGCAGAGGTGTTATCTATAATTTTTATTGCTCACATTGCTGCTGAGAAGTGGCATTAAGGCCCTTTTAGAGAGGTAGTGTAGCTTGTGAAAAGAGTGAGTTTGCAGTAGAAATAGCTAAGTAGGGGCTCCAACTAACTACCTGCCTCTGAGGTTTTGAACCCTGATGCCTAGGGAGATGGTGGTGCCATTAACAAAAATAAATAAGGAAGGAGAATGAGCTAGGGAGAGGCATATGGAGCTTTTGAGTTTCTGGTCAAACCCAGGCAGAAATGCCCAGCAGGCAATTGGAAATGAAGGTATGGAATTTAGGAGAGAGGTCAAAGTTTATAATACTGATTTGGAGACCTAAAAAAGAATTGAAAGTTAGGAGAAAGAATAGTCTAATGCTGTGACTATTAGTAAGTCCAGAGAGAAGAAACTTTCAGGGAGAGAGTAGTCAGTTGCCTTTGATGATCCAGGGAGATCAAGGACAATAAGAATCTAGAAACAAGGCCATTGGGTTTGATCATTTATAGCTCATTAGTCGGCTGAAAAGTCTGATCTGCTTGAGTTTAAGTCCCAATTATCCAATTACTAAAGGACATGTGTATCCTTGAGAAAGTTACTTAATTTATCTGGGCCTAAGTTGAACCATTTATAATTTGAGAATACCTCAGTGTACCCCTTAAATTTGTTTTGAGGATTCAGTGAGATAGTCCATGTAAAATGCCTAGATTACTAGGTACCTGTGGAACAGTAGGGGCCATAACCAGATAACTGGAATCAAGACATGATGAGGGACTAGGAAATAGAAGATTATAAACCACTATTCGGAAGTAGGGAGGTGAGTGGTTGAACAATTTGTGGAGGAACCAGAGATCTGAGCAGCTTAAAGTCTAAAATATATAAAGCACCAGGGACATATTCTGTACCCTTTATATAAAGTAACTCGTTTTGCTTCTTACAACAACCCTGAGGGGTGGTAATATCATTAGAACAAAACTGAGGGGTAAAGAAGTAACCTCCTTCAAGATACATAGCCAATAAATGGCTGGGCAGGACCTAGCACCAAGGAATGTCTAACTCATAAGTCTCCTATCTGTTTCATAGATCAGTAGACATAGAAAGATTAAACTAATTAATTAAGGGACAGAGCCATGATCTGAACCCATGCCCATCCAGTTCTTAGTTATCTACTTAATAGATAATCCTCCTTTCCAATTCCTGACTATAAAAGCATGGAGAGGAGTTTACAAGGATCAGAAATTTGGGGTCCACTGGCTTCAGGTGGCTCTACTTAGTCACCAGTGACCTCTGTAGTTGGACCATGTTGGAAAAACTTAATGTAGTCTGTCAGACCTAGGATGTCAGAGTCTGGGAGACATGTGTATTCTTCCTGAATAAAACCTGTGAAATGGGCCCTAATAAGATCCTACAAACTTGGGTGTTGTAGAGTGAGGATAAGGGAGGATGAATGAGAATGAGCCTTCAGGCTATGGGGGAGACATCAGAATGTAGTTGTTAAATCTGTGCTGAGGCTGCCACCTGGGGAATAAAATAATAAAAACTGACCCAGATCCAGCACAAATGTGCCTTCTGTGTTTATGCCTTTCCAGAATTTAGCAAAATAAACTTGTCTCTGCTTTAAACTGAGTATCTCTGAACTATCCTGGAGACTGATTACTGCAGAGCAGTGGCTCTTGGAGTATCTTCTCTGGACCAGCAGCATCAGCATCACCTGGGAAGTTGTTAGAAACGTAGACTGTCTGCCCCACCCCAGACCTGCTAACTCAAACTCTAGGGGTAGGACCCTGCCAGTCTGTGTTTTAACAAGACCTGCAGGTGAGATTCTCATGCATGCTGTAGTTTGAGAACCACTGTCTGAATCTAATTTGCTTCCAAGTTCTTCTGGTGACTAACTACTGCCAAGTGGCCAGATAGATCTGGTTGTGGTATAGAACTGTGGTTCCCAGTCTCAACTGCCATCAGAATCAAATTAAAAGATTTAGTTCACTGAAAACTGGCTGCCACTCCCAGAAATTCGTATTTAATTGAGCTGGGGTGTGGCCTAAGCATTGAGATTTCTGAAACTCATTCCCCCATGCCCTCTCCCCAACCCCCCAGTGATTTTAACACACTCTGGTCTAAAACAGTGTTTCCCAATGTTTAGTAAAAATCAGAATCTCACATGGAGAGCCAGTTAAAAGGCAAATTGGGCTGGGCGCGGTGGCTCACGCCTGTAATCCCAGCACTTTGGGAGGCCGAGGTGGGTGGATCATGAGGTCAGGAGATCAAGACCATCCTGGCTAACATGGTGAAACCCTGTCTCTACTAAAAATTCAAAAAATTAGCCCAGCGGTGTGGCGGGCGCCTGTAATCCCAGCTACTCGGGAGGCTGAGGCAGGAGAATGGTGTGAACCCTGGAGGTGGAGCTTGTAGTGAGCGGAGATCGCGGCACTGCACTCCAGCCTGGGCGACAGAGCGAGACTCTGCCTCAAAAAGAAAAAAAAAAAAAAGGCTAATTGTTGGGTCCCACCCTCAGGGTTTCTAATTCAGTAGGTTTGAGGTGAGGCCCAAGAATTTGTATTTCCAGTAAGTTTCCAAGTGATACTGATGCTGCTAGCTTGGGGATCACACTATGAGAATTGCTGGTGTGGAAGTTAAATATTCATTTTTGGAGGTATGGAGCTGATAATTTCCATTGCAAAGCTCCCATTTCTGCTGCCAGGCCTAGGTGAGGGTCTTTGCCAGAGAGTCCTGGCGATGCCTCCATTTATGTATCTCATTGGTAAGAGAGACTTGGTCTGGAAATACATGTGGCTGTGCAGTGCTTCTCAAACATTAATTAGTGTACAGATCACCCAGAGATCTTGCTAATGTAGGTTCTAATTCAGTGGGTCTGGGGCTGAGCCTGGGGGTCCACATTTCTCACAAGCTCCCTGACAATGCTGATGCTGCCAGTTCATGGACCATGCTGGGTAGCAAGGCACATAAGAAAGTGTTTCTTAAATTTTTCTGATCATCTGATCTACCTGAAGTGCTTTTACTAGAGATTTTTGGCTTCCCCTGTGACCTACTGAATCATAATGCCCAGGGAAAACAGCCTTACATATATGTATCTGTAAGTGACTTATTAATTTATTCAACAAATATTGATTAAACATCCACTTTGTGCAGGTTCCATGCTAGATGTGAACAAAGTAGATAAGGAGTCCTTTATCTTATGGGACTTACATTTTAGTCGGAGAAGCAAACAATAACTTATAATAGCGACAATCACCTGAAGGTCCACGAAGCACGGCCAAGTGTCTGAGTTCTGGGGTGAAGCAGCATTGCACAGGGTGTTCAAGAAAGCGCTTCCAAAGAGGAACCACCCCAGCTGCAGCTTGTTTATGTGAAGGTCTTGGGTAAGGAGAAGCAAGGGCTCTGAGGATGGACTAAGCTTGGCCGATTGCCTGCAGTTAGGGGCGGGGAGAGGATCAAAGGTAGGAAGATTGAGTGCCCAGCTGATTTTGATATTTCGTCACATTTGGAGAACACTTCAAAACTCTTTCTTACCAGCTGTCAGAGAATTGAGTCTTGCCCATTTTGAAAACATCATCAATCACCCCATCATTGGTCCCTAGAGGAAGAATGTAGAAGCTGTTATACATTCCCCTAATGGCTGATAAAAAGAAATTGTCTCTGCAATTCATAGGGATAAAATTACAATGATTTCTTGCTAATTATTTAACTATGCAGTAGTGATCTTGTACACAGTCAGAAAGTAACGAAAGTATGAAAGAATTCTACTTAGAGAATGTTTCTACAACTTTGAGGTTTGTATAGCATAATAAATACTTTTTGGAGGGTTTGTATGATTTTCCAGAAAGCCCAAATGCATGAATAAAAGGAGCAAGAAAAACAACAAAGAGCCAAGAAAAAAATGAAAAACAAAAAACAAAACAAAACAACAAAAAAGGAAGGCATACATGGGGTTTTCTGAGGGAGCATGTAAGCTCAAGTGTTTTTAGCATTAAGTTACAAATTTGTTTTATGACTGCTATTTACATAGATAATAATTTTGAGAGCTTACTTTTTTATATATGCTGCATTTAAAACTACCTAAATGGCAGAAGAAAAATAAATAAGAACTCTTTGGGCAGAGGCAGCTTTCACCTGTATTATTTTTTTTCAAGCTGTGTGCACTCCTTAATTACCAGTTTGAAAAAAAAAAAACATTTAAGATTGGTAACATATGTTGTTGTCAGCATGTGTTTAGCACCTGCAGAAATGAACATGAAAAATGTGACAGCGCATAGGTGGAACACCCACTGCATTGACTGTGAACACTGTCAACAAATTTTACTTTGTTAATTTTTTCTTATTAAAAAAATCTAAGAAAAAAATTTAATAGCACAGGTGTTCGGAGCATCACAGCAAGACGATATAATGAAGGAGAGGCTATAAACCTTTAGCATGAAAGCCGAGGTCTAGATCTGCACATCTTTAAGCTTTGCCTCTCACACACTTCACTCTTCTTTACTTTTTTTAAAAAAGCCCCTCTGCATGTTGGAATTGGCAGGCTTGTTTGTCCTGCAAAGCATTTCCTCTCAGAAGTAACGGTGAGAAGCAGCTCAGGTTCACTCAGTGGAGATCGGCTGACAGGCAGGACCAGGCAAACAGCACCTAAAATAACCATTTTCCAAGGTTGGAGATGGACGTGTTTATCTTGCACATTATTTTCTAGTAATGAAGTCCTAATCATTGTGGGTAAGAGGTTTTCTGTCGGCTTCTTCTACAGCAAAGCTTCTATGAGTATAGGCTCTGTCTTCTGAACTCTTATTTTGGGGTACAGGAAATTTCGTTTGGCTATTGGCATTCCTCAAAATGCAGCGCTATGCAGAGAGCAGGCCTTACTGAATGATGCTGCAGTTGCTATGCCTTCTCTGGTGTTACTGGTTTGTTCTACTGTAGAATGAGAATGTTGCAAGTTGCTTTCCATAATTTCCTATCATTGATTGTTTCATTTCTTAATTCTTAGAACCAATTTCACTCAAAAGGAGTGGGTTATGTATGCTCTTCATTTGAAGAGACATTTCTCCCCAAAATGACTTTGCCAAAGTTCAAAATAAACACTGTCAGGTGTGTTAATTCCTACTTTGGAAACTTTGAAGTCAACTTGTTTCCACAGAATCTTCCCCATTTTCACACCTCTTACACTCGTTGTGAGGTCTAATTACTGCTAATCTTCATTCTGGCAGGCTGTAAAAAGAAATTCAGTGACAAAGTATTCCAGTGACCCAAAGTATTCCTGTGGCACAAAATAGAAAATTTTAAGTTAAGTTTAAGCTCAGCCAGGTCTGTATTTCCTCTCCGACCCAGGGAAAAGGCTCTTGATTGAGTTATGGCTCTCTGGCTGCGTGGTGTGGGAACCGTTTGCACTTCTCACGGCTGAGAGAAGACCCTGGAAATGACACGTTTTACACCTCTTAGATGAGACTGGGGAACTAGAAACCACTTCACTCCCGTCCCTCTGGGACGAAGAATCTGTTTGCAGTAATCACTGGCAGTGTTGACAGAATGTTCAAAACCATCTGCTCAAGGGCAAGTGTTAACTCTATCAAATCCTAATATTTTAAGCACACTGATCCCTAAGCCCAGGAGACCTCCTGATGGAGCTCTCCTTGGGCTCTGTGTCAGCCTGCCATCAGTTATTATCCCGCTGCAGAAAGGCCTGATGCACCAGCCAGAACTCAGCGAGGAGAGGCTGTTAGAATGAGAAATGCAGCAACAGAACGCACTTCATTCAAGTCTTGTTAGTTATGATGAATCTGAGGCTTTCTGATTCTTTAATACAAGAGTTGCTTTGCAATAATAACTGCACTTTTTGTCTTTAAATGTATTGTATTAAATGAGCTTCTTGATTTGTTAGAATCCAGCGTATACCACTTTCAGCATAGATTTGTATAAATTCATGTAGACTTACTGTGCACACATAATTACATACAAGTATGCTTCCAGCCAGGCATATATCATCATGTTAAAATCCTTTACTAATATTACTTAATAAAACATAAAATTCAGCTGAAAGATTTTTGGTACATTATTCTCCCAATAATCACCAGTCATCAAGTTGTTTAAACAGGTCAGAATATTTATTTACTGTTAATATACTTAATATACTTTGCTAGCACAATTGCTCCAAAATATTTCAGAATTAAAACTGATAGAGGAATTGGGGGGAGCATATAGCAGTAAAAATATTCCAAAGTCCAGTGAACCAAAAACACTCCCTTCTCAAAGGAAGCCAGTCAAAATTTTCCAGGACAGGTTTGAGCCTTTTGCTGCAGGAAGGACACCACTGGAAAAAAAAATGCACAGGCCTGAGCCATCTGTGAAAACATCTCCCTGCTTCTCCATCCTTGTCAGAGACATTTCAGTAAAACCGACATTATCTGTCATAGTGACTTGGGGTAGTTAAAGGAAATACTGAGAAGAAACCTAGCACTAAGAGAAACTTCTTAGCCACAATCCCCTAAAAGTTCAAAGACGATATTTTAATTTTTGATTTTCTGTTTCTATTTCTGTGTATGTATGAATTTCATCTTATGCCACTTATTAGGCCAGGCTATTGTAGGTGCTCAATAAATTACATGTTAAGAAAATGGAAATAGGCTTTGCTCTACTATGGTTTTAATGTTATCTGAATTTATGTCCCAGATATGCAGAAGAGTAATTAGCAGAGTTCTGGGATTGTAGTCACCACCAGCAAATTCAATGCCATCCTCACATAACAGTCGCTGGGTGTCTGCTAGCATGTGCCAGGCACTTTTAACATATTTTTTCATTACCTAATTACATCAGATACATTAAGCAAATCTTATCATAAGCCCCATTTCAGAGATGAAGAAACTGAGGCTTAGAGAGCCAAATAGCTTGGCTAAAGTCAAACAGTTAATAAGTGGTGGAGCCCAGACAGGAACCTAGGCAGAAGACTCCAGACTTCATGTGCTCAACATAATGCTGAAGCACTGCTAAAACAGAGCTATTTAATTTTTTTTTTTTTTTTTTTTTTTTTTTTTTTTGAGACGGAGTCTTCTTCTGTCGCCCAGGCTGGAGTGCAGTGCCGCGATCTCGGCTCACTGCAAGCTGCGCCTCCCGGGTTCACGCCATTCTCGTGCCTCAGCCTCCCAAGTAGCTGGGACTACAGGCACCCGACACTAAGCCCGGCTAATTTTTTGTATTTTTAGTAGAGACGGGGCTTCACCATATTAGCCAGGATGGTCTCCATCTCCTGACCTCCTGATCCGCCCCGCTCAGCCTCCCAAAGTGTTGGGATTACAGGCGTGAACCACCGCGACCGGCCACTATTTAAATTTTACAGAACTCTAGGAGGCCAAAGAGCACAGAGAGGACTGCACATTTTCTTTCAGAGTCTCATCGAATGCCATTTATTCATTTATTGGTCAGACATTTATTGAGGGTCAAGCACTGTGCTACCCGGAGGAGATAATGGAGATTGACCTTATAGCTTAGAGCAGTGAAAAATCTGGGGAAGTTATAAAACACCATTGCAGAAAAATGCACAAAGGCACAACATTTGCAATTTTGTTTTGAGGGAAGGGCCTGTGAGCTACCGGTTTAGAACTTCTGGGAGAGATTCCGTGTATTAAAACAAGGCAAAACCTATGTAGACATTTAATAAAAATTCTGGGGTAGTACAAGGGCAGGATTTAGTAACTGCTTGGAGAAGTCAGGAAAATGAATTTTGGAGTGCTGTGCAGTGAGCAGACTAAAATCTACCTACAAAGTCCCATCTCACCTAAAAACCTAATAGATTTACATTTTAATCATTCTGTCTAAAGATGACCGTCAAGACTTCTCATCTGACAGTTTCTGATCCTGATTTCCGTGAGAGGATGTAATATTTCTATGATTTTATATTTATCTCTGCTATCCAGAAAACATTGTGTGTTGCTCTCAGCATTCCATATTTTATTGTAGTTCTCATTGTAGCTGTGTTTCTGTGTCTTTCTGTGTGTATGTGCGGGGGAAGAGAGAGAGACAGAGAAACTTAGTGAATACTTAAGCACACAAATTTACTCATAATTAGGAGCCTGGTTAATAGAAGCACTTAGATCTTCTGGACCTCTTGGATCAGTTTCTTAAAATCTCTGAGCTTTAGTTTCTTCATCTAGACAAGAATACCTATTTCTTAGAGTTATTATAAATATTAAGATAATGTTTTTTAAAAGTGCCAATGTTTTTTATCAGGCACATTTTAAAGGCTTAATGAATATTAATTCCTTCTCTGGTGTCCTCCCCTCATCTTCTTCTTTTTTTTTTTTTAATATGCTATTTGTAAAAGGGAAAAATGTTGGTAACCTTGGTCCACAGGGAAGAAAAGGGAAAGTAATGGCCTATTCGTATAAAACTCATTGGGGAATGGTTCCCTGAAAATTAACTTGTATTTCTGTTTGGATATGTGCCTTTTATGTTAGCATTACTTGAGATGAGGCTACCAAAAATTTCTGTAATTAAAATAAATAAACTGGCATAATAGTTTGCTACTTAGTGATGTCTAAAAAGATGATTTTACTGTGTGCCTATATCTTGAAGGCCAGCTTTTTTTCCATCTCCTGAAATATGTAAAGAGTTCTGCAGCAGAGTCCTGTCCTTCAATATGATACTGTTTATTTCTTCAGATAGTTACGTGATGATGAAAATGAGGCACTGTCCTTGGTGCTGAAGGGACTGTTAGGCATTACAAGAGCTATAGATTCAAGATAAGACTAGGTAATGGTGAGTGATGATTTTTAAATGCATATGTATGTACAGGCAATAATTGTTCTAAAGAATATCCTGCACCTCTGACAATGAAATTTAAATGATATACACTCCTTAAAATCCCACCTTTAAAATTAAGGAAGATAATTAAAATAAACCATGTATTAATTGCCTGTACACTATAGAGGCCCATATTAATGCAAAATACTATCATTATCTTAATTTCCAGGATGATCTTCAGGGATATAATGAGGCTATCTATAAGGTGTGAGTGTTTTTGTTCTCTGCTTATTTGTAACATTAATAATAAAGAAGCTTAATATGTTCTGTAAACAGTGGCTTCCAAAAATACAGAGCTTTCAGCTTTTTCCAGATGGCTGGTTTTTGTTGAAAGGCTTTCTGAGGAGTGTTAATTTGTTATTCAACCCTTATTCACTCAGTGTGTTCTCATCTCACTATTTGTCAGAAATTCTCTTCTTTCAAGAATTCTGACTCTTGGCCATTTGGATGTAGCATTCACCTGTGTGGGATAGGAGAGAAGAAAGTGAGTCCCTGATGCTTATAGAGAAGAAGAATGCTGAGCATTCCCTGACATTTTTCCTGGTCAATGCCTAATATAGATGAATGACTTTACCCTTGGGGAAATGGGAATACAATAGGAGACTTGCCAGCAGGGTTATGTATCTAGGGTGGGCCTTGATCACAGAGGCCAGGATGTCCAAAAAGGGCAAATGGAAGATTGAAATGTGTGTTCAATTTTTCTGCAGGCTGTAATGGAAAAGGGGGAATGACAGTCCCCCTTGGGAATAAGTGTCTTCCTCATTCTGTGCAGACATTTAGGGAGTATTGCAAGCTGTGAGCTTCTCTGAGCACATCTTGTCTCTTGCTTTCTCCTTGCTGAGCCCCTTTCCTCTGTTGCTCCGTCCTTCCAGCTGCTTCTGTGAACTCTCCTCTGCCGTGTCTCATCCCCCATGGCTGCTCAAATGTGATTCCTCTAAGCCTCTCTTCCTGTCCAGCTGCATCTGTTCACCTCCCCTGCTGATCGATCTACTTCTTTAGCTCAGGGACAGCAAGAGGAAATGATTCCAGCAGCTAAACAGCTTTTATGCAGAGAGAATATTTAAATATTCTCAGTTTGCCTGATTCCCCTTCACCTCATGCTATGATCAGAGGTTAATGGAGACAGTTTGGAGCTTCTCTCTGTTGGTAGAAACCAGAAGACGTTTAGAAACGAAGGCCAAGGTCTTGCAACATCCCACCCACCCACCCCCCAAAAAACCCTATAAATTTATTAGGAGGGTAGAAATATTTTTTTTCATCAAACTCATTCTTTTTAAAATAGTGGTCCCATGTTCCAGTTCTCCCTCTCACCCCCACCCACCCTCCCCCCCAACAAAAAAAATAAAAACTCTGGACAAGACTGCAGCCGAATTAGAAGCTGTAATTAATTTTCATCATTTTTAGTAGATGAAATTTTAAAATGACTGTTGTATTCTAAGTGTTTGTATCACTAAAAATTATCTTTTGATATATAAAGTGTATTTTTACAGTGCTATTTAGTGAATATCTGATTTTTTTTAAGATAGTTTATTTGGGCAAATTTGAACTGTGAGTCTTGGTACAAAATAATCTGCCAAGGCAGAGCGGTTGTGAAGATTAAATGTAGCAAAAGCCTAGCATAGTGCTTGACCCATCATGCCCAATACACACACACACACACACACAAACACACACACATACACACAGACACACACACAAAGACACACAGACACACAGACAGACATACACACATACACAGACACACACACAAAGACACACAGACACACAGACAGACATACACACATACACAGACACACACACATACAGACACACACATACACACACACAGACACATACAGACACACAGACACACACACAAACACACACACAGACACACACATACAGACACACAGACACACACACATACAGACACACAGACACGCACACACATATATATATGAGTATATATCCTCCATGCATTGGTCCAATATATGTATTTCTTTTAATTAATTATATATTGTCTCTGCATGTTGCTATGCCAGTTTACTTATCTATTTCCTTATTCTTGGACATTTATCTTATTTCAATTTTTCTTTCTTTACCTCCCTTCTCTTCCCTTCCTTGCTGTCTTCCTTCCTTCCTCTCAATTTTTTAATTTGAAAATTTATTTCTTACTTTTCTTCCTTTCTTATGTCCTTCTGTCCTTTCTTCCTTTATTTTTATTTTCCTTTTCTCATTACCTTCCGGTGTATTGAGAACACCTTGTATACATTTTTCTTTTTCTTTTCTGTAGTCTTCTGTTGTGGTATAATTTTACCAAATAAAATTCCTAGGTCAGGGGTCTGAATAATGCCTGTCTGTATTATTTTCTCCAATGTTGGCCCATATTTTCATAGTAAATGTACATCCTATATATGCCAGGTTCCCCGTGGTCCTACCAACATTGGGTTTTCTTATTTTTGTGTATTCGGTAAATTTTAATGGTATTTTTAAAGGGCTATAATTTTTCTATTTGTTAATTTTATATTTAGAGTTTTTATATGTAAACTGTCTATCTTCTTTTTTTTATTATTGTACTTTAAGTTCTGGGATACATGTGCAGAACATGCAGGTTTGTTACATAGGTATACATGTGCCGTAGTGGTTTGCTGCATCCATCAACCCATAATCTACATTTAGTATTTCTCCTAATGCTGTCCCTTCCCTTGCCTCCCACCCCTGACAGGCCACAGTGTATAATAGTCCCCTCCCTGTCAGCATATGTTCTTGTTGTTCACCTCCCACTGATTGAGAACATGCGGTATTTGGTTTTCTGTTCCTATGTTAGTTTACAGAGAATGATGGTTTCCAGCTTCATCCATGTGCCTGCAAAGGATATGAACTCATTCTTTTCTAGGGCTGCATAGTATTCCATGGTGTATGTGTGCCACATTTTCTTTATCCAATCTAACATTGATGGGCATTGGGGTTGGTTCCAAGTCTTTGCTATTGTGAATAGTGCTGCAGTAAACATACGTGTGCATGTGTCTTTATAGTAGAATGATTTATAATCCTTTGGATATATACCCAGTAATGGGATTGCCAGGTCAAATGGTATTTCTAGTTCTAGATCCTTGAGGAATAGCCACACTGTCTTCCACGACAGTTGAACTAATTTACGCTCCCACCAATGGTGTAAAAGCCTTCCTATTTCTCCACATCCTCTTCAGCATCTGTTGTTTCCTGACTTTTTAATGATTGCCATTCTAACTGGCGCGAGATGGTATCTCATTGTGGTTTTGATTTGCATTTCTCTAATGACCAGTGATGAGCTTTTTTTCATATGTTTGTTGGCCGCATAAATGTTTTCTCTTGAGAAGTGTCTGTTCATATCCTTCACCCACTTTTTTGATGGGGTTGTTTGTTTTTTTCTTGTAAATTTGTTTAAGTTCTTTGTAGATTCTGGATATTAGCCCTTTGTCAGATGGATAGATTGCAAAAGTTTTCCCCCATTCTGTAGGTTGCCTGTTCACTCTGATGATAGTTTCTTTTGCTGTGCAGAAGCTTTTTAGTTTAATTAGATTCCATTTGTCAATTTTGGCTTTTGTTGCCATTGCTTTTGGTGTTTTAGTTATGAAGTCTTTACCCATGCCTATGTCCTGAATGGTATTGCCTAGGTTTTCTTCTAGGGTTTTTATGTTTTTAGGTCTTACATTTAAATCTTTGATCCATCTTGAGTTAATTTTTGTGTAAGGTGTAAGGAAGGGGTCCAGTTTCAGTTTACTGCACATGGCTAGCCAGTTTTCCCAACACCATTTATTAAATAGGGAATCCTTTCCCCGTTGCTTGTTTTTGTCAGGTTTGTCAAAGATCAGATGGTTGTAAATGTGTGGCGTTATTTCTGAGGCCTCTGTTCTTTTCCATTGGTCTATATATCTGCTTTGGTACCAGTACCATGCTGTTTTGGTTACTGTAGACTTGTAGTTTGAAGTCAGGTAGCGTGATGCCTCCAGCTTTGCTCTTTTTGCTTAGGATTGTCTTGGCTGTATGGGCTCTTTTTTGTTCCGTATGAAATTTAAAGTAGTTTTTTTTCTAATTCTGTGAAGAAAGTCAATGGTAGTTTGATGGGAATAGCATTGATTCTATAAATTACTTTGGGCAGTATGGCCATTTTCATGATAATTATTCTTCCTGTCCATGAGCATGGAATGTTTTTTCATCTGTGTCCTCTCTTATTTCCTTGAGCAGTGGTTTGTAGTTCTCCTTGAAGAGGTTCTTCACTTCCCTTGTAAGTTGTATTCCTAGGTATTTTATTCTCTTAGTAGCAATTGTGAATGGGAGTTCACTCATGATTTGGCTCTCTGTTTGTCTATTATTGGTGTATAAGAGTGTTTCTGATTTTTGCACATTGATTTTGTATCCTGAGACTTTGCTGAAGTTGCTTATCAGCTTAAGGTGATTTTGGGCTGAGATGATTGGTTTTCTAAATATACAATCATGTCATCTGCAAACAGAGACCATTTGACTTCCTCTCTTCTTATTTGAATACCCTTTGTTTCTTTCTCTTGCCTGATTCCCCCGGCCAGAACTTCCAATACTATGTTGAATAGGAGTGGAGAGAGAGAGCATCCTTGTCTTGTGTTGGTTTTCAAAGGGAATGCTTCCAGCTTTTGCCCATTCAGTATGATATTGGCTGTGGGTTTGTCATAAAAAGCTCTTATTATTTTGAGATACATTCCATCAACACCTAGTTTATTGAGAGTTTTTAGCATGAAGGGGCACTGAATTTTATTGAAGGCCTTTTCTGTATCTATTGAGATAATCATGTGTTTTTTGTCATTGGTTCTGTTTATGTGATGGATTACATTTATTGATTTGCGTATGTTGAACCAGCCTTGCATTCCCGGGATGAAGCCAACATGATAGTGGTGGATAAGCTTTTTGATGTGCTCCTGGGTTCGGTTTGCCAGTATTTTATTAAAGATTTTCGCATCTATGTTCATCAGGGATATTGGCCTGAAATTTTCTTTTTTTCTTGTGTCTGTGCCAGGTTTTGGTATCAGGATGATGGTGGCCTCATAAAATGAGTTAGGGAAAGTCTCTCCTTTTCTATTGTTTGGAATGGTTTCAGAAGGAATGGTACCAGCTACTCCTTGTACCTCTGGTAGAATTCAACTGTGAATTCGTCTGGTCCTGGTCTTTTTTTTTTTTTTTTTTTTGTGGTAGGCTATTAATTACTGCCTCAATTTAAGAACTTGTTATTGTTCTATTCAGGGATTTGACTTCTTCCTGGTTTAGTCTTGGTAGGGTGTTTGCATGCAGGAATTTATCCATTTCTTCTAGATTTTCTAGTTTATTTGTGTAGAGGTGTTTATAGTATTCTCTGATGGTAGTTTGCATTTCTGCGGGATCAGTGGTGATATCCCCTTTATCATTTTTTATTGTGTCTATTTGATTCCTCTCTCTTTTCTTCTTTATTAATCTGGCTAGTGGTCTATTTTATAAATCTTTTCAGAAAAACAGCTCCTGGATTTATTGATTTTTTGGAGGGTTTCTCACATCTCTATCTCCTTTATTTCTGCTGTGATCTTAGTTATTTCTCGTCTTCTGCTAGCTTTTGAATTTGTTTGCTCTTGCTTGTCTAGTTATTTTAATTGTGATGTTAGGGTGTCAATTTTAGATCTTTTTCACTTTCTCCTGTGGGCATTTAGTCCTATAAATTTCCCTCTTAACACTGCTTTAGCTGTGTCCTGGAGATTCTGGTACATTGTGTCTCTGTTCTCATTGCTTTCAAAGAACTTCTTTATTTCTGCCTTAACTTCGTTATTTACCCAGTAGTCATTCAGGAGCAGGTTGTCCAGTTTCTATGTAGTTGTGCAGTTTTGAGTGAGTTTCTTAATCCTGATTTCTAATTTGATTGCACTGTGGTGTGAGAGACTGTTTGTTATGATTTCTGTTCTTTTCATTTGTGGAGGAGTGTTTTAATTTCAATTATGTGGTCAATTTTAGAATAAATGTGATGTGGTGCTGAGAAAAATGTATATTCTGTTGATTTGGGGTGAAAAGTTCTGTAGATGTCTATTAGGTCCGCTTGTTTCGGAGCTGAGTTCAAGTACTGAATATCCTTGTTAATTTTCTGTCTCAGTGATCTGTCTAACTAACATTGACAGTGGTGTGTTAAATTCTCCCACTAGTATTGTATGGGAGTCTAAGTGTCTTCGTAGGTCTATAAGAACTTGCTTTATGAATCTGGGTGCTCCTATATTGGGTGCATATATATTTAGGATAGTTAGCTCTTCTTGTTGTGTTGATCCCTTTACCATTATGTAATGCCCTTCTTTGTCCTTTTTCTTCTTTGTTGCTTTAAAGTCTGTTTTTATCAGAGACTAGGATTGCAACCCCTGCTTTTTTTTGCTTTCCATTTGCTTGGTAAAGTTTCCTCCATCCCTTTATTTTGAGGCTATGTGTGTCTTTGCATGTGAGATACAGCACACCAATGGGTCTTGAGTCTTTATCCAACTTGCCAGTCTGTGTCTTTTAATTGGGGCATTTAGCTCATTTAGATTTAAGGTTAATATTGTTATGTGTGAATTTGATCTTGTCATTATGATGCTAGCTGGTTATTTTGCCCGTTAATTGACACAGTTTCTTCATCATGTCGATGGTCTTTACAATTTGGTATCTTTTTGCAGTGGCCAGTATTGGTTTTTCCTTTCCGTATTTAGTTCTACCTTCAGGAACTCTTGTAAGGCAGGCCTCGTGGTGACAAAATCTCTCAGCATTTCCTTGTCTGTAAAGGATTTTATTTCTCCTTTGCTTATGAAGCTTAGTTTGGCTGGATATGAAAATCTGGGTTGAAAATTCGTTTCTTTAAGAATGTTGAATATTGGCCCCCACTCTCTTCTGTCTTGTAGGGTTTCTGCAGAGAGATCTGCTGTTAGTCTGATGAGCTTCCCTTTGTGCGTAACCCAGCCTTTCTCTCTGGCCGCCCTTAGCATTTTTTCCTTCATTTCAACCTTGGTGAATCTGACAATTATGTGTCTCGGGGTTGCTTTTCTCGAGGAGTATCTTTGTGGTGTTCTCTGTATTTCCTGAATTTGAATGTTGGCCTGCCTTGCTAGGTTGGGGAAGTTCTCCTGGATAATATCCTGAAGAGTGTTTTCCAATTTGGTTTCATTCTCCCCTTCACTTTCAGGTACATCAATCAAACATAGTGTTGGTCTTTTCACATAGTCCCATATTTCTTGGGGGCTTTGTTCATCCTTTTCATTCTTTTTTCTCTAATCTTGTCTTCACACTTTATCTCATTAAGTTGATCTTCAGTCTCTGATATCCTTTCTTCTGCTTGATCGATTCAGCTATAGATAACTTGTGTATGCCTCATGAAATTCTTGTGCTGGTTTTTCAGCTCCAACAGGTCATTTATATTCTTCTCTAATCTGTTTATTCTAGTTAGCAATTCATCTAACATTTTTCCAAGGTTCTTAGCTTATTTGCATTAGGGTAGAACACGCTCCTTTAGCTTGGAGAAGTTTGTTATTATCCACCTTCTGAAGCCTACTTCTGTGAATTCATCAAACTCATTCTCCAACCAGTTTTGTTCCCTTGCAGGCAAGGAATTGTGATCCTTTGAAGGAGAAGAGGGATTCTGGTTTTTGGAATTTGCAGCCTTTTTGCACTGCTTTTTCCTCATCTTCGTGAATTTATCTACCTTTGGTTTTTGATGTTGGTGACCTTCGGATGGGGTTTCTTTGTGGATGTCCTTTTTGTTGATGTTGATGGTATTCCTTTCTGTTTGTTAGTTTTCCTTCTAACAGTCAGGCCCCTCTTCTGCAGGTCTGCTGGAGTTTGCTGGAGGTCCACTCCAGACCCGTTTGCCTAGGTATCGCTAGCGGAGGCTGCAGAACAGCAAAGATTGCTGCCTGTTCCTTCCTCTGGAAGCTTCTCCCCAGAGGGGCACCTGCCAGAGGCCAGCTGGAGCTCTCCTGTATGAGGTGTCTGTCGACCTCTGCTGGAAGGTGTCTCCCAGTCAGGAAGCATGGGTGTGAGGAACCCACTTGAGGAGGCAGTCTGTCCCTTAGCAGAGTTTGAGCGCTGTGCTGGGAGATCCACTGCTCTCTTCAGAGCCTGCAGACAGGAATGTTTAAGTCTGCTGAAGCTGCACCCACAGCTGCCCCTTCCCCTGGTGCTCTGTCCCAAGGAGATGGGAGTTTTATCTATAAGCCCCTGACTGGTGCTGCTGCCTTTCTTTCAGAGATACCCTGCCCAGAGAGAAGGAATCTAGAGAGGCAGTCTGGCTACAGTGGTTTTGCCGAGCTGCAGTGTGCTTCATCCAGTTCAGACTTCCTGGGGGCTTTGTTTACACTGTGAGGGGAAAACCTCCTACTCAAGCCTCAGTAATGGTAGGACGCCCCTCCCCCAACCAAGCTCAAGCATCTCGGGTGGACTTCAGACTGCTGTGCTGACAACGAGAAATTCAAGCCAGTGGATCTTAGCTTGCTGGGCTCCATGGGGGGTGGGATCTGCTGAGCCAGACCACTTGGTTCCCTGGCTTCAGCCCCCTTTCCAGGGGAGTGAATGGTTCTTTCACTGGCATTCCCGATGCCACTGGGGTATGAAGAAACACTCCTGCAGCTAGCTCAGTGTCTGCCCAAATGGCTGCCCAGTTTTGTGCTTGAAATCTAGGGCCCTGCTGGTGTAGGCACCTGAGGGAGTCTCTTGGTCTGCAGGTTGCAGACTGTGGGAGAAGCGTAGTATCTGGGCCCTGATCTGCCTATCATCTTCTTCTATCCAGCAAAATCTGGGTGATGATATAATATATTCCTTTCAACATATTACATATTTTGAATAGTAATGAACCATTAAATATTAATTTAGTGACTATTTTGTGCTAGGTATTATTCTAGAAATAATAGGAAAGTAAGGATACAATGACTGATAGCATAGTCCCTGGCTTCAAGGAGGTTTGAGAAATTTGTCTGGTAAAAGGTGACAGGTATATAAACAAAGTGCATTACAGTGTAATAGGTATTGTGGTGAAAATATGTATAGAGTTCAGTGCAGCCACATGGGAAGTGGAATAATTAATCAAGCTAGAGTGTAATAAAAGCTTTTATTATTGAGGATCATAGAGGAAACGTTTACCCATTAAATTTGTCACTTATTTTCTTTCTGATTCTCTTGGATCTGTGTCTTTTGATTGTTCACCAAAGCAACTTCATTCCTTTCATTTTATTATAACACCATGGGCATCTATGACTCAATGGTATATAACAAAGTATGTGTGTGCAATACTGCATCAAAGTACATATTACTATGATGTGCTTTATAGGACTCAAGGTGAAAATAGAATATCATTAATGCTGAAGAAGACATAATGATCTGTGCTTAATATTTGTTATTTTGTGTTTCCAATTAGTGATTATGCACAGTCTCAAGTTTGAGGTTGATCCTCTCATGCCCAGCCACTACAACTCTTATACACCTCTGTCAGAGTGCATGGAATGATATCATGGGAGAGCATCTTGGGGAGCATTATGAACTCTGAAATGTCCTCTTCCCTTGCTCCTGAAGATTCATCAAACTATATGAACCCTGATCTTGCTGATATCAAGGTCTTAGGCTGTTTCTAAATGATAGTAATACAGAAAGTTCCTGGGTTATGGGAAACACAGTTTATCTAGTTTTATCTTCTGCTAGGTTTAACAGTTAATTTTGAGGGTGGGCCTATCATAGGTATTCAAGAACTACTTCAATGCTTGGTTGGTTGGATTTAGCACTTTTTGACAACAGCCAATATGAAAATGTTCAATTTTTTTCCCTCCTTTAAAAACCTAGCTTCTCTTCCCATCTTTCTACTTCTCTTTCTTCCATTCTTTCTTTGCTTAAATGTGATTATCTTAGTCTATGAGCTTGAGGGCAGGGATGCTCTTCTATTCATCTTTAACCAATGTGTTTAGCACCAGTATTGGCACATGGTAGGCCCTCAACATATGCTTACTGTATGAATGACGCATGTCCTTCTTGTCTTTGGGATTACCCTAGTTGCTACTCTTAATGCAGTAATAGTAAGACATCTTTATGCCCCCAGAGTCCCAACTCCTGACCCCACTCCATGTGAGAGAATTGCTTTGACGCCAGGTGTTTGTATATCCACTAGAGGGCACTGTTTTGTCAGAGGCTGTTCTAAACTTTTCTTCAATATCAGGATAGACACCTTAACTTCATGGGCCACTCTCAGCTTCAAGTTCTTAATATTTCTGTTAATGAATAATTCTTTGAGTTTTCCATCACAGCTATTCTTGCCAATATATAATCACAATAAGAAGTCATAATTAAAAACAATCGTAATAATGTTAGATACAAGCTAATACTTATTAATGGATATGGCAAATACATATTTAATAACAAAACGTGGTAAATAAGAACACTCATATATGTTAAGGGAATTCTTTTATGTTTCTTGTTTCCAGATTTTCTTCTGACCAAAAGTAGAAGGGCAAGTAAAGTAGCCATTAAATCTCAAACTTCATTTTTTGTACTTTCTTAATAAAAGCATTGTAAGGAGACTAGGGAAATTCCAAGCTAAACACATTATATCCAAATTTGAAAGGTAGCTTCAGTAGAAATTTGTTTTGAATGAGAAGGGCAGTATTGAGTCTGATATTTTCTAAAGCTATAAAAACTACATTTTATGAAAAGTTTCTTCTCCCTCCATTACTTCTATTTCCACAGAACTATCTTTGGGCAGAATCAAATGAGTTCCTGGGCTTTAACGTCAAACAGTTTGAGTTTGCAAATATTTTCACCTTACACGTGAATCAACACAGGGGATATGTGAGAAGACAAAGCTGTTCACACTGTCAGCAAGCTTCCAAACACATCATTAACCCAGTGGTGACTTGGGAGGTCCTACTGTAGCTGTCTAAGGAAGCTGCAAAAGAGGGAGGAGCCAACAGGGAGGGCATATTTTCCCAAGTTTAAAATCTAAACTCCGAATTATGTCATGGAATTGAAAGAGGTGGTGGGACCCAGTAAACCCTGTCAACAATTAAGGAACAGAACGTAAATAAGAACTCTTGGCGTTTTCACACAAGAATCTTTGTGATAATCTGTTAGCAAACTCTCTTTTACATTATGTTTAAGGACTTTTTAAAATGTGGCATTTTTTTTTGTGCCAGGCTGCAAAGTCATTTGTGAAGTGTTTAATTAGGCTTACTTTGATTAAAAATGTAGGCTTAAATATCTGTTGATTTTGTGACAAGCTGTGGATGTTAATTGTCTTGATTGGTTTTATTTTGTATTCTTAGGACAACAGGATCTTATGTGTATAACTGTAGTTGGAGAAAGGAGCAAAAGTGTAATTTTTGAAAGGAAACATATATTTCTGAAGTTAGCCAGATGTTACAAGACCACATACATAGGAGACATTGAGCCTGAGACAGAAAAACTTGAAAGATCTGGTAAAGAAATTGAGCACCCCCCTTAAATGTATATCCAGAAGAAATGGATGCTAGGTTTTTTCGTGAATTTTATGTGGAATCTAGAGCCTATCTAGATTCCTACTCAATAATCCCAACATTTGTATATTTATAAATGACACCATTTCCCTTGAATATCGTACTTCTTTTCCAGAGGACTTTAAAACTTTTAACAAAGAGAGAAGACATGTATTTTCACCTATTTGATGTAGCAGATTATTTACGGAGCCAACATGTTGACACACTATAAACTGTAAAAAATGAGGCCTAATAAGGTTAATTGTCATCTGAACCTTTCTCTGTAGGCTGCAATCTGTGGGCTTTGATTGTTTCTCTGGGGGAAACTCTGCCCAGATGGCGAAGTCCTCAAGGCCCTGACCCACAAGAGGCCTGCGGAGATGGAGAACAAGGTGCTTCTCCACAGACTAATTAATTTACTAGTATAGCACCTGTTCCAGAATAGATAGGGCTGGAAGGGAAAGCAGTCCCTGGGCACAGTGGCAAGCTCTCGAGTAAATGGATTTCAGCTGATTGTATTAAGCTGATGCTTTGATCATCTAAAGGCGTTAAAATGGAAATATGTTTTTTTCTGGCTGTTGGCTACTGTGAGTGTGGTTTGTATTATTATTATTATCATAAATGTTGGATAATAGAAAAGGCTGTTTTAGATTTCAATACATCCCACTTAAAAAGTGCATGGTATCTTTGTGTATTTCTATTTCCAGTTTAGAAATGCATGTTGTCATAAAACTGCACCTTTTAAACAATTCTGCTTTCCTGTTTCCATTTTATTCCAGCCAAATTACTAGCTGGAAATCAAACACCAGCACAGATTCCTTTTAGCTGGAACATTTTATTATGTACTCACACCTTTAGTTCAATGTGTGTAATTAGGCTTTAATCAGCTGAACACTATTTGTGAAAAAATATCAGACAGTTCTTTAAATGAAATTCTGGTAAAGTCATGCCATTAAGCTTTGGTGACTAGTTACTGGCACGAATAAATCCTTGTGTAAACAAGGCTTGGTAGTAAATGGATTTACAATGTGAGTCTTTCTGCACTCAATTTCACTTTATTGCCTCTTTGATTCCCAAAAGGATTAGAGATAATTTTTTCAGTCCTTTAGATGCCATAAAACTGTTTCCCTTTCCAAATTAACACTATGATCTTCCATGTAATGTGTTTGGCAAACATGAGGAATTTATAAGACCACTAGTCTTATGTTGTATAGTAATGGAGATAAGAATATGGTGCCTTAGATGTCATGGCCTTACAATGGGAAGCTTTTACCAAGGCTGTGAATGACGTTTTGAAAATAGAAAAGTATTCTTGATTGTATGGAACACAGCCTAAAGAATGTTAATGATTATAGCTATTTGGTAAGTTAAATGATTTAAACTATTTCTATTACCATTGCAAGTTAATTCCTCATATTGAAACAGGGAAGTGCTGTTAACACTATGACAGGCAAAATTTAGTCCTTCTTTTTTAAGAAGATATGACACAGGATAGGAAAACAGCAAGCACAACAAATTTAGCATATAATCCTGAGGTTTATTCCAGATTGTCCTCTCTGGTTGTATCCTTATAATCCTTGGAACTATCCGTTCTGTGAAAGAAATTGAAAATTTCATGGCTGCTTTTCCTTGGTTTTCTTCTCTGAAACTCCAAAAGCATCTTTAAGGTGTTTTTGTTTTAGTGGATTTATTTGTTCAATACACATTCTTTTTTAAAAATCAAAATGCACAGAAATGTATATAGTAAAAGTAGTTCATTTACTATCTTAACTCCTGAATCTGGTCCCTTAATGCAGCACCTTAGATTGACCAGTTCCTCACGTTGCCCTCCAGAGGTATTTTAATGGTGCTTGGTACAAACTAAAAGACATTTGAGATGTGTCCAGTGATTTGCTTCTATAAGTAATACTGCTGTTAATATCTCTGGGCCAATAGTGCAAATGCAACTGCATTATATATTCCTAAAAGTAAAATGGCTGGCTCATGGGGCACATGCATTTTAAATCTGGATAAATATTGCCAAGTTGTTCTCCAAATATGATACAGGAGTGTGACTGTTTCCCAACAACCAGGTTTGTTTTCTCCCTAACCTGACAGTTAAATATTGTATCTTATTATTTTAATTTGCATTTGTTTAATTATGACTGAGGTTGAGTATCTTTTCAAATGATTAAAACCCACTTGATTCTCTTTTGATGTGAGCAGCTTGTTCATGTCCTTTGCCAGTCTCTCTGTTGGGCCATCAATGTTATTCTTATGGGGTTGAAGAGCTCTTTATGGAAAAAGGAAATCAGCCCTCTGTCTGACAACATGCAGTATTTGTCATTTCGGTGGCGTTTCCCTTCATATCTGTCTCTCATTTACCATGCCTTCTATTGCTCTTCTTTTATCATTGGCAGTCTGGATTTAGGGTTGCTTAATAGCTCCTGGAAACCAGAAATGATAATGTCATGGGAAAGGGGTTAATTTAAGTGTTTTCGTAACTTTGACTTTTGATGAAGTAGGAGGATAAGGACTGAAAGGACAAAATTAAAAAGAGGGTGAGGGGACTTTAGTGATTTGAAAGAGGGGCTTTTACACTGACAAGACCTTGAAAAAAATAGCGTTTATACAAAAAAAGCAATTTACTTTACCCATAATTTTCTGCTTTTCTTTTGCCATTATTACAGGTATTTGTGTCAGAGTAAGAAATCTCTTTCTAGATGTTTTTGCCATAAAGTCATATTTCTGTGTTTTGGACATCACATTTTGTGGTCATAAAATGGAAGTGATTGTAAGGCCACGTATTCAGCACAATGACCTTGATCCTGAATGAAGTGGAGAGAGGAGAGAGAGAACAGCGTGACTAACAGCTCTTGTTGAAGCACAAGTAACTTTTTATGTTCCACTCCACAATGATGAAAAAGTAAACACAGAGACAGGTTTTAGATGTTGATGGCTTTATATCAAAGTGAAATGTATTTGTCATGTTCCAAAGTTACCTTCATTATCATTATTTTTAGAGGAATGGTTAAAAGCATAGGCTCTGGAATCAAACAGCTTGGGTTCTAATCTTGGATCTTTCACTTCTTAGCTGCATCACCTTCGTTAAGTTCTCATCTGTAAAAATAGGGAAAATACAAGAAACTACTTCATGGGATTGTTATAAAGTGCAATAATGCATGTGTCTGGCATAGAGTAAGCTCTTTCAGTGTCAGTTAGTATTAGCATAATTAATTGCAGAATGTTTGTAAAATGTTATGTAAATTGTACTATACTCGACCTGGTTTAAAGTAAGTGAATGGATATCTGTGAAACTTTCTGACAAGTGCTAAAATACATTGCAGCCTTCATTAAATCTCATTTGAATAGTTTCTGACTAAAGTTACTTCATAGCATCTCCCCTCTCTTTGTAATTTTTACCAAGCCAGGTTGTTTACAGGTGAAAATCTGATACATAGTAGTAGTATTATCTGATTGAAGTTAGCCATGGCAAGAAGCCTCTTTTATGCTTCACTAGTCTTAGAGTGAACATTGGCTACCCTCTTGCCCCTCAGTCCCTATTGCATTTATGTGTATGTTCATGCTGTTCCTTCTGTTTGAAATGCTATTCCTATCTTTGCCATTTACATCTATACACACACACACACACACATATATATTTCCCCCTCTATTTGTCAAGGAGATTGGTAGCTACATTTTATTCTAAGTCACTTCTGCTGATGAGCAAGAATAATGCTAAGCAATACTGCTGAATTGGGTATGACCATCCAGTATTATAAGGGAGACAAGTGTGTTTATGTATTAGTTTTAAGTGAATGACTTTCAATCACTCCAATCAACATTTCTGATATGGATATTTTCACGTGAAATGATTGCTTTTGTGTTGGTTAGTTTTGCAAATCAGAACCTATTTGCAGAACACTATTAGGCTAATATATCTTATCATAATATTTGCCAGTACCACAGGTTTTACAAATTAGTTATAATGACTGTAGTTTTCTATTAACATGAAGTTACTGATTGACTAATTTATTTACTTTATGGGAATTCATATAGCACAGCGCCAATGTTCTATGACTAAGGGTGAGTGCATGGATTCTTGATATTAAAAACAACTATTCATTGTACCTTTTTCTCTGGCTCTACATGCCCAGAAAGTGCCTGATGGAAAAGATTATAAAATAGTTACTCAGGAAATTAATTAGTAACACTTACATACAAGATCCTGAATCAAAATCTACTCAATTTACAAGGGTTATTTCATGAGTGACTACAACATCAACAGAGGAAGATCACTGGAATTGTGGTGCCTAACGACTTTATTTTTTCCCAGATAAACAAATGAAAATAAAAACTAAATAACACTTCCATCTACCAAATAGGTAAAACTTCTAAAATAGTAGTCAATGCTGGAAAATGCATAGATAGATACCCTCATGAATGGTTGGTGAGGCTGTGTATCAGTATAACTTTTCTGGGAAGTAATTTGGCAAGACATATTAAGAGCCTTGAAATGGGCTTCTCAGCAAAATGGTTAATGGAGCACACACATCTAGCCTCCAGGCTTTGCAGGATTCTGTTAAATCACCAATGAAATATAAAAATTGGAAAATGTCAGTATCTGGACTATACTGCTACTACTACTACTGATGATAAAATTCTGAACCCAGAATCCCAGATAACTTCAAAAATTGGAAAATGGGTGAGGAAAGGCAAAGGAAAAAATAATGCATGCTGTTTCTTATCTAATTTAGGAGTCATTAAATGTCGTTCATTATGGAGAAAATCATGTGTGCATGTGTTTGGATCTGAGTGTGTGTATTAAAGGTAATCACTAGTAAAATAAAAATACGATAAATGTTTTCCAATTACTAGAAAAAATATATAGGAAAAACAAAATGGTTTATGACTAAAAAAGAAAAACTAGGTACAGAAAAATAAGGAAACAGATAACAGTTCAGTTTTAACTCAGGGATGTGAACTACACGCATAAGACCAATAAAATTTTATAACTTAATTTTTAATTTCAAATAGTGGCTATAAAAGGGGGTTTAAGTACAGTCTGGCAGCCAGGACCATGAGAAGAATCATCCTAGATGTCCACAGGCAGATGTGGCTCTCACACTGGGGCCAAGAATTTTGGCTGTAAGAAATGCAAGTTACCCAGAATGAGTGAGTGGCTTTATACCTTTCAGTCTAAAAGGATATACAATTAAGGAGTTTCAGTTAATTGCCACAGAAACTGTTCTGCATATTTCAAAATTTGAAATATATAAATATTTGTGTGTTAAGAAGATATCTGTGTATATTTAGTGTCTTATGTACTTGGATATTGAAGTTAATTTAGTCTAGTAGAGTCTGTTCAACATCAAATAATATTGGTCCATTACAGCCTTGTAACTTCAATTTAAATGTGGTAAATTGTTAACTTGATATGTTAAATTGAGTAAGTGATTTAGACTTAAAATTTTAAATTGAAATCTAACTGAAATTTAAGTACAATGTTGGCAACCAAAATAATTTAATTATATTTACTAATGTAAACATTGGATTTTTTATTTATGTACTTAGGAAGTTTCGATTTGTTAATTCAGACAACTGAAGTACTTTAAAAAAGAAGCCAAATACATTAAATGTATAAATGCAGTTTTAAATGTTTGAAGTTGTTAAATATCTATAAATGGGCTCAAGCATTACCAAAAGCTCCTTAGAAACAATTGCTAAAATCTGCCAAACTTCTAAATATAATTATAAATTTCTTAAGTTCAACTTTAAAACATAAGGAAAAACTAGATTTTTAAAATTTATGCCTTATTACATTAATATAAATTTTAAAACAAATATAAACCCAATAACAAACATTTCTGTATTTAAAAGCCACCATCAAGGACAACAAAAAATTCACATTACCAGATATAATAATAGGTAAAAAATTTCAAAAGATGACAATATTAATTGTAGAAAAGGTAAAATTCAAGACAAGAAACATCAAATGGGACAAAAGAGGCCAGTTAATAAAAAACTCTATGGTAAGGATAAAATAATTATGGACCATTACAATGTAAATAATAGCACTAAAATTTTTTTATTAAACAAAAACTTACTAAAATACAAAAAAAAAAAACAACCCAGCAAACTAACAGAAACATGAGTGAAGAAGACTTTGCACAGTAACGGCAGAAGATGTATTGAAGCCTAAAGCAAGTTCATATTTTTCTACTCTGAGTTTTCACTTTGGAAATCTACTCTAATTATATAATTGGAAATGTAGGCAAAGCTTTATATGTAAGAATATTCATTAAGTTTTAGTCATAGTAGTGAAAAATTAATTACTCAAATGTCTAACAATTGGGAAATGATCAAATCAGGGTTCTTAATTGAAAGGATCTTTGAATATCTGAAGTTACATGCCAAATTTGGTTTGCCTATTGTAACTTTCAGCAGCTTCACAAAGTAACTCATGTCCCCATAATAGTAAGAATAACTAAATAAAAATTTGAGCATCTACAGACTGTGACTAACAC
Organism: Gorilla gorilla gorilla; assembly: GCF_029281585.2. Lineage (NCBI taxonomy): Eukaryota > Metazoa > Chordata > Mammalia > Primates > Hominidae > Gorilla > Gorilla gorilla. Next base: position 192,423,424 of record NC_086017.1, read on the forward strand.
AGTCAATAAAAATGTTTCCAAATAATTTTAACAAGATTAAATGATAATTTTTTAAACTTTCCAAATGTTTTTAGTAAATGTAATAGTAAGCATTACAAAAATGTTTCATACATTACATGGAGTGGAAATCAGCTAAAAAACTCTCCACATATCTGACAATTGAATGAAGACCCCACAAAGAGTGCACGTCTGCAGACTCATACACAGAGAAAGAAGTATCTATATGGAAGCTTCATACAGGCAGGAATTTTGGGTTGTTTTCTTCACTGCTGCAGACTCAGCGTCTAGGGTCGTGTCTGGCATGTAGTAAGTGCTCAATAAATATTTCTCGAATGACTAAATAGAATTCCTCAAAGTGTTAATAATGATGACCTAAATGATAAGATTATGTATTCTTTGCTTTGTTTATATCACGCTTTCCAAATTTTCTATAATGTGCTTTTATTACATTTAGAATGACAAAAATAGTTTAAAAACTGGAACAGGACTCCCCTATTGTGAATCTCTATACTAATGAGAAATCTTCCCTTTCTTCCCTTAAGATTTGTTTTCTTGTGTGCTTTGTGTTGATATTTGCCACCTGAAATAAATCTTATCACCTTACCGCTTGGGAGTCTTGAATGTTTGCAAGCCAAATTTTGCTTCAAAGTCCAAAGTATGGCCCTAATATAACTTCCCAACTGAATCTCCAACTCCTAAATGTTATAAAATGCCCTTGCCACCTTCATTTGCTGCTCTCAATATTTACTTCTAGGGAGAATGTGATGGATAATGCAAAGGCACTGGCATCACCCATTCCAACCAGGTGGTCATGTTTCTCATCTTACCCTTGTGTTCATAATCCTGCTCATTTTCACACCCAACCACTCCCTCATGTTTTGTGTGACCATCCCACTCCAAAAGGAATTCTCTATCTGATATCCTTTAGCCCCCTTTCTGTCTGCAGATTCTTTAGACTCTTAACCCTGTATTGTTACTGTTTTCCTGAAATATTTCATAAATGTATGCTGTGTTTTCCCCAACATGCTAGCAAACCTTTTCGGACTGGGGAAAATGATGCTTACTTCTTTATATCTCTTATCGAGCCTGGCACAGGGCATTACACACAGCGGGCACTAAACACATGTTTATTGAAAATGGCTGGAAGCTGTTTAGTTCTAACACTGGTGAGAAAAGTTGAAAAAACAGAGATTTGGGGTCAGACAGGCTGGGGTTCAAATCTAACCTCTGCTGGTTACTATTTAACTTTGTGACCTTATGTAAATTAATCTCTGTGAGACTTTAATGTCAGTTTACTGCAGTGATTATAAGTTCTTACTCTGTCTTCTCAGCTGTGTCATTTACTGTGTGGATTTGAGAAAATTATTCTCCCTCTCTGAACCTCAGTTTCCTCATTGGTGAAGTAGAGAAAGCAATACCATCTAGCTCATAGGATTAGTGGGAGGATTAAATGAAATAAAGCATGGAAAAACCATTAGCACAGTGCGGAGCACGTGATAAAGCCTTGCTCAAAATATATTAGTTGTTACATGTTCTCACATATAAGTGGGAGCTAACCAATGGGCACACATGGACATAGAGATAGAAATAGTAGATACTGGGGACTCCAAAAGCAGGGAGGGTGGAGAGAGGGCAAGGGTTGAAAAATTACCTATCAGATACAATGTTCACTATTTGGGTACTTGGTACACTAGAAACCCAGTCCCCACCAGTACGTAATATACCCATGTAACAAACATGCATATGTACTTCCTAAATCTAAATTTTTTTAAAGAGAGTATTAGTTAGTATTAGACATGTTAGTAATGAGTAGAGTATTATATATTAAATTATCAGTATTAGATTAGTATTGAATCACATTCTAGTTAAGTATTAGATATTAGTATTAGATTACATTCTTGTTAAATATTAGATATTAAATTAGATATTAGTATTAATTAGTATTAGATATATCAGTAGTAAGAGTATTCGTACTGGATGGCACAAGATGAAATTAGATTTCCGTAGCAGTGGGAGAAGAGGACCCAACAGTGGTTTCTAAAGGGGACAACACTTTCCACGTGAGAGGCATTTGGCTAGGCCTTGGGAGTAGTTTGAAGTTATTTCAACAATATGGGTTCTATAAATATTTGTTGCCTGGGACCAGTTCTGTGTTAAATCTGGCCGTCCTATGCTAGCAAGAATTGTCCCATCTAAAATGCCAGTAGCACTCCATTGAAAAACCTTGAAAGATCTTAGGCTCTGTAAGGACAAATCAGAATGAAAAATAAGAGGCTTTCCAGACAATGGAATATTATTCAGTGGTAAAAAGAAATGAGCTATTAAGCCGTGGAAAGGCATGGAGGAATCTTAAACGCGTATTAGTAAGTGAAAGAAACCAATCTGAAAATGCTACATACTGTATGATTTGAACGATATGACATTCTAGAAAAGGCAAAACTATGGAGATAGTGAAAGGATCAGTGGTTGCCAGGGGTTAGTGAGGATGGAGAGATGAATAGGCAAAGCACAGAGGATTTTTAAGGCAGTAAAACTATTCTGTATGATACTATAATGGTAGATATATGTCATTATATATGTTTGTCAAAACCAATAGGATGTATAACACAAAGAGTGAACCCTGATGTAAACTCTGGGCTTTGGATGATAATGATGTGTCCATGTAGCTTCATCTATTGTAACAAATGTAGCGTTCTGGTGTGGGATATTTATAGTAGGGGAGGTGGTGTGTATGTGGGGCCAGAGGATATATGGGCAATCTCTGTACCTTCCACTCAATTTTGTTTGAATCTAAAACTGCTCTAAAAAGATGAATTTATTTTAAAAATATATAATGGTTGTTTTGGTATTTGGGAGGACAGCAATGGCAAGAAAAGACATTATTTCTGAATCTACTATGTCATAGACTTCCCACGAATGTTAAATGAGCTACTGAAAAAGGAAATGCTTAGCATGATAGTAGCTCAATAGGTTCTGGGGCAATCATTATTTTAGTTTCTTGTATAATGGATTAGTAGTACAATCATGCACCACATAACGACTTTTTAGTGAACAGTAGACTGCATACACCACGGTAGTCTCATAAGATTATAATGGAGCTGAAATATTTCTATTGCCGAGTGACATCATTGCCATTGTAACATCGTCATAGTGCAACACACTACCTTTTCTACGTTTAGATATATTTATATACACCAATATTTGCCATTATGTTACACTTGCTTACAGTATTCAGTACAATAACATGCTGTACATGTTTGTAGCCTAGGGGCAATGGGCTACACTTTAGAGCCTAGGTGCGTAGTAGGCTGTACCGTCTAGGTTTGTGTAAGAATACTCTGTGATATTTGCACAATAAGGAAATCACTGCATTTCTCAGAGCCTCTCTCCACCATTGAGCAACACATGACTGTACCTAGTTTGCAGAATTGTTGGTTGGGTTCAATGAGAAATGACTATACTACAAGTGATTAATAGATTATAATTTCCCCTCACCTTCTGTACCCCACAACTAATTCTTCTTGACACCTCCTGCTGTAGTCCTGAACTTCTGAAGAACTGTTGGGGTACTCTTGTCATGTCTGAATGTAGAAATGGTTTGTGGAAAAATGTTGGTCCCCACCGAGCATCTCTATGTGTTGTTTGACCCTCGGTGGCATTTGCTTTGTATGCATCATGACTAAAGTCGTAATTCAGATTATAGCAGAACCAAAACAAATGACAAGTCAATAGCTTGCAGATGTAGAAAATGAGGCCCAGAGAGGTTCTGTGAATTATCCAAGGTCACCACAGTATGTTATTTGTGCAGTCTTTTTTGGTGTGTGGGCCTATTTTGCCTCTTTTCCCCTGGGCTTGTCATAACTCTCACAACCCATGTGAGACCTGCAGTGTCCTGCAGACAGCTGAAAAATTTGCCTCCTCTTCTGCTGGATCTCTCAGAAAATACATTTAAGTAAAAGTTTTTTGCTTTTATTTTTTTTTCCAAAACTCATGTTGTTCATTAAAATCGCTATTTAATATAAAAAAAAACAAATTAAACGGGAGGGAAAAGAAAGCATTTCTTCAACGTTTTTTTTTTCCAGTTGCTTTTTGTGCAGGTGGGTTGCTACAGGAGTCCTCTCTTCCAAAGCCCATCTGGGATGTTAGTTTAGCTCTATTGATGTTTAAGGCTCTGTCTTTCATCGTAACCACATGCCAAGACAATAAGTAATTGAACCACATGTTTTGCCTTTTTTAAAAGGTGTAATCTCCTTCTGAAGTGTAGCGATGTTTAGCAGGATTTTTCTAATTTATCTGTCATCACACCATGCGGGCTAGGCTCCAAGCCTTGACTGCAGTGTCTCTTTATCACCGTCTTTTGATGAACACCTGTTTCCAGCATATAAATATATCTGCTGAGAAGCAAAATTAAAATAATTTCAACAGTATAGGAATAATTAGGAACCTTTTTTGCAAGGTCCACCTGTTCCAAATATGAAAACATAATATTTAGTGGCATATACTTTCTTTTATCACTATATATTCTTTATGCTAGTTATGTATATATTTGGTAGTAATTCTCTGATATTTCATTAGCTGAAAAAATATTTTCACTTTTAGATATTTAATTGTAAGCAATTTTTTAAAAAATCAGAATTTCTTATGCCCATTAAGAGGCAAAAGGAAGGAAATTACTCCAAAACTTCTTAAAATAAGAAACTTTAAAGTGCTCCATTATTTATGTTTGTTATGCTTTTTGTTAAGGACTTAACTTCTTCATGAATACAAAAAGATTATATGAATCCTAAGTTGGTTATAATAGATATTATTTTTTAAATAAAAATATGAGTGCCCTTATAAGAAAAGGGTTTTTTTGTTAACGTTTTGTATATTAACATATTTAAATCAATAGATATAATATGAAGAATTATCGTTTTTATGATTCACATGCATGTCTCTTTATATTTAAGGCTTTATCCTTCATGCTTATTCTTGGCTTTCCCATAGACCTTGAGCTGGATGGTTTGAGACTTCAAAGTGAAATTACATCAGGAGGCCTTCACCAATAGTGACCCCTGTCCTACTACTACATGAGAGGAACTGCCATTTTCAGGAATTCATGTTTTTTACAAAAATATTCAGAGTAAGAGAACTTGCTATACAAAAAGCTGTGTAATGATTTAACATTAGCCACGCTGTTGTTCACTCAGGGTAAGAAGTAACTAGGTATTTATCCAAACACCCAAGAAAGCAAATTCACAGGTGAGAGCCAAGTTGATGCAGAAATATATTACAATTTGTCTTTATTTTCAGAATGTGAAATCTGAAGTGCCAAATTTTTGGTTGTTTTTCTGACAACATGGGAAAAAGTAAATCACCAGTTGCCTGGCCCTTTCATGCAAAGTTGTACGTGAGGCATTATGTGACTGGTTGCTTTTTAGCAGTCAGGGACATTTTGGGCAATGGTTATATACACAAGACTAATTACACTAATTAGTCCACACCAATGTGTGAGCAGTATGCATGTTTTTACAATTAGGATGTAATTTTAAAAAATCATTTATTGGGCACATTTAGAGACACAGCAGTTTTGGATTTACCATACAATAGAAAAAGAAATTATCCAAATTGAATAAATGTACATTTCAGCATGGGCAAATAAATTAATATATGGCTAATGAAACCTATGCTTTTGTCACAAATATGTACTTGCATAAGAATGATTTTTCTAAGCAGGTGTATGGATTGTAGCTTTTGTGGTCATTAAATTATAGTGATCTAAAAATCACTTTGCTTAATGCAATATGGCAACATCTCATTACTTCTACTAGCTTTTACTTCTGATGTGGGTAGTTGTGTTAGGCAGAATAATGCTCCCCATCTCCCCCAAAGATGTCTACATTCTAATCCCCAAAACCTGTAAATTTATTACTTTACACCGCAGAAATGCACTTAGCAGATGTGGTTAAGAATTTTAAGATGGGAAGTTTATCCTGGATTATCTCAGCAAGCCCACTGTAACCACAAGGGTCCTTACAGATATGAAAGAGAGGCAGGAGAGTCAATGTCAGAGTTTATGATGTGAGGAAGACTCACCAGCCATTGGTGGCTTTGAGAGTGGAGGAAGAGGCCACAAGCCAAGGAATGTGGGCAGCATCTAGAATTTGGAAAAGTCAAGGAAATGGATTCACCCCTGAACCTTCAGACAGGAATATGGCTCTGCTACACCTTGATTTTAGTTTCTGAGGCCTTCAGAATTATAATAAATTTGTGTTGTTTTCAGCCACTAAGTTTATGGTAATTTGTTATAGCAGCCATAGGATATGAACACAGGTTTTGGTTTTTTGGTTTTTGTTTTTGCTTCTCAGAGCCTCAGATTCCTCATCTATAAACTGCTAATAACATTTGCTTGCTTTTTTTTGTAAGAATTAATAATATAATGCATGTGTCTTTAAAATGATCAAAGTCTTAAAAGATAACTTTTTTTGTGAAATCAGTAAAATTATTTCCACAGTAATTGATTGAGAAACTCTGCCAGTATAAATCTCCATCATTTAAATTCTTCCCCAAATCCCTATCACTTAAGAACTAGCAATTAGAGCCCAGCGCCGTGGCTCATGCCTGTAATCCCAGTACTTTGGGAGGCTGATATGGGAAGATCACTTGAGGTCAGGAGTTCGAGAATAGTCCAGCCAACATGGTGAAACCCCGTCTCTACCAAAACTACAAAAATTAGCCATGCGTGGTGGTGCACACTTGTAATCCCAGCTACTTGGGAGGCTGAGGTGGGAGGATGGCTTGAACATGGGAGGCAGAGGTTGCAGTGAGTCTAGATCACACGCCACTGCACTCCAGCCTGGGTAACAGAGTGAGACTCTGTCTTAAAAAAAAAAAAAAAAAGGTCACTACAAAATATAGAGTATATCCAGCTTCATTAGAAAGCATCTGTTGGCTGGGTGCGGTGGCTCATGCCTGTAATCCCAGCACTTTGGGAGGCCGAGGTGTGTGGATCACGAGGTCAGGAGATCGAGACCATCCTGGCTAACACGGTGAAACCCCGTCTCTACTAAAAAAATACAAAAAAATTAGCCGGGTGTGGTGGTGGGCGCCTGTAGTCCCAGCTACTCTGGAGGCTGAGGCAGGAGAATGGTGTGAACCCAGGAGGTGGAGCTTGCAGTGAGCCGAGATTGCCCCAGTGCACTCCAGCCTGGGCAACAGAGCAAGACTCCGTCTCACAAAAAAAAAGAAAAAGAAAGAAAGAAAGCATCTGTTACAACATATTGAGGCAGCCAGAGAAAGGGATTAAGTACATGACCTGGACAGTATGAAAAGCCATGAACATAACTGATGTCAACAGGGCAGAAATTATCTTAATAGGGCTGAGGAGAGGAAAAATAGAATCACTAAAAAACCAAGTTAGATTATTTACAGCAAAAAACAGCTTAAATGCCCATTAAACACTATTTTCTAAAAAGATGGGTAGATAACTCTTTTGCTCAGAGGTATTTAGTGTTGAATTACTTATATTAGAAAAAAATGAAAACCAATGTAAATGCCCAGCAATTAGGGAATGATTAAGTAAGATATGGTTTAACAATAGAATTAGATGTTGTAATAAAGAGTAATTGAGAAAATCTTTTAATCACCTTTGGGGAAAAACAAATACATATATGGACTATTTTATCAACTTTGTAGAAATCCCTTTTAAAATATAGTAGGAAGAAATTTACAAATAAAAATGTTATCAGTGGTTCTCTCTGAATGGTAAAGTAATAATAGGTGTTTTCTTTTTTCAATTTTTCCTTTTCCAGTGCTCTGCTCTTTTTTCCTTTTGTCTTTTTTATTTTTTTGAGACAGGATCTTGCTTTGTTGCCCAGGCTGGAGTGCAGTGGTGTGATTATGGCTCACTGCAGCCTTGACCTCCTGGGCTCAAACAATCCTCCCACCTCAGTACCTTGCCCCACCACACCCAGTAGCTGAGACTACAGATGCATGCCACCGCACCTAACTAATTTTTAAATTTTTTGTAGCAATAGAGTGTCATTATGTTGCCCAGGCTGATCTCAAACTCCCGGCTTAAGTGATCCTGCTGCCTTGGCCTCCCAAAGTGCTAGGATTATAGGTGTGAGCCACTGCACCCTGCCTGAATTTTCTAAAGTACATATACATTGTTTTCTATAATCTCCTAAAACAGACTACATTTTAGAAATTATGTCATACTTTTAAGAATATATACTTTGGGAGCCGTGGTGGCTCAGGCCTGTTGTCCTGGTGCTTAAAGAGGAGAGGCTAGGCGTTCGAGGCCAGCCTGGGCAACATAGAAAGCTCTCATCTGTATTTAAAAAAAAAAAAAAAGAATATATACTTTTACTGGGCAAGTTTATTCACTGTGGCCATATCCTAATTAATGACCATCTTTTTGTCTTACTTCTCATTTAATCCAGTGACGTTTATTAGATAGCTCCTTTATTCTGGGCACTTTGCTAGGTGGTGAAAAACATAACAGTGAATAAAATATGGTAATTGACTTTTGTAAATTTATAAGCTAGTGGGCAGAAAATACAAATACATAAACATAACAGGTTTAAGGTATAAAGAGAAGACTATAGAAAAATAAGAGAAGGTGAGGTTAGGTGCTATGGAAGGGGGCGGGGTCTCAGCAGATACTTTAGAGATGACTAGACATAAACAAAGAGACCCAGGGAAGATGGAAGTATGTGCAGGTGGAGATGTAGGTACAAATGTAGGGGAAAAGGTCAAGGGCATATCTGGAGAAAAATGAAAATTTTCAAGGAGTTAGGGTAGAGTTTGGGAACAGGAAATCATAAGAGGTTGGAATGAAGGGGGGACAAAGAGTTGAAGCTAACGAACTGGAAGACTAGGCTGGTAAATTTGGATATCGGCTTTGTCTATGCTAACTTCTTGATACTAAACCACCAAGGTGAAAATTTAAGAAGAAAAGGCAGGCAATCATCTGAATATTTGACAGCAAGGTAGCTGGCTAAATGCTTACCTTTCATTCGAATGTTTTAGTGTATTGAATACACACCCATAGAACAGGTAGATTCCTCCACTGAAAATGTCTCCTGGATCAGGATTTTAAAGAGGCAACTCCATTGATCTGTTCACTTGTCTCAGTCGTAATCCCAGGATAAATTTTAGGGCAGTACTGTAATTCTTGGATTCAAATTCAGAACCCTGAGACTGAATTTGTATATTTTTCTGTATTCAGCCAATATTTCCTTTCCCAGCTTCTTTACCTTTTACTTTGTATTTGCTATCTGTGTCCTCAGAAAAACCACAGCTCTTCAGTGGGTTAGAATTGTGTCTTCTCATGCCTGTTCTTCTCTTACATTTAGGAATAGAAGGATAACCATACAGTTTTTTAAATAACTGATTGAAATCCTATCCATTTGTGCCAATTCATATGTAGCAACACCTGCTCAGCATTTAGATTTAAAGGATTTCTGTTGGGTTCAGAAACCATTGCCTGAGATATTTAGAAGGAACATGGCAACATCCTGAGTTCTCCAGTTTTATCTTAGCATTTTTTGCATTTCTGCTACATTTCCTGATTGAACATATTATTAGGAATAATGTGTTTTTGCATGGCTCAAAATTTAATTCTCCGTTTTAAACTTTCAGTATAAGTGTCTGGACTAAGAAAATATAATCCCTTTTCCTTTTAGATTTCTTTCCCACATGGTATTTTAAAGTCTTTTCTGCCTCCATCAGATCTCTTGGCAGTTCACACTCCATTCTCTTAGACTCTTTTTAATGGCATGTTTTCCAAGCCTTTTGTCATTATTACTACCCTTTGGATTCTTTCCAAATTAGCAATCTTTTTTATATAGAAAGAGCCAAAAATTGCATGCAGTTTTCCAGACGGCGCTTTAGGAGTATGGTGAATAATGGGATAATTACTTCCCACGTGAGCTTCAGTGACACCCAAATGGATTCGTAGGCGTTCTCTTTTCCTTTTTTTTTTAAATCCCTAAGGATGATGTTCACTAAGAAATGATCAAATCTTTTATTGAGGAAAATTTAATGAGGAAAAGTTTTGCTAAGTAACAAATTAGGTTATGCCAAAATACTGATAATTATCTAAAAGATGGCCATTTCTTTTGGGAAGTATTACATTTGGTGGAAATTGTAAGCTCCTTCTAAATAGTATGTTTTGAGTTTGATGCAGTAATAGAGAGGGAGTAGAGAAATTCTTAAAAATGAGAGTGGTTTAGAGTGGGGAGAACAGCATATTAACACCACATTTAATGATGCAGCATTGAAACTTCTATGAAAAGTCGCCTAGGCGATAAGCAAAAGTGAAATTGACATCAGTTGGCATTGCTTATTTCTGCAGATAACTAGATATGTTTATTAAACACCTACTTTGTGCTGGGCATTGTCCTATATGCTAGGGCTATAGATGTGAATAAAATTGTTTCTAAGTATCAACCAGATTACTTCTTTTTTCTCCTCAAAACACTCCAATGGCTTCTTCTCTCTCTCTGTAAAATCCACACTCCTAAGTCTGGTGTACAAGGTGCCACATGATCTGATCCCCACCAACTCTCTGACCCATCACCTACCCTCTCCTACTCAACTCACTCTGCTCTAGTCACACAAGGCCTCAGGGCCTCTGCATTGAACTGGAAAGCTGGGGTTCAGGGCAGCACTCTGAAATCACTCTTATTAAATCTTTATGCTATGTCAGGTACCATGCTAAATGCTTACAGACATTGTTGCATTCAAGCTTCACCAAAGTAGAAAGATGGTTATTACTGCTTCTATTATTATTTTATTTATTTATTTATTTATTTATTTTGAGATGGAGTCTCGCTCTGTTGCCCAGGCTGGAGTGCAGTGGCGCAATCTCGACTCACTGCAAGCTCCGCCTCCCAGGTTCACGCCATTCTCCTGCCTCAGCCTCCCGAGTAGCTGGGACTACAGGTGCCTGCCACCATGCCTGGCTAATTTTTTGTATTTTTAGTAGAGATGGGGTTTCACCGTGTTAGCCAGGATGGTCTTGATCTCTTGATCTCATGATCTGCCCGCCTCGGCCTCCCAAAGTGCTGAGATTACAGGTGTGAGCCACCATGCCTGGCCAACTGCTCCTATTATTTTTATTAGTAGTTGTTAAATATTACTAAAAATTAGTAGTGCAGCTGACCCTTGAACAATATGGGTTTGAACTGTGTGGGTCCACTTAAATACAGATTTTCTTCTGTCTCTACCACCCTGAGACAGCAAGACCAACCCCTGCTTCTTCTCCTCCTCTTCAGCCTACTCAATGTGAAGACAACAAGGGTGAAGACCTTTGTGATGATTCACTTCCACTTAATGAATAGTAAATATATTTTCTCTTCCTTATAATTTTATTTTCTCTAGCTTACTTTATTGTAAGAATACAATACATAATATGTATAACATACAAAGTATGTGTTAATCAACTGTTTATGTTGTTGGTAAGGCTTCTGGTCAACAGTATGCTATTAGTAGATAGGTTTCTGAGGAGTTTCTTATGAGGAGTCATAAGTTACATGTGGATTTTTGTCAGCACTCTTAACCCCTACAACATTCAGGGTCAACTGAAGTATTAGACCATTATTGCCATCTTATTAAAGAAGAGAAGTTAGGTAACTAGCTAGTAGTTGGTAGAACCAGACCATTGTGCTCTAAAGATCCCCTTTCCTTGACTGGTCTGTTGAAAGACTGAACTGTGGAAAAGTTTGAGTTTGGTACCACAAAGTCTGACAATTCATCCACTGGATTTTTTTTTCTTTAACAGAGCCTTACTCTGTCCCCCAGGCTGCAGTGCAGTGGCATGGTCACAGCTTACTGCAGTCTTGAGCTCCTGGGCTTAAGGGATCCTCCCACCTCAGCCTCTCCTGAGTAGCTGGGATCATAGGCACATGCCACCTTGCCCAACAATTTAAAAAAAAAATTTTTGTACAGATGGGGTCTTGCCATGTTGCCCAGGCTGGTCTTGAACTCCTGGCCTCAAGTGATCCTTCTGCCTCGGCCTCCCAAATTGTTGGAATTTCAGGAATAAGCCACCACAACCAGGCTGGATCTTTTATTCCTATATTCAACAGAGCTGCTTTGAGCCTCTTCTTAGATGCAAAGCTCATCAGCAAACAAACTCCTTTCTTCAAAAAACTTTTAATTTAATTTAGTTATTGTATGGATGGCAATCATTCAGATGAGTTCCAACTCATCTGACATTGACTTAATTCAAGATGGTTATTTGAACCTAAGTATTTAATGATCCTTTCCTAATTTCCATTGAAATAAACAAAGAAATATAAATTAGGATGAAAAAATTACATCAGCCCTGGAAAGGGAGAAAAGTTAACCAATAGACCAGAAACTTGGAGTTTATATTATATTCTACAAATAGAATTGCATAACCTTCAATTTTTGGAGTGCCCCAGGGTGCTGGTCTAGGGGCCTTCTCTCTTCAGTTATACACAGTGAACCCTATCTCTATTTATTTTCTTTTCTTTTATTATTATTATTATTATTATTTTTGAGATAGAGTCTCACTCTGTCACTGAGGCTGGAGTGCAGTGGTGTGATCTTGGCTCACTGCAACCTCTGCTTCCTGGGTTCAAGCAGTTCTCCTGCCTCAGCCTCCCGAGTAGCTGGGATTACAGGTGCACACCACCACACCTGGCTAATTTTTGTATTTTTTAGTAGAGACAGGGTTTCACCATGTTGGCCAGGCTGGTCTTGAACTCCTGACCTCAGGTGATCTGCCCACCTCAGCCTCCCAAACTGCTGGGATTACAGGCGTGGTCACAGCACCCGGCCCCTATCTCTATTTCTGCTTTAAATTTTCTCCAGAACTCTAAACTTGTATACCCAAATGACTAGTAGATATCACTCATGGACACTCAAATGAGTATGTCAATTTAAATTAGTCAGAACAGAACTCATAATTGCTGCACCCCTATCAAACCTGTCCACTCCTTCAGGGATTTACATTTCAGTAAATACCACAACTATTTACCAAATCGCTGGAAAAAAACACTCTAAGTATTATATTTGATTCTGCTCTTGACCTCACTCCCCTCATATTCAATCCATCAGTAAGCCTATCATCTTTACATCCTAAACATATCTGGTAACTTTTCGCCATCTCCATCATCTGTCCTGGTGATGCTCTTGCTTTTTCTAGAATAGATTCACACACAGCAGCAGAGGGACATTTTACAATTCAAAATCAGATCATGTTACTCCTTCCCCTCAAACAAACAAACAAAACAAAGACCAAACACAAACAATCCCCAAACCCCCACAATCTTAAAACTCTCCAATGGCTTTGCAGTGCACTTGAAATAAACTGTTTATTATAATTTACAAAGTCCTCCTTTATCTAGACCCTGCCACGTTTTATCACTTTCTCACTTACAACATATGCTCCAGCTTCTTTCAATTTTTAAAACTTACTGACTCTTTCCCACCTCAGAGTCTTTCTTTCCTCTCCCTAATATTTGGAGAATCATTACTGATCTTTACTCTGCTGGCTCTTTCTCATCAAATGGGTCTCACTTCTATAGAGCAGCCTTGCCTGCCCTCCAAATTTAAAGTAGGCACCCCTTCTCTAATTTACTATGTAGTAATTGCCACTGGCCAAATATTTTCTAATTTGTCTTTTCTTTCTTCTCACCTTCTAAGAAGAAAAATCCCCTGAAAGCAAGGACCATGTCTGTTTTGTTTACTGCAGAATTCACTCTACTATGTGGTACAGAGTAGGTACTTAATTAATATTTGAGTGAATGAATAATTTTATTGTTCTTAATATGGTGTGAATTGTAACACAGATGTAAAAAATGTGTAAGATAATAATTATAATCTAAATGTAAAGGTCATTTCAGCTTAATCTGAGAAATAAGGTAAGGCTATATAAAAGAAACAAAAAAATAAGATGATAGAAGCAAGACCAAATGGTGCTACCTATTGTGATAAATCTGATGAATTAAACTCCATCATTAAACAAATATCTTCAGATTAGATCTCAAAATATAATCAAGTGACTTGTTGTTTATGAGACATACCTAAAATAGATATAGAAATGATGAAAAGAAAAGGAAGGCCAAAGAAAAACCAGGAAAATATAAAAACAATGGTAGTGATATCAGACAAAGGAAAAGTGAAAAAAGCCCACATATTTTAAATTGTTAAAATATACACTCAAATTATTTCAACCATTGTGGAAGACAGTGTGGTGATTCCTTAAAGACCTAAAGAGAGAAATACCATTTAACCCAGCAATCCCATTCCTGGATATATACCCAAAGGAACATAAATTGTTCTCTTATAATGACACATGCACGTGTATATTCATTGCAGCACTACTCACAATAGCATATACATGGAATCAACCTAAATGCCCAGTAATAATAGACTGGATAAAGAAAATGTGGTACACATGCACCATGGAATACTGTGCAGCCATAAAAAGGAATGAGATCATGTCCTTTGAAGGACCATGGATGGAGCTGGAGGCCATTATCCTTAGCAAACTAATGCAGGAACTGAAAACCAAACACCACACGTTCTCACTTGTAAGTGGGACCTAAATGATGAGAACACATGGACACATAGAGGGGAACAACACACACTGGGGCCTTTCAGAGGGAGGAGGGTGGGAGGAGGGAGAGGATCAGGAAAATAACTAATTGGTACTAGGCTTAATACCTGGGTGATGAAATACTCTGTACAACAAACCCCCACGACACAAGTTTATCTATGCAACTAACCTGCACATGGAGCCCTGAACTTAAAAGTTAAAAATAAAATATAAAATAAAATATATACTCTGCAAGGCATCTATATCAGTGATACCCTATGTGCATTCACTAACATAATACTGAAACACATAAATCAATACATTTAGAAATTTCAGATTAAAAAAATCATAAAAGTCTCCTGCATACCTCTGAGGCTTTGCTAAGACAAAATTGCAGAGGAGCTAAACTCTATAACTGATAACATTGTTTAAATATGTATGGAACTTCATACACCACTAACAGAGAACACTGTGTTTCAAATAGCAAAAGAAAGTTACAAAAATTGCAAAAAACATTTAAATAAATGCCCAAAAAGTATAAATATTTATTCTTTGACAGTGATGCAATGAAACTAGAAATTTAAAATATAAATATATGAAGTCACAAGAAGAGTAAGTACTCTATCAAAAATGTTTGTTAAAGAACTAAAAACTGGCTGGGCGCAGTGGCTCATGCCTGTAATCCCAGCACTTTGGGAGGCCGAGGTCAGGGGTTCAAGACCAGCCCAACCAAGATAGTGAAACCCTGTCTCTACTAAAAAACACAAAAATTAGCCAGGCGTGGTGGCAGGCGCCTGTAATCCCAGCTATGCAGGAGGCTGAGGCAGAGAATTGCCTGAATCCGGGAGGCAGAGGTTGCAGTGAGCCAAGATCGAGCCACTGCACTCCAGCCTGGGCGACAGAATAAAACTCCGTCTCAAAAAAAACAAAAACAAAAACAAAAAAAACAAAAAAACCAGAAACTAAAAACTTTAGCAAGTAATGAAACTAATACATATCAACATTTATAAGATGCAGCTATAAATTCACACAGAGGAAAATTCAGACATTTAAATACTTTTATTATTAGACAAAAAAGTATTAATGAACTAAGCATTTGAATGAAATATTTTAAGGCCGGGCACAGTGGCTCACGCTTGTAATCCTAGCACTTTGGCAGGCCGAGGTGGGCAGATCACTTGAGGTCAGGCCTGGCCTGACCAGCCTGGCCAACATGGTGAAACCCTGTCTCTACTAAAAATACAAAAAAAAATTAGCTGGCCATTGTGGTGGACACCTGTAATCCCAGCTACTCAGGAGGCTGAGGCAGGAGAATCACTTGAACCTGGGAGGAGGAGGTTGCAGTGATCCGAGATTGCACCACTGTACTCCAGCCTGGGCAACAAGAGCGGATCTCCATCTCAAAAAAGAAAAACAAACAAACAAACAAAAAAACAGAAAGAAACTTTAAAAGGAATCAAAGAAGCAGGAAAAAACATCAGATGTTACTGAAGAATAAGGCAGTAATTATTGAGGTAAAAATGAAAAAAATGATTGAGGTTATCATCCTGGAGTTCATTCAAAAGGGCCAATAAGATAAGCAAACTTCAGTTTATGTTGATTAAGGAAAAATAAGTAATAAAACACAATTTCTAGATATATAAATGGAAAAGGGGTGATAATAAGAGAAATGTTTAAATTAAAATTATATAGCATGTAATTCTATATTAATAAAAATTAAAACTTTAATGAAAAGATAATTTCCAAGGAAAGTATAAATTATTTAAATTTTCTAAAAAAGAGTGAATATGATATTCTTATTTAGGATTGTTAAATCTATTTCATGAGTAGGCGTTTTTAGTGTTAGTATTAGTTCAGTAATAGCTTTCTCCTTTTCTTCTATATTTTTCTGTTTCTATTTCTTCCCCAAATTCTCGACCATAGTCTAAAAGGCTTTTGTGTAAAAGAACTTGTTTCAACTGTATTTCTTTGATTATTATTGAGATGGAAGTTTTAAAAAGCTGTTTATTGGCCATTTTATGTTCACTAAGTGCCTATCATTATTCACTAGACAATTTTCTATCAGGTAGTTCATTTTTTTTAAACCGCTTTATATATGGCTAGTAACCCTTTGTCTATGTGGTAAACATTTTTTTCCTTAGGTTAATTTATGCCTTTAATTGTTTCATTGTACTTTTGTCAGTCAGAAGTTTTTAATGTTAGTATAGCAAAACATGTCAAACTTTTTCTTTATTTTGTGTCCCATTGGAATTATAGTTAGAACACCTTTCCATGCCTCAGGATTATGTAAAAATTCATCTACATTTTAAAGTATTGGCATACTTTATATTGAATACTTGCCTTTGATTCATCTGCAATTTACTTTTGTGCGAGGTAGAGATAAAACTTTATTTTCTTCTTCACGTATATTTAGCTATTTCAATATCACTGACTGAGTGATGCTCTTATCACTTGATATGGTTTGGATATTCGTCCCTCTAGATCTCTTGTTGGAATGTAATCCCCAGTGTTGGAGGTGGGGCCTGGTGGGAGGTTTTGGGATCATGGGGGCAGATGCCTCATGAAAGGCTTGGTGCTGTCCTCACGACAGTGAGTAGTTCTCATGCGATCTGGTTGTTTAAAAGTGTGTGGCACATCTCACCTTGCCCTCTTGCTCCCACTCTCACCATGTGACACGCTGGCTCCCCCTCATCTTCTGTTGTGACTGTAAGCTTTCTGAAGCCCCCACCAGAAGCAGATGCCAGCACCACAATTCCTGTCCGGGCTGCAGAATGATGAGCCAGTTAAACCTCTTTTCTTTATAAATTACCCAGTCTTAAGTATTTCTTTATAAAAATGCAAGAATGGCCTAACACATCAATCTATTAAAAATTGCACCTTATTAGTATACTAATATCTTCTAAAACAGCGGTCCCCAACCTTTTTGGTACCAGGGACCCATTTCATGGAAGACAGTTTTTCCACAGATGGGAGTGGGGTGTGGGATGCTTTCAGGATGACACTGTTCCACCCCTGATAATCATTAGCTAGATTCTCATAAGGAGC
This sequence comes from Gorilla gorilla gorilla, assembly GCF_029281585.2. Classification (NCBI taxonomy): domain Eukaryota; kingdom Metazoa; phylum Chordata; class Mammalia; order Primates; family Hominidae; genus Gorilla; species Gorilla gorilla. The sequence goes on from NC_086017.1 coordinate 192,441,023, forward strand.
ATACAACCTAGATCCCTTTTATGTGCAGTTCACAGTAGGATTCGTGCTCCTATGAGAATCTAATGCCAATGATAATCTGACAGGAGGTGGAGCTCAGGAGGTAATGCCCGCTTACCTGCCGCTCACCTGCTGTGTAGCCTGGTTCCTAACAGGCCATTGACTGGTACCAGTCTGTGGCCAGGAGTTTGGGGACCCCTGTTCTAAAAAATATACTCAAATTTTTTTCTTAAATTCCATTAATCAGTTTAACTAGCCCAGCATCAGTATCATACTCTTTCAATTATTATTATTATGTAATATGTTGTTTAGTAACAGACATCTCTCCACGTCATTTAAAAAAACAACCTTTTTTGACCCTGGGCAACATGGTGAAATGTAATCATTTCCCAGAAGCCCCAATTTCCTATTGGAAAACAGTGTCAGAAATATTTCTTCTTTAGTTACATCTGTTTCATTTTTAAATAGTTCTATTTCTACAAAACACACACACACACACACACACACACACACACACACACACACACACACACACACTAGCCAGATATGGTGGCATGCAGCTCTAGCCCCAGCTACTCAGGAGGCTGAGGTGGGAGGATCACCCGAGCCCAAGAAGTCGAAGTTGCAGTGAACAGTGATTGCACCACTGCACTCCAACCTGGGTGACAGAGTAAGACCCTGTCTCAAAAAATGTATAACTTTTTTGGACATCCTTTAATCATTTTTAATGAATTTTAGAAAAAATATCCCAGAAGTTGAGTGGTTTTATTAGTTTTCAGAATAATTTAGAGATAATGGACATTTTTATAGTATTGAGTCTTGTGATCCAATAATATTGTATCTCTATTTATTCAAACCTCTTTTATGTCTGTCAGCATAATTTTATAGCAAATATATAAGCCACCTGAACTAATAATGCTACTGTGGATCAACTCATTTACTTCAGAATGTCCTAGCAACCGAGGCAAAAAGGTGGGTTTGATGAATTATGTAATTACTATCTGACAAAAGGAAATATGTACATTTTATGGGAAGAGACATTTTTCTTCCAACTTCTTCAAGAATTTAGCACAGATAACTTAATAGCTGCTAGTCATGTGCAGCCAATATGAAAAAATATAATTGAGAATACATATTGGGGTGATGAAGGGAATAGAAGCAGGAAAGTGTGATAATCGTACCTGATAAAATTTTCTGGAGATAAAGTCTGAATTGTACAGAACTTAGAATACTTGGAAGAATAAATGAAAACAACATATATCCAACTTTCTCCTCTTATAGCAAATCACTCAGGCTTTTACCAGAGTTTGGATGAAGTTTCAGGCTAGTTGTCAGTTTCTCCTTGAACACCCTATGAGAACAGAGCTTTAAGCATGGGCAATCTCTGTTAATGAATCCAGGGAGACCCCATGCAAGGATGCCATTTTGCTATGAAAGATGAAGGTCCCAATTATATTCTCCTTAATGAAGTACCTTTGTATATTAGCAGTGGACTAACACAGTGGATGGATTAGATCTGAAGTCAATGTTTTGGAGTCTGCAAATGGTTGGAAGCTCTTCCCTTCACATTATTTCACAGATATTGATTGCTTCTGCCCTCTCTAAGTGCTAATCATAATCTCATTTAATCCCACAAAGATGCATAAGTATCATTATCAATCCCATATGCTAGATGAGGAACTGCCCTATTCACACAGTGAATCAGTGATAAAACTAAGATTTAAATTTACGTTTGCATGACAAGCAAGCCTGTAATCCCAACCACTATCCCACATCATCTTTACTCCTACATGTACCAACACTTGTACAACCCACAATAGCAGCAATATTCACTCTTGGTACAAAGAATACATTAAAGTAAGAAATGAGGCTTTGTCTACACAGTTTGAATATATGAACTTTTGGATTTTCCAATTAAATAAGAAGCATTTGTCTTGTTTTTTAATTTTTATAGAAGTCCTAGAATCTTGAGTAGAATAATGCATCTGAAACTTTAATATGCATGTAGTTCACCTGGAGATCTTCAGGTGGAGTCCAAGAGTCTGCTTGTCCACCAACTTCAACTTCCCAGAAGATGTGATGCTGCAGTTCCACAGTCCACATTTTGGATGGCAAGAGGCTAGAGGATCATCGTCAATCTGGTTTTCTAAATTTGAGTCAGGATGAAGGGCAGTCTTGATTAGTATTCAGTACCTAACATTCATTAGGTACTGAATGCTAATCAAGACATAATGTCTGTTCTTAAGGTAATGCAGTGATTGTCAGCTCTGGTTGCTCAGTGTAATCGCAGGGTGAGGTTGAGATAGATATAGATAGATGAGATAGATGTAGATGAGATAGATTAAAACCTCTGGGGCTAAGACCAAAGAGGCATGGATACTTAAATACTTTAAGTATATATATTTGGATTATATCCAGGCTGAGGATATAAATTTGAGAAAGGTGGTAGCTATATTCATCCTGACTTTATCAGTTACTTTGTACAAGTTAATTAACTGCTCTATGCCCATTTTTTTTCTACTGTAAAAATGGTAGTTGCGCATATCTGATGGTTGAAGAATTAAATGAGAGAAGCATTATCTAGAACACAATAAGCATTCATATATTAGTTATCAGTAATAGTTTCATCATTGTCATTCCAAAATTTTAGGTTCCTTATTCCTTATATGGAGTATTTCACCCCAAAATAAAAAATGAGATGTGTATTTGTCTCATAATTGTGCTTCTGTCAAACAGCTCTGTAAAGCAGCATCTCATGAGAGAGACAAAGCATGAAAAAATTAAAAGCACTTTGAATGTAAGAATAAAGATGTAAGATGATGACCCACCTCTCATTAGTACCACCTTTGAAACCTTCCTGTGTTTCTTTCCTAGTCCCCCTTGAACTTCATCATTTCCCAGAAGCCCCAATTTCCTATTGGAAAACAGTGCCAGAAATATTTATTCTATGTCTTCTGTGGTTACATCTGTTTCAATATATATATATTTTTTTGAGATGGAGTTTCACCCTGTCACCCAGGCTGGAGTGCAATGGCATGATCTCGGCTCACTGCAACATCCGCCTCCCGGGTTCAAATGATTCTCCTGCCTCAGCCTCCTGTGTAGCTGGGATTACAGGGGCATGCCACCATGCCAAGCTAATTTTTATATTTTTGGTAGAGTTGGGGTTTCACCATGTTGGCCAGGCTGGTCTCAAACTCCTGACCTCGTGATCCGCCCACCTTGGCCTCCCAAAGTGCTAGCCAAAATGTGCTCTGACTTTTCATTAATGCCTGTGCCATCCCCTACTCAGCCTTACACCACATCTACAGTTACTCAATAAGGACGTGACTGTAAAAATAAATCAAATTTTAAAAATAGATTCATGTAAGTTGTTAGGAGAGCTTCCTATTTCAATGAATCTGTTTTTTAAATGAAACAGATTCCCTTTAAAAAGTAAACAGTCCACTCAGCTCGTCTGTAGAAATACAGGAAATCATACATCTTTTCATTTTGCTTACTAGGTGATTATGTGGTGACATCCATATTGGTTTGGAGATGTTAATGTGGAAAACAGGTCCATTTACTTCAGGTTGTAAGTTGAACATTAGATTTTTACCTTTATTTTTGTTTTCAGCCAGATCTGCCAATGCTGCTCTTTTCTACATGTGTGCATTGCATTGCATTCTTGTTCTGGCTCTTTTTACTCTTCCATTCTTTAGGCATAAGTATCTTTCCACGATAAAAAAGCATACGAGACTGCTTCTTCCAATAGACCACTTTTATCTTTCAGTCACCTCTGCTTATAGGACCAATACAGTTTGAAAATCCAGCTTTAATCAGTTTACTGTCAAGCAAGAACCTTCAACTGGGCTTGTGGAAGTAAACAAAAGAACTATACTCTTCTCAAAACTCAAGCTCACTTCTCTCTTCTGTCAGTGTGTCAGATCAAATGCTGGGCCCTCTCTTTAAAAGGGTCCAGGACAGTCACAGAAACTCAAATGTGGCTGTCATATTGCAGCCTCCTGTTTTTCCTAAATATACTTGTTTTTTGCTCATCTATTGAATCAATCAATAAGCATTTACTGAGTACTTACTATGTGCTGGGCACAAGGCTGGTGGAGATACAGTGGTGAAAAAGACAGACAGGGTCCCTGCCTTCATGGAGCTTACAGTTTAATGAGGCGATAGATAGTAGGCGTAGAATCATATAAATACTGAATTCCAAATAGCTATTAATATTATAAAGAAAAAAATTGAAGTTTATTTAAGAGTATAAAAAGAAGACTTAATCTGGACTATGGAGTCATGTGGGGTTTTTTTTTTTTAATTAACCTAAAGCTAAGCAATTAAAAGTGAGTAGAAAGTAGCAGATTAAGAGAAGAGACAAGAGACATTTAGATAGAAGGAACAGTCAGTGTGGAGGCCCCGGCTATATTCAAAGGGCTCAGAGAAGGTAAAGATGAGAGGCGGTGAAAGATAAGTCTGGAGAGTCAGCCAGGGATCATTATTTTTTGTTGTTGTTGTTCTGTGATAGTATTGCTTGGATTCTTGTAGCCTGTTTTCTCCTCCACTTTTTCTTATTTTTGACCTTTTGTTTCACTGTATTCATTCACTTATTAAATTCTTTTATAACTCAAAGCTTTGGTGAGGAATATTTGACTTTTCCTTGAGCTATATTTTCTTCCAGGTTGGGTTTTTCACCTGTCTTCAGTATGCTATGCTCTATCATTTGTTTTTCTCTTCTTTGTTAGATATTCATGGATATGTTTATTTGCTGTATCTTGTTTGTAATGCTGTCTTGCAATTTCTACTCTTGCCTGTGCTTAACATAAGCATTTCTGTCCAGACATTCATTTACCCTCAATTTGTATGGCTAAGTTCTTCTTTATTTCTTTCCCATTGTATCTCAGAACTATTTTTTTTTCCTCTCCCAGCTACAGTTAGAGAGTTGGAATACTTCTCTTTGGTCCATTTTTCTGTAGTTTGAAAGTGGTGAGGTGAGGGAGTAGTAGAAGAAAACTATTCTGTGGCCTTGAATGACAGAACTTTGCTCTTTTTCCTAAAATCTCATTAAATGGCCTACCCAGAGTTTATTCTACCGTCACAGCAGAGGCCCTACATTTCAGACCTTGACCCTTCTTCAGTGTGGAAACCAAGAAAACAATAGCCTTGGTGCTCACCTATGTCTGCTGAGCTCCTTGGATTCACACCAGAAGGTTTCACTTTGACTCTTTCCTGAGCAACCCACTCATCTCAGTCCACATCTCTACTAATTGGGGGGCAGGAGTTATTAATGAAAATTCCTGGGATTTGCAGACTCTCCCTTTCCAGCTTCTGCAAGGTGAAAGATTTGTCGCAATGTTCTTCTGCTTTTTCTTATACATTATTTTTGAAACATGTGGTGTATGGTTGTAACCCTTAGCTAGTTTGTTTGCTGTTGACAATTTTTGGAAGGTTTTATTTTGTTATTGTTGGTGGTTTTATTTTACTATTTCAAGTGTTGTGATAGCAATATTTTGCAATCGGGCTTCATTTCACTATCTTTATTTCCATATTTTCATCTTCAAAATGCCACTCTAGATTCCTCATGAAAAATGATTGAAAGGGCAAATAGAGATGTAAGAAGTGAATAAATTTAAAGTGTGTTTTGGAAGCAAAAATCAACAGCACTTGATAAAGTGTTAGATGAGATGGTGAATGAGAGGATGGCATACTGCAGGAAAAACTGGGTGTATAAACAGTTTCTAAAGACTTGTATCATATTTTCACCTTGAAGATCTTGGCCAATATTAGTTCACAATTCAAACGAGAATGAGAACAAGTATGTACTGAGTCATCAGTGCCAACTCCATGCTAGATGCTTTTGTCATCTCTTCAGTCCTCACCAGATCCCTGAGAAGGATCTCTATGTACTCTGCCTCCCCAGTTGTGATAGAAATGACACATTGTGGAGGACAGGGAGGGCCAGAGTAGGGGGCAGTGGGTACAGCTGGAAGCAACCCCATCATCCTTGCTCACCACCAGGCACTTTCATTGATGCCACCTCACTTCATCCTCATGACTACCATATGAAATATATATTCTTACCTCTGTTTTTTCTAATTGAGAAAACCAAAGATGTTAAATTAACTTGTTTGAGGTTATTAAGTTCATAGATGGCAGAAGCAGGCTTGAAATCTAGGACTTTTGATTTCTCCATACCTGTTTTTTGTTTGTTTGTTTGTTTGTTTGTTTTTTACCACACTCTAATGTATTATCAAACCCCTTTGCCACTCTGTGGGTATGTGCATAACAACACATTTGATCATCATCAAGCCCATTTTCCATGGTTTGTTGCACATCTATTTCTAACTCATAAACACAGTTGTAAAATGAGTCAACCTGAGAGAAATCAGACTTGTTTACTCATTTTGCAGAAATCTGGGTTTGGAGGCTTTCATTACCCAAAGGTTAGAAAAAGAAGGCTGCTATTGTAGTGACGTAAATGTGGTTCATTGTTCAAGTTGGACCGTATCCAGCAATGGATTCCATAAGCACCATGGCACTTTCCTCCTTTGCCCCCATTAGGTCTTATCTCCTTTATCCTGGGAGTGTTTGTGGCATCTTCACTTCTGTTGTTGAGCTATAGGAAGGAGAGGGCTCATCTCAGCACTTCATTTGACAAGTCCAAAAGGAAATCAACAAAAGAATAAGAAAGTGAAGTGGCCTTATCACCCTACTCCCTCCTTTGGAGACATTGCTGCAGTGAATACTTTTCCACAACCTGGACCTTTGGCCTTCTCACATGCACTCTAATTTTCTCCTGGGGCACAGAGATGAAATCACGATGACTTCCCCTGGTGGATGTGCTCAGAGTGGTTTTACGGGTCATGAATTAGCCTATCTGGGGAGAGAAGATCAAAAGTAAAATTACGAGTCTAGAATTAGTAACTTAAAAGTTCTAAACGTGTGTGTGTGTACATATGTATATTATATAAGAGGGTGCCTTTGATGTCTAATCTGAATGCTATGTCAATGTATTTGTTTATAATTAGGCCAGAGAAAAACCAGATAGAGAAATAAAGTTGTCACTGCAGGTGGCTACTGATGTGTGACAGTATGTTCTGCATCAAATCAATGCTGAATAAGATTGAAGAAGGGAAAGGCATAGAGAAAAAGGGGAGAAGACACTCTTGCAAAAGAAGAGAGAAAGAGAAGCAATAGCTCCTTACATTTCCTCAGAAAGGGAGAGTGAGAAAGCTTGATTATTTTCTAGGAAATGGTATGTAGAAAGGTTTGGCAGGAGGTGAGTTTATGAGGGAATTTGAAAGTATTAAAGGGAAAATTACTTCTCTGAAAAAGCAAGAAGAGTACAGAGACACAAGAGCCAAGGAGAAGAAAGTTTTGTTATGAACATGCTTGAAGTTTTGCCAACATTCTGGACATATGTAAACAGAGTGCTCAATGGAACATCTGTCTGCTGCAGGTAACTTTCTTTTATGATGTATTCACGTATGGTTTGCATTTTGTTTAGTTTCGAAGTTTGTGAAACATCTTATAAAACATTCCTGCTAAAGCATGGGTACAATGTGGACATCAGGAAGGCATGCTCAGTAGAAGAAATAGTAGAAACACAGGTAAAGACAGTAAAAAAAGGGAATTGGAATTACAAGAACAGTGAGGAGTTCTGTTTCGCTGGAGTATAGGATTCTTGATGTGGACTAGAACAGGAACTAGTCAGAAATTAGATTGGAGCAGCATCATGGAGGACTTAAATCTTAGCGTGAGATGTACAGTTTAGAATTTGTTCTATAGATAATTTTGTTCTGAGAACCCAGTGCAGTTTTGAGTGGATGTGTGACATATTCAAAGGTGTTCGCAGGTGTCTCATGCTCTAAAAAGAAGTCAAGATTAATGACACCAATATCAGTGCCTTTTACATAGAGGTCATATTTGAAGGCTTGGGAGAGATTATGTGGTCCAGAAAGAAAACATGTTAGAACAGAGACTTAAAGAATGTTTACCCTTTTAAATAATCAGGATAAGAAAAGAGGCCATTGATGACAGAGGAGAAAAAGAATCTGGATTGCACATTATCATAGGAGCCAAATGAACAGAAAGTTTTAAGAAGAAAGGATGGCCAGGCGTGGTGGCTCATACCTGTAATCCCAGCGCTTTGAGAGGCCGAGGCAAGTGGATCACCTGAGGTCGGGAGTTCAAGACCAGCCTCACCAACATGGAGAAACCTCATCTCTACTAAAAATACAAAATTAGCCAGGCATGGTGGTGCATGCCTGTAGTCTCAGCTACTCAGGAGGCTGAGGCAAGAGAATCACTTGAACCCAGGAGGCAGAGGTTGCAGTGAGCTGAGCTCACACCATGGCACTCCAGCCTGGGCAACAAGAGTGAAATTCCGTCTCAAAAAAAAAAAAAAAAAAAAAAAGAAGAAGAAGAAGAAGAAGGAAGGGTGTTTTCAACCATACTAAAAGCTGGGAGTGTGTGCACATTAAGGAGAATGTAAAGGGAGAACAGTTCATGGGACTTGGGAATTTGTTGGTTCAAAAAGCATGATGAGTTCAAGACCACAGAGAAACACAGGTGTTGAGAGGTATAAACCAATTCCTTGTTCCATTTCTGTAAAGACTTGGAAGAGATCAACGTGTTAGTAATTTAACAGAGGGGAAAGGCTCTTCTGGGTCAACACTAAAATTTTTAAAAACATACTTAACGTTAAAATGTTTTAGGGGGAAAAGCGATGAATGCTGCTGAAAGTCAGCAAGAGGCACTATAATTAGAAGTCATATCTAGAAACAAACATCTGAGAGGCAGTGGATTTATCCTTTTGCAAGCTCTAATTCTTCTTTTTTTATTTGTAGAGTGGTTTTTCTTTAAAAAAATATTTAAAATAAAAGAATATGGAGTAGAATGAGAATGAGGAGGAGATGGACCATTCTGAATTTGACATTTTTGCCTTTTGTGGTCATAGCTAAGCCTAAGTAAGTATGAGCCTGAGGCTTTATTTCCTTGACTTCTCTGCCCTACTAATCAAGGGCTACATATTGAAAGTGCTGAACAATGGAAGAATCGGAAGAGGGAAACCCTTTAGGACTGTACCTTTTACTCTATTTATGTCTATCCCCAAACCTATCGAGGCCTAACCCCTTCCATTATTCCCACCAGTCAAGCACTATTAGCGGCCTCCCTTGTTCTTTCTCATGCAAGGAAGGAGCTACAGATATGTTGGCTTACAGTTGACAACTTAGAGGATGATGTTTGATGTTGAGCCTGTACTTTCTTTTTTTTCTTTTTTTTTCGAGATGGAGTCTCACTCTGTTGCCTAGGCGGCAGTGCAGTGGCGGGATCTTGGCTCACTACAACCTCCACACCTCCCAGGTTCAAGCAATTCTCCTGCCTCAGCCTCCCAAGTAGCTGGGATTATAGGCACGCACCACCATGCCTGGCTAATTTTTGTAGTTTTAGTAGAGACAGGGTTTCACCATGTTGGCCAGGCTGGTCTTGAACTCCTGACCTCAGGTGAGCCACCCACCTCAGCATCCCAAAGCGCTTATACTTACTTTCTGAATATAAAATAAACTTGTCAATTATATGGTTTTTAAGAGAGAGACAAGGGACCTTTAATAAAAGACACTTCTGAGGAACGTTTTCATTGTGTTAATATTTTAAATTACGGTTTAGTTTGGAACACATTCAGAACCTATCTCTACATCGTCTTTGTCTATTGAAAGATTTATATGTTTGTATATGTACGTGTATTTATTCACCCTTTCATTTTGCAGGAGTAAGACTTGTGTGGTTGGCCTCAGTCTTTCCACAGACATCTTGTAAGAGGATATGGTTTCCCCAGTCCCTTTGAAGTTACATTTGGCCGTATGACATGTTTTGGCCAATAGAATGTGGGTAGAAGTAGTGTAAACACTTTCAGACTGAAGTCTTAAGGCCTAGTATGTAATTCATCCCACTTCTCTTCCCTCTATCATGGCATCTGGTAATTCCCCAGATGGCAGCTTCTGTATCTTCCTGATCCTGGAGGGAGGACCACATGGAACAGAGATCCCAATCAACCCATCATTGACATATAGCTTGAGAGAGAAACATTTTGTTGTAATAAGCCACTGAGATTTGTACCTGTGGTACAGCTTTCAAGAATTTGTTCTTATGGGTTTAAAAATATTCTTGATTCCTGTGACTGAGTCATATTCTTGGTAACCTGCCCAGCCTCCAGTCCTGCTACCTGCTGATACCAAACAGCTGCCTGCCTGCTTTTTTTAGCATTTTATTCTGCATAATGTGTTGCAAGGCTCCTAACTGCTTATGTCACCCCAGTTTTATATTGTACTTATCTGACCCTTGCTTATCTATTACTTGTTACTGCACTTTCCGGAGATCCTCTTCCCTCTTGTAGCCTGGACTACCCAGATCCTATATGTGCGCCATCCCCTAAGCATCTAGCTCACCCCAGTGTTTTGCTTTTGCCAGTTTCTATGGAATTAGCAATGCCCAACAATGTCTCTTGATGTGATTAACCTAAATGACTCTAAACTAATTGAGGGTAGGGTTCATGTCAGATTCAACATTGTAAATACCTCCTGTCTTAGAACAGGTGTTCTATAAACATTAAATGAATAAATGCACACTTGTATCGAATTTCATTAAAATTTATTTGAGTTTATTCAAATTAGAGAAAGATTTCCACCTGTTAAGTAGATTGGCTTCCACTGTGTTTCAAATTAAACCACAAATTAAATTTAAGGTAGAGTGTCTTTTGGTAAATTTTATCAAAATCATTCAAATTTTTGACAAACAAAGCAAAACCAGTCATTGCTGTCTGATTGGACATCAAGAGGTAAAACCATTATTTTTGCAAGCTTTTGCAAGCCATTTAAAAAATCTTTAGTAATTCAGTATAAGTAACTGCAGAACATACCTCTGGTACATCATATTCCATCTCATTGGCCCATCTCTGATTTCAGCTGTAATTAGAACAGACAGTTCAGTGCAAATGCTTGCCTTCTGCTTTTTGCCTCAGGCTATTTTCCAGGTAGGAGCCTTCTAGCAAGGTCAGAAACCAGGAAGTGTTGGTCTTTACTACCTCTTGGAGGAACCCTCAGCCAATGGATGAAGGGAGACACTGAATGCATCTCAGGCATTCTGAATACTTTCCAGGTGGTCTGGCAAATCAAACCCGTTTTCCACAGCTAGAAACTTGATATTGAACCTTTATATTGACCTTTCTTTTTTCCCATCTATCACTACCCCAGCTCCCCCACTCCTGTTTCCTGGCTCGCCTTCTTCATGCAAGTCCTTAGCTAAGACTCTCCTTATGGGGGAACCCACATTGAGAATGTAATACTCTTATCTAGTCAAGTACACAAATCAGCCTGTCTTGTATAGATCTTATCTGTACTTATTTCAAAATGAACGTTTTGTGTTTTTAAATCTTCAGTCAATTACTATGCGCCTACTACGTGTTCAACACTGTGCAAAGTCTTATGAGAGAATACATAGGAAAAAAACATGAGATTTGCAGTCAGATCTGGTTCTAGTCTTGGCCTTGCCAAACACTACCTAGTACTCGGCAAATTACTTAAATTCCCTAACGCTTGCCTATAGGTTAGAGATAATAATAATGCCTCTTTCTGAGGAATGGAGAAAATATTGCCAACATTGTAATTATTAATGATAGTATAACACATGTAGTCTGCATTATCAAACTTATTGTATAATTATAGAACATCATCTTGCATTGCTCCCTACATAAACATACTGAAGGCATATAAAGGTTGCAAATGCATTGAAGCCCTGTGGTGTATTTTTTATGTTTTTATCCTCAAAAATACATAACAGTGCTGAATACATATTAGTCAATTAATAAATTAATGGTTGAAAAAATTATAAGATCCTTGTCTATACAAGTGGCACAATTAGGGTGCTCACCTTTCATTTTGGGTTATTTGTAAAGTGTTTTCTAGGTACTTGATTTATATGTTAAAGAAATTGAATATTGTTAGTTTTATAATTGTAAATAGAAATCAGTTTAATCAGTTTGTGTGTTTGTGTTTGAGAGAAGGAGGGAAGTGAAAAGGGAGAGAGAGAGAGAATCAATTTGACAATGACTGTTTACTTTTCCCCAAGAAACTATACCTTTGGTGGTTAAGGGAGGATGAGGTAGGAGATGAACAGTAGCATGCAGAATAAATCACTGTCAAGTGTTAGTTCATTTTAAGAACCCACGTGAAGTAACTTAGTCAAGGTTCAACCTTGAAATTTGAACTAATTGATTCAGATGGCTATCCTAAGAAACAAAGCCAGCAAAGGCTAATGGGATAGAGGATGAGAATCAACATTTGTGCCATTACAATAGGTTGACCTCAGGTAGTCAATTTTTCAAGATATTATCGAAGTAACTTGGAATTTCCAAAGAATGCAGTGCTGTCTGGAACCACACAAAAGCTAGAAATGTGTCTCTTTTGTTATGGAAAACAAACGCCCTTAAACCATTCCCTTTTACCTGGTGGGTTTATCTTTGTGGTCTCCGCTCTCTGTGAGCAGGAACCGTTTACAGACATTGGCTGAGGTCTTTGGACCAGAGTTAGAACCAGGCTTTAAAGTTAGAGGGGTTGGTCCTTCCCTGTGGGCAGAGCCCCAGGCAGCAGAGACAGACTCATTTCTGGCCGTAGCACTTTTTGAGTCTGGTCCTTGGTAAGAGGAGAGTTGGGAGGAATAGACAAATTAAAACAGAAATAATTTAACCCTGATGTTAGGCTTCCCAGATTACTGCTGGTGGTATGTTGGAACATTTTAAGTGGTTTATAAATGAACAATTCTTACTTTTAAAATGTTATATGTTTATTTCAATGTTTATTAAGTACCTTCTATTTATAAATAATTGCAGTTATGGAAAATTAATTAATAAAAAGGAGTGAGCCAACACAAGAAATATTGACTGCTGTTCAAAGGGTGAGATTCATATGATGTGTGAGATGACTATAGGTGCTATAGAGATAAATATTTCTTAACCTCTAAAAAATTATACCTAAAACCTTTGATAGAAACATGAATAAAACTGTCTTAATTATTGTTGCTTTATAATAAGTGGTGATATCTGGTAAAGCACATTTTTTCACTTTATTTTTATTTTTCAATGTGTCTTAACTATTCTTTTGTTTTTATGTTTTTTGTTTTTTCCTTTTCATGTCAATTTTAGAATAAGCTCGGTGCGCTGGCAAGCTGACTCTTGGGGGGAGAAAATCTTTGATTTGTAGTGTTTGCCAATTTCCGTGGGGGTAACCACTCCCACAGTGGGTGATTTCAAGCCACAGTGGTTTAATAATCAGTTCAAAGATTCCTGAATATTCAACAGTCGGGTCCCGTGATTTGGTGTGAGCTAGTATGAACTGGCGCACCTCATGAGTTGGTATAAGCTAGCTCTTACACCCCACCAATAACCTGGGCCAGCATTACACATGTACATGTGCACACAACACCACTGTAACTATTTTTATTTGGATTGCGTTGAATTTATAGAGGCTTGAAGAGAACTGACATGTTTACAATAGTGAGTTGTTGAGCCCATGAACATGATATATTTCTGCATTTACTTAGGTCTTCTTCAGTTTTTCTCAATGATACTTTATCAGTTCATTTTTCCTTTCTTCTTCATAGTCTTTTTTCGTGATGTCCTACTCATCTTCTTTATATTTATATATAATATTTACATATAATATTATATGTATATTTATATTATATTTACATATGATATATAAAACATTTATATATAAATGTAAACCTTTTAAGTTTTGTTTTTTAAATATTTGTTGCTGGCATAAAAAGTGTACTTCTTTTTTTTTAAAAAAGGTTATATTAACCTATAGTCAACGTTCTTCTGTAACCCATATATACATTTTGAAATTTTACATATACCTTTTTTTGGATTTTTTTAACGTAAGCAGTCATACTTTTGTGTGAATAATATTTTTATTTTTTCTTTTTAAATCCATTGCTTATATTTCTTCTTGCCTTGTCACATTGTGTACCTATACAATGTTAAATAAAATGAGTGACTGCTGGCATTCTAGTCCAAATTCAGATTTCAAAGTAAAAGCTTTCAACATTTACTATTAAGCTGATGTTTTGCTATAGAAATTTTGTTGTTGTTTGACTTGTTTGTGTTTATTTGTTTTTTTACATGCCCTTTATTGAATTAAGGAAGCTCCCTCCTGATTTAGTTTGCTAAGGGTTTTTACTTATGAATTGTTGCTGAATTTTATCAAATGCCTTTTCTCCATCTAGTTAGATCATATGACTTTTTTCTTTTTTATGCTAATGTAAAGAATTACACCAATCACTGTTTTAATATACCAATCTCAAGTTCCTAGGTAAACTAGTAAGTGCATATTACTGGTTTCAGTTTGCTAGCAATTTGTTTGAAATTCTTATATCTATAGTCATTAGTGTGATTATCTGTAATTTTTTTCTTAATATCCTTGCTAGATTTTAATATCAAAGTTATTCTGGTCTTGTTAAAGAAGATACAGTGTGTTCCCCTTTCTGTAGCCTCTGGAAGAGTTTGAATTTATTTCTTCCTTAAATGTTTGGTTGAATTCACTATTAAATAAAAAGAGTAATATGAAAGAGTATAGGACTAATCAAGTTTTATATTTCTTCTTGTGTTAGTTTTGTAAAGTAATATTGTTAGACATTTTCATTGTCAACATTTTCAAGTTCATTTGGGAAAAAGTTGTTCATGATCACTTGTAATCTTACAATGTCTATACAATCTGTAGTGATGTTTTGTTTTTATTACTACTTGTGCCTTTTCCTTTTTTCTTCATTAATAGCAATATAAGTATTTGGATTTTACTAATTTTCTCAAAGGAACAATACCTGAATTTCATTGATTTTCTCTGTTGTTCAGTTTCAATATCATTGCTTTCTGCTGTTAACTTTATTTCTTCTTCTTTCTATTCTCTTTGGATCTTGTTTTGTTGTTTTCTAATTTTTTGAGATAGATGCATAGTTTATTGATTATGAAATTTTAAAAACTACGTACTTCCAACACACTAAAGTTTTTTCCTACATGACTTTTGCTGCATCCTAGATATTTTGATATTTAGTAATTTCAATATTTTATAATAATAATAATAATTATTATTATTATTTAGAGACAGGGTCTCGCTGTGTTGCCCAGTCTGGTCTTGAACTCCTGGGCTCAAGCGATTCTCCTGCCTCTGCCTATTATTTTATAATTTTCAGTATGTTCTCTTCATTGAACCATGGCTTACTTGAACATGCAAGAATATTCCAGCAACATTTTTTTTTTCAATTTCCAACTTAATTACTTTGTAACCACAGATATACTCTATAACTTCAGTTCTTTAAAATTTGTAGAACCTCACTTTGTGGCCAATTATATAATAAATTTTTGTAATGTTCCAATGTACTTGAAAAAATGTGTATTTTTTAGGTCTAAAATACAGCCTTTTATGCATATTAATTAGGTCATTTGCTTTCTGTGTTATTCTACTGTATCCTAATTGATTTTCTGTCTGCTTGCTTAATTGTTATGAAGAGATACATGTTATAATCTTACACTATAATTGTGGGTTTCTCTATCTCTTTTTGCTGTCAATTGTTGCTTTATTTGAAGGCGATTTTATTAGATACATACAAATACAGAATTGTTATCAAATGTCCTTTTAACTTTTTGCTTAAACTCCACTTTATATGATATTATGGTTACACTGATTTTTGTTTGGCAAATATTTTACATCCTTTTATATCTATATATTTTATATATGTCTCTTGTAAACAGAATCATAATTTTAAAATGCAGTTAGTGATGTTTGTCTTTATAGATTTAGAAATTGGAACACTTAGTCTGTTTATATTTATGTAATTACTGATATGTTTGAACTTAAATCTACCATTCTGTTGTGTTCTTTCTGTTTCCTTACCACTTTGCTTTTTTCCTCTTTTTTCTAGCCTTTGTTTAGATAGATAATTTTTCAAATTATTCCATATTCCCTCTATTTCCTCAAAAGCTATATACTCTTACTATTCTTTTTGTAGTTAGTCTAGAGATTATAGCATATGCTCTTATCAAAATCTAATACTAACTGGTTATTTGAAACTCTACCCAGATGATGCAAATAGATAAAAAATATTAGAATAATTTAATTTTATTTATTCCTATTTTAATTTGAATAATTTAATTCCATTTATTCTCCATTTTGAAATAAATATCATTAGTTTGTATCTTATGTATACATATTAAAAACTCAACGAAACACTATTGTAATTCTTTGCATCGTCAATAATTATTTTGATTTACTCACTTACTAGCTGTTGTGGCCACACGTCAGAAGTGGGATGGCACCTCACCCAAATTTTGGTTTGGAGGTTGAAAGTGATTATGCTACACACATATCAGGAGAATATGAAAAAGTTTATTAGTCTGGGGAGAGCAGGACAGACCTCCCAAATTAGTCCAAAGATATCTTGAGAGATTAGGAAAAGGAGACTGGTTTTTATGGTAATTAGAGAGTAGGTCTGGGATGAGGGTTCTTCTGCATAAGTAGAGGTTTGCATGGTTTAAATATTTCACTGGCATCAAAGGAGGGAGTACCCAGGCTTTTTTATTAGCTTGCTCAGACGTGGAATGGAAGAAGAGGGAGGGAATGAAGCTTAAAAGCTTTCAGCAGTCAGACATCAAAACATGGAGCCAGACGCCTCATTACATTAGTGTTTCCATTGCTTTTCAATTCTTCCTACATTTCCAAGCTTTCCTGTGGATTGTTTTCCTTCTGTCTGAAGAATATTGTGTAGTATTTATTTTAACATGTCTGTTACTGGGGAATTATCTCGTGTTAATCTAAAAAGATGTTTTTTTACCATCAATTTCAGAAGATATAAAAATGACAGGTCTAACGTTTAAGTCTTTAATCCATCTTGAATTGATTTTTGTATAAGGTGTAAGGAAGGGATCCAGTTTCAGCTTTCTACATATGGCTAGCCAGTTTTCCCAGCACCATTTATTAAACGTTAGACCTAAAACCATAAAAACCCTAGAAGAAGACCTAGGCATTACCATTCAGGACATAGGCATGGGCAAGGACTTCATGTCTAAAACACCAAAAGCAATGGCAACAAAAGACAAAATTGACAAATGGGATCTAATTAAACTAAAGAGCTTCTGCACAGCAAAAGAAACTACCATCAGAGTGAACAGGCAACCTACAGAATGGGAGAAAATTTTCGCAACCTACTCATCTGACAAAGGGCTAATATCCAGAATCTACAATGAACTCAAACAAATTTACAAGAAAAAAACAAACAACCCCATCAAAAAGTGGGCGAAGGATATGAACAGACACTTCTCAAAAGAAGACATCTATGCAGCCAAAAAACACATGAAAAAATGCTCATCATCACTGGCCATCAGAGAAATGCAAATCAAAACCACAATGAGATACTATCTCACACCAGTTAGAATGGCAATCATTAAAAAGTCAGGAAACAACAGGTGCTGGAGAGGATGTGGAGAAATAGGAACACTTTTACACTGTTGGTGGGACTGTAAACTAGTTCAACCATTGTGGAAGTCAGTGTGGCGATTCCTCAGGGATCTAGAACTGGAAATACCATTTGACCCAGCCATCCCATTACTGGGTATATACCCAAAGGACTATAAATCATGCTGCTATAAAGACACATGCACACGTATGTTTATTGCAGCATTATTCACAATAGGAAAGACTTGGAACCAACCCAAATGTCCAACAATGATAGACTGGATTAAGAAAATGTGGCACATATACACCGTGGAATACTATGCAGCCATAAAAAATGATGAGTTCATGTCCTTTGTAGGGACATGGATGAAATTGGAAATCATCATTCTCAGTAAACTATCGCAAGAACAAAAAACCAAACACTGCATATTCTCACTCATAGGTGGGAATTGAACAATGAGATCACATGGACACAGGAAGGGGAATATCACACTCTGGGGACTGTTGTGGGGTCGGGGGAGGGGGGAGGGATAGAATTAGGAGATATACCTAATGCTACATGACGAGTTAGTGGGTTCAGCGCACCAGCATGGCACATGTATACATATGTAACTAACCTGCACAATGTGCACATGTACCCTAAAACTTGAAGTATAATTAAAAAAAAAATTGAAAAAAAAAATGACAGATGTTTTCTTTAACACTTTGAAGATATCATTTCATTGCTAGGTGAGGTCCTTTGTTTCTGCTGAGCAATTAGCTGTCTGTCTATTGTTGCCCTTTTAAAGATAACGTCTTTCTATGACTGACTTTAAAATTTTTTCTCCATTTTGGGGTTTCCACATTTTTGTCATTTAGCATCTCAGTGTAGATTTGTTTTTCAGCTATTCTTCCTGGTATTTGTGTGGTTCTTAAATCTGTAAATCTGTAGCTTGATGTCATTCTCCAGTTTTAGAAAGTTCTCAGCTATTCTCACTTCAAAATTTGTTTCAGCCTGATTATATCTCTCCTCTTTTTCTTCAGCCTTATTTCTCTCTTTTCTTTTTAGAACTCAAAATATTAGAAATTCTCACTGTATCCTCTACATCTTTTACCTTCTTCTCTGTATTTTCTATCATTTTATTTTGACAGATATTGCTGAGAATATTCCAGTTAAGTATCTCCGTAATTGTATATGATCTATTAGACCCATCAATTTAATTTTTAATTTCAGTTCTTGTTTTCAGATTTAGAGTTTCTGTTTACTTTTTTCTTTGCAAAAAAAAAATTGTTAATCTTGTCTTTTATCTTCTAGAACATGGTAAGCAAATATATTTTATTATATTATATCATATTATTATTATTTTGAGACGGAGTTTCACTCTTGTTGCCCAGGCTGGAGTGCAGTGGCAGAATCCCGGCTCACTGTAACCTCCGTCTCCCGGGTTGAAGTGATTCTCCCACCTCAGCCTCCGATGTAGCTGGAACTACAGGCGCCTACCATCATGCCCAGCTAATTTTTGTATTTTTAGTAGAGACGGGGTTTCACCATGTTGGCCAGGCTGGTCTCCAACTCCTGACCTCAGGGTGATCCGCCCGCCTCGGCCTCCCGAAGTGCTGGGATTACAGGCGTGAACCACAAAGTCTTTGTCTAATTATGACAATTTTCGAAGCCCTTATGGAATCATTCTATTGCTGGTGGTTTCTGCTAGGTTTTGCTCATCTTGTCTTGCTCCTCATTGAGCTGTTTAAAAAAGTTGTGCCAAACATTATATTATAGCTTAAAATTGCTTCTAGAAATAATTTGGTGCCCAAGATAATGTTATTTTCCTTCAGAAAGGCATCTGAGGGCTTCTGCAAACCATCCAGGGGTACAAGCCCTCCTGAATGCCTGAAGGCTCTAGCAATCTGGCATTATTTTAATTTTACTTCAAGGATTAAGATAATTCAAGACTGAGCTGCAAGAACTTGTCTACATCCTGTTTACCCTGTTCCTTAAAATATATTCCTTTGTGGTTTTATCCCCAAACAGGAGTGTTTATTATGTCTACTCATCATCTTTCAATAAGATTAGCCCATAATTTACCCTTTCTATATTGCTTTTCCCTTTACACTTGTTTTTAATATAAAAACTGCCTTATTATGTTATATGTATAGTACTATTTTTTTTTGTATTTTACTTTGGACTAGAAACATTTCTTAAAACTTGTAAAACCATATGCAGCTTCCAGACCCTAAGCCATCCACTTACTTTGCCACTTTCACTTGAAATTTTGACATTTTTATTTTGAAAATGTTTTGAAAATTTTGACAAATGTTCTAAATTTAGACAAACAGCCCTATCATATAACCTTCAATCAGAGAACTCTATAGGGTTCTAAATCAATTCCTATATTAAACTCATAGTTAAAAAGAGGAATCAGTAAGAAAAGTACCTAAGAGATTCCAGCCAACTGAAAAACAAGGATAAGAATTATCTGCTCCTAAGTCATATTCTTTGTTTTTGATGCAACTAAGTTGTTTGCTAGATATATATCCTGTTGCCTTATTCACTACCACCTCTGAAAACTGTTGCATCGAAGTCTTGCTCATACCAGTGTTCTATGAATAATTTTGATATTAAAAAGTTTATAGAAGTTGCATCATAAAAAATAAAACAGAAGACAAAGCCAAAAATTGATCATTTGAAAAGATCAGTAAAACAGATATGCCTCTAGGAAGATTAATTAAGAAAAAGCAAAATGAGACGGGACAGATAAATAAAACATAAGGATTAAAAAGAGGATATAACTATGGATAAAGCAGAAATTTAAAAGTAAATAAGAGGATACAGTGAAGAACTTTATTCTAAGAAGTTTGAAGACTTAAGTAAAAGAAGAGAAAATTTAAAATTTTATTTTATTGGAACAGACTCAGAAGGACTGCAGAACTGCATAGGTCAATGGCCATACAAAAATTAAATCAACAATCAATAATCTTTAGAAAAAAAAGAGACAGACCTAGGTTGTTAAGTATCTTCTGATGAATTTGTAAGCAACAGACAATTCCAATTTTCTATCCGTAGGTTACAAAAATATGAAATGCTCATTAACACATTTTATGAAGCTGGTATAGATTTAATATTGAAAACAATGATAAGGGGTAGAATAATACAAGAAGGGCAAATTATAGGCAGATCTCCCTCAAATATGCTAGGATCCTAAATAAAATATTCTCAAACTATTTCCACCCATATATAAAAGATTAAAAACCATTACCAAGTTAAATATATCCATAAATATAAGGTTAATATAATGCTAGAAAAATATAATATATATAAAAATATATAGTTTGTCATGTTTACAGCATAAAGGAGAAAAAGAAAAAAACTACAACAAACATGATGTTTAATGGTGAAATGTTGAAAGCATAAGTAAATCAGAAAAAGAAATTAATACAATACAATAAAAGGCAAGAGGATTGGGAAGCAAGAAACAAAGCTGCTCTTATTTACAGGTGATGTAACTCTTTAAAAATAAATCTGAAACAAACTTTTTGTATTAGTAGGGGATTTTGGAAAGGTTACCAAATATAAGATCAATGCACAAGAATCTATTCCATTTTTAAATAATTAGAAATTATAATTTTAGCTGGGTTTGGTGGCTCATTCCTGTAATCCCACCACTTTGGGAAGCTGAGGAGGGAGGATCACTTGAGCCCTGGCATTTAAAGCCAGCCTGGGCAACATAGCAAGACCCCATCTCTACAAAAAATAATAAGAAAATTAGCTGGGTATAGTGGCACACACCTGTAGTGCCAGCTACTTGGGAGGCTGAGATGGAAAGATCACTTGAGCCCAAAAGGTGGATGGAGGCTTCAGTGAGCTGTGATCACAGCACTGCACTCCAGCCTGGGTGACAGAATGATACTCTGTCTCAAAAAAAAGAAAGAAAGAAATTGTAATTTAAAAATAGGATACAATAAAAGGTAGGTATACAATTGATTTTCAAGTTGAAAAAATAAAATTTAATTTATATCTCACAGCATACACATAAATAAATAAATTTTTAGTGGATTAAAGACTTCATAATGAAAAGCAGAATTTTAAAATTCTCATGAGAAAATTTGGTACTATTTTTATGACCTTGATGTAGGCAAGAATTATTTATACAAGATATATAAAAAGCACTAACTACAAAGGAAAATACTGATGGACTTGTCTACATTAAAATTTAAAACTTCTATTCATCAAAGACACCATTTCAAGAGTAGATCAAGCCATATCATAATTTGAAGAATATATTTGGAACACATGCAACGAACAAAAGAATAGTATTGAAAATGTATACATATTTTTAAATGGCTCCTAACAATCAATACAAAAATTACAAATAATTCAATAAAAATATCTGCCAGAGGGATATATAGACATTTCACAGAAGAGGACATATGAATGTCCCACAGACAAAAGCAATATGTGAACAGAGAAAGACAAATATAAATCTCAGTGAGATACCTACTTGGCTGGCAATTGTGTTGAAGTCTGACAATACCAAGTGCTGTCAAGAGTGTGAAACAATGGGAATCCTTAAATATTCCTGGCTGAAATAAAAAATTGATATAATTGCAGTATAAAACAAATTCAGCATTATTTAATACATTTTAAGATATGTAAAACTATGTAACTAAAAAATTTTCTTCCTTGCATATATTCTAAAAAACATTTTCATGTGTCCGTTGGAAGACATACCTGTTTTTTTCAGCATGATGTAAAATAGCAAAAACCTGGAAACTGCTATAATAGGTAAATTTTCATATATTTATAACAATGGAATACTATAAAGCAGTGATGACTGAACAACATCATACACATTAACACGGATGAAAGTCATGAATAAAATCTTGAACTCTAAAAATGTTACATAATAATACATATTTTATGATTTTTAAATATAAAGTTAAAAAACATGTAAAGCAATATAATATGTTCAGGGACTATGATTGATCATACTGTTTACTCAAAATATTCACTATCCTTTTTACTTTTGTTGTGGGTAGCACTTCCTACAATACTGATGTCCGTCTCAGCCATGTGACTGATTTTGGCCAAGAAAGTGTTAGCAGATGCAATAAATGTCACTTCTGAGAAGAAGCATTAAGAATTATCAATCACATGGTTCTACTGTCACCCTCCTCTGTCTGCCACAAACGTGGTATGTTCTGGTGTAAGGCTACTCTTTTCATCCTAGATTCTGGAAGAGGACATAGGAAATAAAGCTTCAAACAATCCACCACCAACTATGTAATGTGAGCAAGAAATAATTTTTGGTTTTGTAAACAATTGATATTTACATAATTATTACCTCAAAGTCAATGCTACCATAACAAAACTTCTAAAACATGTGCCACTGGCTTTGTGGCAGAGTGGTAGGTAGCAAAGAAACTGATTTTAGAGGTTAAAACATGGCAATCCATTATGCAGTGGTGAAACACTTAATGAAACTTTAGCTGCAATAACATGCAAAACAGATAATATATTGAATGACCCTGTGACTTTAGGCAGGGAGATTGGAAGACAGAATAGTACTAGCATGTCTTGGTTGCTGTTGGCTGCATTCGACATGGTGGTACAGAAAAACTATGAGCCCACAAAAGAATTGACCAATTTGTAAGAAAAGATGAAAAGAAACTAAAGGAGGTCAGAAAGTTGGGGACCTAGAAGTTTGAAAGATTCAACTTATTCTCACATCCAAAGTAAAACTAAGAATATTTTTGAGTGACAAAAGCTGATTAAAACTCAGTTTGGGGGAGGCATAGACCAAATCCAGGATATCAGGAGTGCCTTTCGTTTAGTTGATTATAGTGGCAACTGGTAAATCTTTTCAGGTGCGCAAAATGGCTCAAAAGAGGCTAATGGTGTAGCTCCTCCACGGAAGTCTGATAAGCTCAAAAATATCAATTTAAATCTGGAGAAAGAAAGGCATGTCTTAAATGGAATTGAAGTTGTTGAGAGGATCATACAACCCAAGGAGCCATCAACCTAGATTGACAGAGACTGTGTCTGTTCTAAGTCTAAAAGCTGGAAGCAAGAAAATCTTAGCCTCCAAGGGACAGTATTTTCCAGTGCCCTTTTCAGATGTGGCCCAGTGAGGATAATAGAAAAGGAAGAACCGCCCAGAGGGTGGAGCCAAGAGTCATCTATAACCATGCACTGTGGTGCTAGTCACAGAGAACAGAATGAGCCTAATCAAGAGGTATTTCTTCTGCCCATGTTAGAGGGCCTTCACAATGTTTGCCCAGTGGGATTTCAGAATTGCTGTTTTGGGCACACAGGTTTTAGTTTTAGTTCATTTGTCTCTAGGTGAAGAAGAGCTGTATCTGGACCTGATGTTAAAGCTAGGACAAAATCCTAGTCCTGGAATCTAATGCTGTGGTTGAATACATCCTTTCAGCTATTTACTTGGAAGATGGGGGATTATGTTATTGTGTAGAAGGGCGAGAAATGAATCTTCATGCCCAAGAGAACAGACTATGGTCAATTTTATTATTGCTTCCCACTATTCACCATCATTTCTTGTAAGGGAATTATGCATTCTTGTCCTTTGCCATGTACCTTTATTTTCCTTCTCTGTGATACAGATTCTCCATTGATAAAAGGTTTGACCAATGAAACATGATGTGATGTGTTTCCAACAGAAGTTTTAAGAGCCATCACATGGTTCTGCACTGCTCTTTTTCTTTTACAATGAGACTGAGATAGGGGCTATTCCTTTAGCCTGAGTCTTGGAGTGAGGAAAACACCAAGCAGTAGCAACACTGACCCACAGAGACACAGCCAACCTGCACATAGTATGTACTTGAGAAAGAAATCATTTATTGGCATATATTGTCACTGTAGCATAACTTAGCAAAAGCAGACTGAGAAAGGAATATGCATAAGTAAGAAAATTGAGGGGAAAAGCGAGGAAATTTTAAACACAAAGTTTGGGATAAGAGTTACCTTTAGTGGAGGGCAGGAGAATAAAAGGAGGAACACATGGGATATTTCTTAAGTTTGGTGGTGTGTATGGGTGTTCGTTTTTATCATTCTTTTACTTTGCATATACTTCAGATAGATTGTATTATATATAGTGTATGAGCATGCATGCATGTACAGTCAGCTGTCCATATCCATGGATGGAGAACCTTGGGATATAGAGGGTCGACTGTAAGGAACTTGAGCATCTATGAATTTTGTTATTTGGAAAGTGGTGAGGAGAGGATGAGAGTCCTGGAACCAATTCCCCCTAGATACCAAGGGATTACTATATGTACATACCTATATATATTACATATATAAAAATACTTCATATGTGTAGATACAATCTATTGTATCCCTTTATAGTTATTATATGGAAAAAATATAGCAAACCTATAAAGTAATAAATCTACCAAATACTTTGACCTCTGTTTCTTCCAAAAACCACACTAAAATGACAGTAGAAAGACTAAAACAACATAAAGAGAGGGAAAATGAGAGAGGAGAAATAATAAAATTTTAACAGTCCAGAGAAAGCTAAAATGTAGACTGGCTGCTTGGGAAGCCCAGATTCAAGATGATTTAAATCAAATTACTCCAGAAAAACTTGGGAATTGTAGGCACAATGCCTCTCTGAATATTTGTGTTCAGCTAATGCTAAAAACAGGAGAATTAAAAATCCTATAATTTGCAACTTCTCCCCTCTACCCAACCCCTATCCTCTCCTTCACCTCAAGCAAGCTGTTACCGCTGCTTCTCCACCCTGCAGAAGACTGGAGGTTTAATTCTAAAGACATTGAACTACAGCACATCGGACAGAGTTGATCACAGAAATATCATTCTGAAAAACAGGGAGATCAAATAACAATTCACAGTGAAAAATGTTCCTCCAGTTTTTAATTTATTGAATGCCAGAATTACTCTGAAAGAACAAACAAGTAATCCTACAAAGAGAATAAAGTGATTATTCTTCTAGGGCTGTGACAACTCCTAAAATGTGAATATGTGGGCAATCCCCAATTCGGTCATTCAAAAAAAATATTTCTTGAGTGGCTACTACATGGCAAGAACTGCCTTAAGCAGAGAAAAAAATTGTCCCTTACTCGCTCAAGAGGTGAGCATTGGAGAGGATGGGTAGACGTTAAACAAATCTGCACATTTTTATGAATATAATAAAAGTGCTCCGTTAGTGAACCAACCATTCTGGTAAATATTTCGTATGTAACAAAATATTTAACAACTGCTATTGCATGGATGCCAGCCATCAGAATGGACACCAGCTATGAACAGCCTGTCTGGTCATTCCAGTGCCTCCCAGCTAAATAGCATCGTTGAATACAGTAATAGCCTCTCACTCAAAGTTTGGTCATTTCAATTTTATTATTAAAATTGGAAAAATAGAAGACTCCTAGGGAGAATGCTTGTCTAAAAGGCCATACCTGTGACATTAAAAACAGCTAAATTGTAATGCCATTCTTGAGGTCAGATGACATGTCATTTTAGTTAAACCGAATTCACTCAACTAATTTACCACACCTGTAGGGTGGATGCAGATGAATATGGAACAGTAGAAATCACCATCAAAACCTGGATTATTAGATGACTGAACAATTCTACAATGCTCATTGTGTTTTACAAAATGTTAAAATTATTATTTTAGGGGGTAGGAATGAGAGTCAGCAGTCAGCAAAATGTCGAATGCAGCTTTTTGAGATGAAAATATTAAGACCAGGAGCTAATACAGAGGTTTTTTTTTTTTTCCCCTCCTTAACTGCAGGATTTGGGGTTTTAAATTTGGATTATGGAAGTGAGGAAGGGTAGGGGTCTTAAAGAGGGTTTAAAGAAATCACCTACAGAGTAGAGGTTTAAAAAGAGTCCTCTGTGTTCTGAATTCTTCGAGGGTATCTATCTTGTACAAAGCAGCTTTTTTCTTTTCTTGCCCTGCTCTTTCTGCCTCCCTCGTGCTCTTTCTCTCCCCTATCCCCCAGTCCAAACTTCAAGGTGACCTCCTCCTCGTGGTGGGTAAATGATGGATGAGAGGGACCACCCGGCTGGGCCTACCACACTGCAAGTGCCACCCGGGTCCTGTAGGGTTCAGTAAGGCCCCCCCATTTAGAACGCTTTGTATTTTTTGTTACAATTGTTCTCCCGGCAATGGATGAAAAACATAGCATGAACAATAGAGCTGTATGAGATTTAAAATATCTGAATACATAATAATTTCACCCAGCTTTCAGAAAAAAACTAAAAAGTAAATAACAAAAACCACTCCTCAGAATGTGTGAACCTAAATTTTCGGTCACTTTGGAAGCATTTTCTTCTTTTTCTGGTTTTTCATTATCTAGGCCACTTGGCAATAAAATAGCATTTAATTATACATAAACGTGAGAACTCTAGTGAGAGAATATGGGTTGTGATCTAGTCAGAACTAGTTTGAGGCCAGAAATTGTTCATTCTCAATGCCGTCATTCTTACCTGCTTTTCCACTGTTTATTTTTCATTTATATTTTTCCATGCAGTTTTTCTTTCTCAATTTTTAAAAATTTTTTGAAGATGGTCTTCATTTTCTATTCCCCTTCATTCTTTTCTCTTTCAAAAGTCCCACCTTTACTAAGGTACAAGTCATTCCCTTGCAGGAAAAAAAAAAAAAAAGAAAAAAAAAGAAAACTATTTTGTTCAGAAAATAAGTACCCAAAATTATTTGTTTGTTTTTTTTTTCTTTAGCAATGTAACTTGTAGTCGCATTAATGAGATCACATTTTATAGTGGAAGGTACTTTTAGGGAAAGTATGATGACATATGTTCCATTTAAACCTGAAGCTTCTCCTGGAAATGTATTGTGGACTTCATTTGAATAAAATGCTTCCGATGAATCTGTTGCTCCTTACAGATTTTGAGAAAGCACCTTGTTCTTCCTGTCAGTGGCAGGCAGCATCTCTTTAATTTTTTTTTTCCAATAATATTGCAGTACTCTAGTACTCATTTTAAAGATAGATGGATTTTTTTTTTCTCTCGTAAAGAAGAACATTGTGGGGGAAAAAACGCTGGATGTGATTTCAAAAAATGTCAAAATATGTCAAACGCAGATACCACTCAAGGGTTTCATTAACTGAAGCTTTGGTGATAAGTGTCATCTTGTCAAAGACCCACCCATCTCTTCCAATACATTACCAAATGTACTAATTTCCTTGCCGAGCTTGATGTTTATTGTATAGCTGAAATTGAAAATGGTCGGTAATGGAGTGAGCTTCAATCCAAGACCAATTCTGAATCTAAATTACTTGCTTCTTTCAATAGCATCGACAGAGGAGAGCTTTATGCACCTTGTACCTAATCAACCCTTACTGTGACCCTAAATTCAGCAGTCTTCAGAGATTAATAATAAAATCCTCAGTTCAAACAATTATTTGCCCTGAACAAGTTGCCCATTTCTTATGCTGAGAATGAAAGAATGTGACATTATTTTTTAAAAGCTCTGCATGTTGTGGCCCACCATTTATTTTTGATCTCTGACCCCCCTGATACAGTCTGATTGCAAATCCCACATGCTTACTTGAATATTTTTTTGGTGGTTGGGGGGTAGTTGTGAGATTTCTTTGTTAGCATTTTAACGTGCCTGTTCTTCCACATCCCCTGACAGCTGTGGTTTTCATAAAGTAAACAAGATACATTCTATCAATATGTATTTCTAAAGTTTTCAATATAGAGCTCTATAAATCATGGAAAGCATGATCGAATTCTAGTTTTGTACAAAACTACTCAGAGTCTCTAGAAGATAAAAACAAACTCCCTGGAAAATTCAATTATTTATCTACTTTCTCAAATAAAAAATTTAATTCAAAGAATGTCTTATTGAGGCTTAAACCCTAAATGATTTTTTAATGAAATGTTTTCTACTCCATTCCAGTTGGCAGTGTAGTTTGTAGTTCTTGAGTGAAGTTATCTAAGCAATATCAAATTCTTTTAGTCATCTTTACAATGAAAAACATTCATTCATATTCAATGCCAGAGCATTTTTTTCTAATTTGGTATCTTCAACTTCCTTATGTCCAATTAGTATTCATTAGTGTAATTATGATGATGGAAAGGCTCAGTCCCTGTTCTTCAAGACATTAGGAAGTTTGGGGAAAGCCTTGAAACAAAATAGTAAAAGAAATATTTGGACATCCCAAATGCTCCTTTGATTCAATACTGTGATTTGATTCATCAGTGAAGGTTGGTTCTATGTCCAGGAGCTTACTGGGGGAGGGAAGAGACCCATAGTGGCTTGCTGCCCTAGAAACTCTGCCTGCCATTGTCAACATTTCCTCCGGCTGTCTTGCTTTTGGAGGGAAACTCTCCCTAAGGACTGCCCTGGTTGACAGAATGAGAGTCTCCAGAAGATTCTTCTGCCTTTTGAATGCATTTTTTTATGCCCAACAGCAATAATGGCCATCTAAGTATTGATTATATAATATGTCTGCTGAGGTGGCAAGTACATTGTCGTTGCAAGAGGCCGAGAGGATGAGAAACTAGGTTATCTATGAACTCTCTCAGCCATTGAGCATTTCTTCCAGTAAGGGTCAATATACAAAGCTATCTTTAGACGTTATTTTACTTTATTCTCTGATTCCAATTGATGGCTAATACAATGAGATGGCCAGCATGTTTCAAGTTCTTTGAAAACAGCCTCATGTTTACCATGGAATGGGCATAATCATTTCATCACAAGGGGACAATAGTCGTATGGAGGTCTGCGACATGAGGAAGGCTAGGAATTGCCCAGGGTGTTGCCCTATTAGAGTCCCAGATGCTAATTAGCAGCAATGAATTGGTTAAGTAGGCATTGAAAGGCAGTTAGGGTATAATCTAATACTTTTTCTTTCATCCAAAAAAATACAATAGATGATATATAGTAAGTCTGCTGTGTATAGTAACAGCAATAAGGGCACTGAGCTTTTATTATAAACTGAATTACATCCCCTGTGTGGGGACACTAGACAGCCTATCGTGTATTAAGAATTCAGCTGAGATCACAAGCTTGCCTCACCTAAACCTTCTGTGATGTGATGAGAATGACTTTTGGTTACCGTACATCAAAGAGGGTCTAGCAGGCTAAACAGTGATTGATCCATTCTCCTCTTTCAAGTCCTCTCTTCAAAAATAGCTTTAAAGCAATCATCTAATAAGTGTCAGAATAGAAGATAGAAAATGTTAGTACAAGCACTAGGCATATGTCTACACTAGCTAAATTTTCTGCAAGATGTTCAATGACTGAACAAGGTTTTTAGAGTAAATGCTATCATCTCTTAAGAGATGAGAAATACCAAGTGGGCTGCCACTGACATGGAAACAACACAGAGATTTAAAGTGATTTGAGGCAAAAATACCATGATTTGCTCGACTAGTAGAGAATTCTGTTAGGACAATTTTGAAATAATTTTATTTATACACAAAATCTGATATAGGAATTAGCTTCTTGCTTATGCACACAGAAGCAATAGTATTTTCACAATATTCGTTCCCAAAAATATGTTTATTAAGTGTGCTTATATAAGATGAAAGCTTAGTTAAAGGAATCAGCCATATGAATGACCCAGTATGGTGATCATTAGAGCTGTTCACAAATATTCTGATGCTCTTTATCTTCCCTGCTCTCTTTGAAGTCAGGTCTAGTGATATGACTTGCTTTGGACAATGAGATGTGAGACAAAATGACCTGTGTCACTTTGGATGGAAACGTTAAGAGCTAGTGGAAGATTTGCCACGTCCCTGTTCCCCCGTATTGATGACTGTGGGAGCATGTGTCAAGGTGGCACTTCCTTTGGCATGGGTTTCTGAGTCATTAGTATGAGCAGACCTCCCTGCTGGCCTGTACTGATCCCGTAGCGTGAGCAAGAAATGAACCTGTAATGTGTTAAACCACTGAGGTTTTGGAGCTGCTTGTTACCACACCATAACCTTTATTCATCCAGGCAACAAATACTCATAATTACACACTATGTGCCAGGCAGAGTACACAGAGATAACAAATAATTGCTGATCGTGGTTTGATGTGCCACCCTTCGTTACCTGTTTGCTACATCCTTGAGGAGTAGATGAAAAATAAACCTGCATTAATATAACTAATCAAGATAAATTGATCTAAGATTGTTAGAGGTGACAAATCCATACAGGTCTGCAGCAACCTCAATTCTTGCCTCTTCGAAAAAAAGAATTCAACTGAGGGGCAAAAAGCAGAAGGAGAGACCGAGGCAAGTTTCAGAGCAGGAGTGAAAGTTTGTTAAACAACTTTAGAGCTGGAATGAAAGGAAGTAAAGTACACTTGGAAGAGGGCCAAGCAGGCAACTTGAGAGATCAAGTGCACAGTCTGACTTTTTGACCTGGGGTTTTATACGCTGGCATGCTTCTGGGGTCTTGTGTTACTTCTCCCCTGATTCTTCCCTTGGGGTGGACTGTTGACATGTGCAGTGGCCTGCCGGCACTTGGGAGGGCCCACATGCACAGCGTGTTACCTGAAATTGGGCACATGCTCACTTGAGGCATTCCCTTATCAGTTGAGTGTTTCTAGAGTAGGGTCATATACCAGTTAAACTCTGCCATTTTGCCTTTTAGTGAGCATGCTTGTGCCCACTCACCCAACTCTTGAGATCTTATCAGGAAGCTGCTGATCACCAGTTTCAGATTTTTTCTGTCTATTGGAAGACTGCCTTTCCCTGGTACTGGCTGTAATCAATTGTTATTTTAGAGAGACAATTAACAACCACCTGACCATGACCTGATGGTCACCTAATGATTCTGGTTGGGGATCGGGAGTGGGCACTCCTGCCCTGCTCATGTCTGACTAGCTACGTACTGTAACAAGATTAGTGATGTTTCGACAGTTTTTGAATGAATGACATTTTATTGGACACTTTATTGGAGAAAAAGAAAGACTCATTTCAAAAGCCCTGAGATTTCTTATACTGGCCAAAAAAAAAAAATTCTGTTATTTTTAACTTCTACAATCCAGCCATTCCCCAACCACACTGGGCACTTTCCAGGTATGTGCGCTTGGCTCGGACTGTGCCCTCCACCTCGTACACTCTTCTCAACCCCGTCTCATCCTTCAAAGACCCGTTCAAATGCCTTCTCTTCCATGAAATTTTCCTTTCTCTCCCTCTTCACAGCATCAAGTTACATACCTCTACTGAGTGCTTATTTCAGTCTGCTTTGCATTATGATTATTGTTTACGTGACATAACTTCATGCACAAGATGGCCCCCTATCCTCCTAAAGCCTATACATTCATTGTGAGTAAAGGCTTTGTTTTATTCTACGTTATGTATCTCCAATCTGACTGGCCTCTCCACAGCTTAATAAATGTTAATTGATGTTTGAATAGATTTGAGAGATTTGTTTGGGTGTAATCATGGATTTCTCAAAACATGTAACTGCCCTGGTTTGGAATATTGAAGAAACAAAGAAACCCTTTCAGCTCTAAGAAGGGGAGTTGTGAAGCTGATACTTTTGGCTGCTCCTGGGGGAATTAGTTCTCTCTTGGCCAAGGACCAAAGCCTGCCTCCTGAACACCCATCACACTTAACTAATTTCCATTCTCCCCAGGGACCAAGACAGTAAGACAAAAGAGGAAGGAAGTAGGCATTTCAGAAGAGTAACTCACCCACAAAGAGCCATTTGAAAGGGAGAAATGAGGAGGGGAGTACGAAGTCAGTGTTAAAAGAAAAAAAGTCACTAAATGAATGCAGATTTTAGATTACATTTCCTTATCCATCTTCTCTGCATCATACCAATAACTTTCTTGACTTGCTAACTTTCCCCAGGACAAGTCCTGTTGCTCAAAGCTTGCTGCCACTGGAGTAGGCATCAGAAACCCCCAGTGTTTGTGTCAAAGATGTTGAGCTATTATGTTCAGTCTCTCTCTTTTCCTTTCTGCTTTTTGCCCTTCCTTACTCCACCCCAGCATCCAGAAGCCAAGACATCAACTCCTCTCTGAAAGTTTAACCCCATGAGTAATAAATAAGATAGAGAAGCATGTGCTTTTCTCCACCGGTTTATCAGCCATCCTGACCTATTACCTATTCAACACTGTCAGTTTCCAGCCTTTCATTTTTCTGTGAGACAGTGAGAAAACTAATGACTTTGCTTCAAATAGATGAAGGATTACATCCCAGCTCTTCCACAAACTTTCCTTAAGTACCTCAGAATTTACTTGACTATTTAGCCTCAGTTTCATAATCTTATAAAATAGAGTTGGTTACACCTGTGTAAAACAATTGTTATAAGGATGGGTGGGATAAAACGTAAAGTCTTGGCACATAGTTGGTGCTTAATGAATCTTACTATTGTTACTAATAAATATTTCTCAAACATATTTCCTCCTCTTCATGATCTTCCTGCTACAATGATCTTATTTGTGTTCTAATTTTCTCATGTCTATATGCAAGACCGCTTAAGTGATCTTTCTAAAACTAGAAATCAGAGCAGGGCATCTTCACACAAAGCCCTGTCATACTTCCAAAACTACAGAAGCCCTTCCAGTTATTCTTAAGGATCTACAGCAACAACAAAAAAAATCTTAACTCAATGTAGCACATGAGGGCTGCAGCTATCTGGCATCTGTGTCTAATCTCTTTGCCCATTATTCCCTTAATTGTAACTGTAAGAGATTGTTTTTCTAACAACTTCCAATGAATCACACCTTCCAGGCTCCACATGCTGTTGTAGTTCCCTCCCACACTGAGGCTGAGCTTGGCCATGTGACTTGCTTGGCCACTAGGACATCAGCACATGTGACACAATCAGAGGCTTGAGAAATGCTTACACATTGGGGCTTGCCCTCTTGAAACTCTGTTGGCACCATGTGAAGAAGTGCAGCCTGGTCCAGCCTCCATGAATATGCTCTTAAAGAGAGATGCCCAGCCATCCCAGATGTCCCAGCTGAGCCTAGTCTCAGCCAATCTCCTAGCTGAATGCAGCTGCATGAGTGTACCCAGGCAAAGCTAGAATGAAAATTGTCCAGCCAACTCACCCAATAGTGAGAAATATTAAAAGCGTTGTTTTAAGCCGTTATGTAGTTTGTTACACAGAAATGGATAACTGATATAGTGCCTTTTATCTCCAAAATAATGAGCAACTGTAGTTCTATGAAAACATCGTTTTCTGTCACACCTCACATTCCTTTGCAAATACTGTTTCTTGTGCGTGTAATGTCTTTCCCCCTTGTCTATTACCCTTTGTATCCCAGCATATGCCACAGAGGCTGGCATACAGTAAGTGTTCAATAAACGTTGAATGAATACATTTTAAAAGTCAAAACATGCCACAAAACCTCCAAGGATGCACACTAAATCCACCATTGTTCTGATTGAAATTTTAGATAGAAATGCATGCATGTTACTGCTTTTATGATGGAAAATAATGATTTATACACAACTACACACACGTAATAAAAGCTACAAAAGAAAATGCATTCACTTCAAAATAGATTTAGGTTTTAATAAAAATAAAATACATCCATTCACATACTAAATTAGCAACTTAAAAATTATAATATCTAATGCTAGCAGAGGTGCTATAGAGTAGCTTTGTGATGTCACTAGAGAAAATCAGAATAAAATTTGGGAGATGAATTCTGGTATATGTATTAAGAGCCATAAAAAACACAGCTTTCCTTTGATCTGGTAATTTCCTTTCTGGCAGCTTAATTCATTTTTTAAAATTCAAAATATAGAAAAATAGTCACAAGAACATTGAATAAGAGACTATTTGTTTTGAAAAAGTGGAAGCAAGTTAAATTCCCATCACCAAGAACATGGTTCAATCAGTTTTGATGCATTTATTTGGGTGGCCATTTAAACTAATAGCTATGAAGACTGTCTTGAAATATACAGAAAAACCAATGTTAAGGGACAAAGACAAGGATGCATAATTGTATGCATCCAATGACTACAACAATATAAAAATGTAAATGTAACAATAATTACAAGGAATTATGGGTCATTTCCCTCCTCTCATTCTATATAATCTCATTATATTATTTTTAGAATTTAAATAACATTTTTAGAAGATAAAAATAAATGACATATAGAATACAATATAAAAATGATAGAATTATAGAAACAACTTTGATACTGGCTTTCAATCTAATTTTTTACCTGAGATTGACCCCTGGTAGTAATTGCTATTACATTACAGAATCCAGGAATCATGGTGCTCCATCATCTGGTCTGTGCCATCTCTTTAATCAATATTTATGAACTTACTTTGCAAAGGTTTTATGACTCATTGTACCTTATAGAAGTTTTTTTTAAGAAAGTAATTTTGTCAACATTATTGATACTCATGCACGAGCCTTTTGCATAGGGCGATAGCTATTTATATTGAGAACAATTTCTCATGATGGCGGTGAAGCTCTATTTTAGGATGGATTTACATATTTTATTTAAAGAACTGCAGCCTGGAGATGAATTTCATCTGAGTTCCAGACACATACCCCCAAAAAAATCACTGGAGCAAGACTCAGGATGAGCTCCCAGTGACTTCAACTCTTCCTGCAAGTTGGAAGACCTCCAAAATCTCTAGCTCTTAGGACATTCACATGGTCCAATCACATTTCCAAATATATTTCTACTGGCATGATTTACTTTCTTCTAAAACTTGATGTGCCTAAAATGGCCCCAACTGACTCTTCTGACTTTTGTTTCTAACATCAGTACCCACTTTCCGAGTCACTTAAACTCTAAAAGTCAGAAAACTAATGATAATCTCTCTCTTCTTCTCCCACACATATAACCAGTCAGCAAGGCCTGGCTTTCTTGATGATTATTCTTGGGTCAAAACCTTTCTCTTTGTTTTCCCTGCCTTTACACTTATTCAGGTTTGCCATTAATTCAAAAGTGTCATAATTAGTCTCTCTGTCACTATCTCTTCCTCGCTGTCTAATCCTGTTGCTATATAAATATGTCTAGGGTGCTGATTTGGTCATGCAACTCCCTAGGACACTAAGAAACTTTACATACATTCCTCATTACCAGCTGGATTAAATAAGATGCAGTGTTCAAAGCCCTTTGTAATTTAGTGCCAACCTAATTTTCTTGCCTCATTCTTTCAAGGTTGCCACATTATACAATGCCAAGGGCACTATTCACATTATAAAATACATCTTCAGAATAGGTCTCCAGTAGGCTGCAACCACAGAACACAGTGTGAATAGTGTTCCCTGGAGTCATGCCACATGGAGCTCGTAATCCTATTCTCTAGTTTTTACCTAGCAAATCTTGCCCACTTGTTAATACCCAGCACAAACTCCTCCTCTAGGAAACTTTTTCTGATTTCTCCAACCTTTTTCTTCTTTCCTAGTATAATTTTAATTATGTCTGTTATGTTCATGTATTGAGATATGTCAGAATCAGCTGGAAGTCTTATTTATTTACTTACTTATACATTCAGAATAAAACAATTTGTGTGTAACTGAATAACATGCAATAGTAATCTATGG
This sequence comes from Gorilla gorilla gorilla, assembly GCF_029281585.2. Taxonomy (NCBI): domain Eukaryota; kingdom Metazoa; phylum Chordata; class Mammalia; order Primates; family Hominidae; genus Gorilla; species Gorilla gorilla. Next base: position 192,476,967 of record NC_086017.1, read on the forward strand.
TGATAGAATTAAGAATACCTCTTGCTTTAGGTAGGGGCATTGAGTGGAAAGAGGCAAAAGGAAACCTTTTTTTCCAGCGTTATTGAGATACAGTGGACAAAAATTCTATATATTTAAGATATACAACATGATATCTTGGTAAATGTATACATGGTGAAATAATTATCACAATGAAGCTAATTAACATATCTATTAACACAAGTAGTTACAATTTTTTTTGGTTGTGATGGTAAGAACACCAAGTCCTTAGCAAATTCCAAGTGTACAATGCAGTATTATTAACTATATTCACCATGCCATACATTAGATTTCCAGGATTAATTTATTCGGCATAACTGAAACTTTGTACCCTTTGACCAACATCTCCTCATTGTCCCTACCCCCAGCCACTGACAACCATTGTTCTTTCTACTCTGCTTTGATGAGTTCAGCTTTTTAAAATCCCACATATAAATGAGAGCAGCAGTGTTTGCCTTTCTGTGTCTAGCTTATTTCAAATAATAGGATTTCCTTCTTTTTCAAGGCTGAATAATATTTCATTGTGTCTTGGCTATTCTGAATAATGCTGCAATGAACATGGTCATGCAGATATCTCTTTGATTATGTGGTTCCATTTTCTTCGGATATATACCCAGAAGTAGAATTGCTAGATCATGTGGTAGTTTTATTTTTAATTTTTTGAGGAACTTTTATACCGTTTTTCGTAATGGTTGTACCAATTTACATTCCTATCAGTAGTATGCAAAAGTTTCCTTTCACCTATATCCTCAACAACACTTATCTCTTTTTTTTTTTTATAATGGTCATTCTAATAGGTGTGAGGTAATATCTCATTGTGGTTTTAATTTGCATTTCCCTAATTATTAGTCATGTTGAGCACCTTTACGTATACTTGTTGGGCATTTGTGTGTCTTCTTTTTGGAAATGTCTAGGTCCTTTGCCATCTTAAAAATTGGGTTGTTATTTTGGTATTGAGATTTTGAGTATCTGTATATTTTGGATATTAGACCTTTATCAAATATATGGTTTGCAAATATTTTCCCCAGTTTCACAGGTTGCCTTTTTCTTCTGTTGACTGTTTTCTGTGTAGGTGCATTTTAGTTTGATGTAGTACTCCATATGTCTATTTCTACATTTATTGCCTGTGCCTTTGGTGTCACATCCAAAAGATTATTTCCAGACCGATACCAGAAAGACTTTTTTCTATATTTTCTTCTACTACTTTTATAGTTTCAGGTCTTTTATTTAAATCTTTAATCCATTTTGAATTTATTTTTGTATATGGTGTGAGATAAGGGTCTAGTTCATTCTGGATATCTAGTTTTCCCAACACTATTTATTGAAGAGACTATGCTTTCTGAATTGCATGTTTTGGTGCCCTGTCAAATATCAGTTGACTAGATATGTGTGGATTTATTTCTGGGCTCCCTATTCTGTTTATTGGTCTATATGTCCATTTTTATGCCAAGTACCATTTGTCTGTTTTAGGCATAGTACTAGTTTTAATTACTGTATCTATGTAACATATTTTGAAATCAGAAGTGTGATGCCTCCAGCTTTGTTTTTATTCAAGACTGCTTTGGCTATTCAGTATCTTTTGTGGTCCATATAAACTATAAGATTGCTTTTTCTATTTTTGTGAAATATACCTTTGTGCTTTTGATAGAGATTGCATGGAATCTCTAGATGGCTTTGGATAGTATAAACATTTTTAACAATAGTAATTCTAACAACCCATTAACATGGGGTAACTTTTCGTTTATTTGTGTCTCTTCAATTCTTTTCATAAGCATTTTATAGTTTTCAGTGTACATTACATATATTTCATGACTTTGATGAAGGTTGTTCCTATTTTACTCTTTTTATTGCTATTATAGATAGAATTGCTTTTCTAATTTTTTTCAGATAGTATGCAACAGATTTTTGTATGTTGCTTTTGTATACTATAACTTTATTGACTTTGTTTATTAGTTCTTACAGGTTTTTTGTAGAGTCTTTAAGGTTTTCTATTACATATATGATCATGTCATCTGCAAACAGTTCATTTTACTTCATCCTTTCTGATTTTGGATGTTTGTTTTTGTTTGTTTGTTTTGTTTTGTTTTTGTTTGTTTATTTTTCTTTTTTTTTTTTTTGAGACAGAGTTTCACTCTTGTTGCCCAGGCTGGAGTGCAATGGCGTGATCTCGGCTCACCGCAACCTTTGCCTCCCGGGTCCAAGCGATTCTCCTGCCTCAGCTTCCCAAGTAGCTGGAATTACAGGGATGCACCACCACACCCTGCTAATTTTGTATTTTTAGTAGAGATGGGGTTTCTTCATGTTGGTCAGGCTGGTCTCAAACTCCTGACCTCAGGTGATCCACCCGCCTCGCCCTAACAAAGTGCTGGGATTACAGGCGTGAGCCACTGCGCCCGGCCTAGATGTCTGTTTTTAATTTTTCTTGTTTAATTACTCTGGCTAGGACTTTCAGTACTATGTTGAACAGAAGTAGTGAGAGTGGGCATCCTTGCATTGTATGTGGTCTTAGAGGGAAAGTTTTCCATATTAATTATAATGTTGGCTATGGACTTTTCATATATGGGCTTTACTGTGTTGAGGTACATTTTTATACCTTTTTTGTTTTATTTTATTTTATTTTATTTGACATTCCAGGTTACATGTGCATGATGTGCAGGCTTACATAGGTAAACGTGTGCCATGGTGGTTTGCTCACCCATGGTGGTTTGCTCACCTATCAATCCATCACCTAGGTATTAAGCCCAGCATGCATTAGTTATTTTTCCTGATGCTCTCCCTCCCCTCAGCCCCCATGACAGGACCCACTGTGTGTTGTTCCCTTCTCTGTCTCTATGTGTTCAGATTGTTCGGCTTCCATTTATAAGTGAAAACATGCAGTGTTTGGTTTTCTGTTCCTGTGTTAGTTTGCTGAGAATAATGGCTTCCAGCTCCATCCATGTCCCTGCAAGGGACATGATCTCATTCTTTTTTATGGCTACATAGTATTCCATGGTGTACATGTACCACATTTTCTTTATCTAGTCTATTACTGATCGGCATTTGGGTTGATTCCATGTCTTTGCTATTATGAATAGTGCTGCAATGAACATGTGCATGCATGTATCTTTATAATAGAATGATTTATATTCCTTTGGGTATATACCCGGTAATGGCATTGCTGAGTCAAATTGTATTTCTGGTGCTATGTCTTTGAGGAATCACTACACTGTCTTCCACAATGGTTGAACTAATTTACAACCCCACCCACAGTGTAAAAGTGTTCCTATTTATCTGCAGCCTTACCAGCATCTTTTGTTTCTTGACTTTTTAATAATCGTCATTCTGACTGGTGTAAGATGGTATCTCATTGTGGTTTTGATTTGCATTTCTCTAATAATCAGTAATGTTGAGCTTTTCTTCATATATTTGTTGGCTGCATAAATGTCTTCTTTTGAGAAGTGTTTGTTCATGTCCTTTGCCCACTTTTTAATGGTGTTGTTTCTTTCTTGTAAATTTGTTTAAGTTCCTTGTAGATTCTGGATATTAGACCTTTGTCAGATGAATAGACTGCAAAAGTTTTCTCCCATTCTGTAGGTTGTCTGTTCACTCTGACGATAGTTTCTTTTGCTGTGCAGAAGCTCTTTGGTTTAATTAGATCCCATTTGTCAATTTTTGCTTGTGTTGCAATTGCTTTTGGTGTTTTCATCATGAAATCTTTGCTCATGCCTGTGTCCTGAATGATATTGCCTAGATTTTCTTCTAGAATTTTTGTAGTTTTGAGTTTAATCCGTTTTGAGTTAAGTTTTGTTTAAGGTGTAAGGAAGTGGTCCAGTTTTATTTTTTTTTTATTTTTTATTATTATTATTTTTTTAAGATGGAGTTTCGTTCTTGTTGCCCAGGCTGGAGTGCAATGGCGCGATCTTGGCTCACTGCAACCTCCACCTCCTGGGTTCAAGCAATTCTCCTGCCTCAGCCTCCCGAGTAGCTGGAATTACAGACATACATCTCCACGCCCAGCTAATTTTGTATTTTTAGTAGAGATGGGGTTCCTCCATGTTGGTCAGCCTGGTCTCGAACTCCCAACCTCAAATGATCCACCCATCTTGGCCTCCCAAAGTGTGGGGATTAGTGGTCCAGTTTTAATCTTCTGCATATGGCTAGCCAGTTCTCCCAGCACCATTTATGAAATAGGGAATCCTTTCTCCATTGCTTGTTTTTGTCAGGTTTGTTGAAGATCAGTTGGTTGTAGATGTGTGGTCTTATTTCTGAGTTCTCTATTCTGTTCCATTGGTCTATATGTCTGTTTTTGTACCGGTTATACCTATTTTGTTGAGAGTATTTATCATGAATCAATCTCAGACTTTGTCGAATGCTTTTTCTGCATCTATTGAGACAATCATGTGGGATTTTTTCTTTCATTTTGTTAATACAGTGTATCATATTAGTTGATTTTGCATATGTTTATCCTCCTTGCATCCCAGAGATAAATCCCATTTAAATCTTTTAACGTGTTGTTGAATTTCGTTTGCTCTATTTTATTGAGGATTTTTGCTTCTATGTTCTCAGGGATATTTGCCTGTAGTTTTCTTTTTTGTGTCTGGCTTTAGTACCAGGTTGATGCTAGCCTCATAAAATGAGTTTAGCAGTGTTCCTTCTTTAATGTTTTGTAAGAGTTTAAGAAATATTGGGCATTTATCCCTTTTCAAATACTTAGAATGTACCATAAAGGCATCTGGCCTTGGAGTTTTCTTTGTTAAGGGTTCGACTACTGATTCAGTCTCATTTGTGACTGGTCTGTTCAGGCTTTCTATTTCTTCTTGATTTAATTCTGGTAGGTTGTATATTTCTAGCAATTTATCATTTTTTCTGTATTATCCAACTTGTTGGCAGATAATTATTCATAATAGTTCTTTATGTGCCTTTTTATTTCTGAGGCATTCATTGTCACATCTCCTCTTTCATTCCTGATTTTATTTATTTGAGTCTCATCTCTTTTATTCTAGGTTAGTGTCTTATTCCATTTGTGATGCTATAAAGAAATACCTGAGGCTGGGTAATTTATGAAGAAAAGAGGTTTACTTGACTCCTAGTTCTGCAGGCTGTCCAAAAAGCATGGCATCTCCATTTGCTTCCTGTGAGGGCTTCAAGCTGCTTCCACTCATGGTAGAAGGTGAAGGGGAGCCTGCATGGGCTGGGCTGATCACATGACAAGAGAGGAAGTGAGAGAGTGGAGGAAAGTGCCAGATTCTTTTTAATAACTAGCTCTCTGGGTAACTGTCTCTGGAACTAATAGAATGAGAGCTCATTACTTCAAGGATGTCACCAAGCAATCAATAAAGCTGAGGGATCTGCCCCCATGAACCAAACATCTCCCATTAGGCCTTATCTCCAACACTGGGGATTAAATTTCAATATGAGATTTGGGGGCCTCAAATATCCAAGCCATAGCAGTTAGTCTAACTAAGGTTTGTATATTTTTTTTAAAGCAAACACTTTTTCTGTTGTTTTTCTATTCTTTAATTTACTTCTGCTTTTTTCCTGCTAACTTTGGGCTTAGTTTATTCTTTTCTTTTAGTTCCCTGAGGTTTGAACTTAGATTGCTTATTCGATTCTTTCCATTTTTTTTTAATATAGCTATTTATTGCTACAATTTTTTTAATATTGCTTTTGTTGCATCCTGTAAGTTTTGGTATGTTGAGTATTTGTGTTCGTTTGTCTTGAAATAGTTTTAAAGTTATCTTTTGATTTCCTCTTTGACCCAATAGTTGTTTAAGAGTGTGTTTTTTAGCTTCCATATATTTGTAAAATTTCCAGTTTTCTAACTGTTATTGATTTCTAGTTTTATTCCATTATGGTCAGAAAAAAATACTAGAAATGATTTTTATCTTCTTGAATTTCTTAAGACTTCTTTTGTGACCCAACGTGTGATCTATTCTGGGGGATGTTTTGTGTATGCTTGAGAAGAATGTGTATTTGTCTGCTCTTGAGTAGAAAGTTCCACATTTATCTGTGAGGTTCACTTTGTTTATTGTTCAGTTCTGCTGTTTCTTTATTGGTTTTCTGTCAGAATGATCTATTATAGAAAGTGGGGTATTGAAGTTTCCTACTATGGTACTGCTGTCTGTTTCTCTCTTTATTTCTGTTCATGTTTGCTTTATTTAGTCTGCTTTGATGTTGGGGGCACGTACTTTTAAATTGTTATATTTTCCTGTTAAATTGACCCTTTATCTTTATATAATGACCTTCTTTATCTCTTGTGACAGTTTTCGATGTGAATTCTATTTCATCTGATATAAGTATAGCCACTTTTTCTCTCTTTTTGTTGCCATTTCCATGAAATATCTTTTCTGTCTCTCACTTTCAGCCTATGTGTGTCCTTTAAGCTAAAGTGAGATTCTTATAGGCAACATATTGTTGGATCTTGTTTTTTATAAAAAATACATTCAGCCACTCTGTCTTTTATTGGAGAATTTAATCCATTCACATTTAACGTAACTGTTGATAGATAAGGACTTACTCTTGTCATTTTGCTCATTGCCAGAAAACCATGAGCAAAGTCTGTAGTTTCTTTGTTCCTTTCTTCCTTTCTTGTGTCTTTCTTTGTGATTTGGTGATTTTTTTTTTGTAGTGGTATATTTTGATTCCTTTCTCTTTATCTTTTGTGAATCTACTAGAGATTTTTCCCTTGTTATTACCATGAGGCTTATATTTAAATTTCATAAGTCAATTTTAAGCTGATAAACACTTTAATCACATATAAAAACTATGCTTTTACTTCTTCCCCTTGTCACATTTTGTTATTTGTGTCACAATTTACATCTTTTTATATTGTTATTCATTGATAAGTTATTGTATCTATAGTTTTTTAATAGTTTTGTCTTTTAACTTTTATACTAGAGTTTAAAATGATTTACACACTGCCATTACAGTATTAGAGTATTCTGAATTTTACTATATGCTTATCCTTACCAATTGAGTTTTATGTTTTTATGGGTTTTTATGTTACTAATTAGCATCCTTTTGTTTGAATTTTAAGAACTAGCTTGAGCATTTTTTTGTAAGGCAGTTTGAGTTGTAATAAACTTCCTCAGCTGTTGTTTGCCTGAGAAAGTCTTCCTTTCTCCTTAATTTCCTAAGAATACCTTTGCTGGGTATAGTATTTTGGGTTGATGGGGCTTGGGAGTGGTTTCTGCACTTTGAATATGTTATCCTACTCTTTCATGGCCTGCAAAGTTTTCCTGAGAAATTTACTGGTAGCCTTATGGAGGATCCCTTGAATGTGATAAGTTGCCTTTTTCTTGCTGCTTTCAAAATTCTTTATTTTTTTTATTTTTTGATAATTTAATTATAATGTGTCTTGGTGTTATCTTCTTTGGATTAATCCTGCTGGGGAACCTCTGAGCTTCAGTCATCTAGACATCCATATACTTCCCAAACTTTGGAAAGTTTTCCAGTCATTATTTATTTAAAAAACGTTTCTTTTTCTTTCTCTATCTCTTCTCATTCTGAAACTCCATGTGTATGTTGGTTTGCTTGGTGGTGTCCTATAAATCTTCTTCACTCTTCCTTATTCTTTTTCTCTTCCCTGACTGGATAATTTCACATGACCTATCTTTGCATTCATAAATTCTTGTTGAGCTTTTAGTTTAGATTTCCTGATTTCATTGAGTTGTCGGTGTCCGTTACAGCTTGCTGAGAGTTTCCTTAAAGCAATTATTTTGAATTTTTTGTCAGGCATTCAATAGATCTCCATTTCTTTGGGGTCATTACTGGAGCTTTATTAGTTTCTTTGGTGGTGTCATGTTTGTCTGATTCTTTATGATCTGTGTGGCTTTGCATTAGTGTCTGTGCACCTGAAGGAGCAACCATCTCCTGACTTTACAGACTGTTTTTGGTAGATATATATTCTCCTGCTAGGTTCACAGACTGATAAGACTGCTTCTGGGATTGCAGTCAAGCTTGGCTGAAGCTGAATCATGTGGCTGCTGCTGGCTCCTCAGTAGAGTCCATAGTTGCCAGGCCTGTTGCAAGGGGACAAGCAGCCATGGTTCCTGTCTGATACCCAGGGGAATGGGACTGTTTTCTGGACAATAGTTGAGCAGGGCTGAAGCCAGGACGTGGGGCTGCTTTTGGTCCTGCAGTCAAGTCTGCAAATGGCAGGCTTGTTACCAGGAGCATGGATAAGTGTGGCTGCCAGCAGCCCTAAGTGGACTCCTGCTGGTTCCCTGGGCAAGCAGCACTACATCTGCACCATGACAAAATGGGTCTGGAACCAGCTCACAGGACTGCTTTAGAGTCCACAGTTGGGTATGAGATTGGTGGGTCCATTACCAGGGGTGCTGACAGGCATGGCTATTATTGTGTCCCTGGGCAAGCAGAACTGTCTTCAGATTGTAGTAGAGCATGGCTAGGCTATGTCACAGGGCTGCTGTAGGATCTGCAGTTTGGTCCAATTTGGGAAGCATGTTACTTGGGTCATAGCTGGGTGTGTTTCCTGCTAGGTCTTTGGGCAGGCAAGGTTGCCCCTGGACAACAGCAGAGCAAGGCTGGGATTGAACCAAGTCACAAGGCTGCTTCAGGATCCAATCTAGGACTTAGGGCAGGAGACTTGCTGTGCCTCTGGGTCAGGACTGACTGACTACAGTAGATCGGGGCTGGAGTTGGATCACAGGGCTACTTCAGGATCCACATTCAAGACAGAGGTTGTCAGGCCTGTTACTGGGAGTATGGAAAGGTATGTGTCTCTCTGGTTCCATGAGTGGGCAGGACTGACTTTGTGGCTGCAGTAGAGTGAGGCTGGAGCTGAGTCATGGGGCCACTTCAGGATCCACAGTTAAGTCCAAGTCTGGTGGGACTATAACTGGGAGCATAGACAAGTGTTGCTCCTTCTGGGTCCATTGGCAGATGGGGCTGATTTCAGGACAAACTGCAGCCAAATGGAGCTAAATCTAAGTCCATAGGAGGATGGAGTGGTTTTCAGTCAGCACCTGGAACCACATTTGGCAAGCCTGCCACCAGGGTGTAGGCCTGCCTTCTCAAAGTGGCTCCCCCCAGTCTTGGGCTTCATCAGGGCTTTACATCCTTTTACCTGGGTCCCAAGGCTCCCACAATGGCACTTTTTTCCATGGATGACTGCCAGGTCACTGTTTGTGTGGGAGGATGTGAGCTGGGGACCTCCTATTGCACCATCTTGCTGACATCACATACACACTGAGAAACCTTGAACAAATTCTCTTTACCTTTTTGAGCCTTGGTTTCCTTTGCAATTAAATGATCAAATGACATAATGGATGAGAAGATGTCTTGTAGAGTAGGCAGGCTGCATGAATGCAAGGTAGCAACCTCAGCATAAGCACCTGGATGACAGGGGTTTCATTCATTTCTTATCCTTCTCAGGTCCAATTGTCATGTGGATAAGTAGTGCTTAATGTGATATCATACAACCTGCTGAAATGGGTAAAACTTCATATATTAATCCAAAGAGTTATGGAACATAGTTGTTATGTGCTTTTAGAATTTGAAAAGGTTTTAGAGATTGTTTCCATCAATGCCCCACCTCACCTTCAACTAAAGTTGTACCAGAATAGGAACCGTTTTTACTCACAATACTTCTGACATCAAATATGTGTGTGGATAGGGGGTTCTATGCCAACAATCAGTTTTCCAATTTTCTGGACACCGACTGGGTGTCCTGCAAGCCAATTACATTCTGACATTAACTACTCAGAATTAGTGTCAGACCCCACAGGTTTAAGCAGTGTCAGACTCCACAGGTTTAAGCATTTAGTCCCAAAAGACTGCTCTCACCTCAGACACCAGCCTCAAGCCCCAGGTTACTGCCTGTATTTCTGACTAACTGACTGTAAATTGGGGGTTCTCATGACTCCACTCCTCAGGTTCAGTGATTTGCTAGGATGGCTCACAAAACAGGAAAGTGCTTTACTTACTATTACTAGTTTATATAAAGGATATTGTAAAGAATAAAAATGAACAGCCAGATGAAGAGGTACATAGGGTGAGGTCTGGAAGTGTCCCAAGAACAGGAGCTTGTGTTTCTCTGGAGTTAGGATGAATCACCCTCCTGGCATATGGATGCATTTACCCACCCAGAAGCTCTCTGAACCCCATCATTTAGGGGTTTTAATGGAGATTTCATTATGTAGGCATGATTGATTAAATCATTGCTCATTAGATATTAACTCAATCTCCAGTTCCTTTTGTCTTCCTGGAGGTGGGGGGAAGGAGAGCTGAAAGTTCTAATCTTTTAATTATGCTTTGGTTTTTCTGGTGGCCAGCCCCCATCCTGAAGTTATCTAGGCCTCCCAGACACCAGTCATCTCATTAGCATACAAGATACTCATCACTTCAGAGATTCCAAGGATCTTAGGACTTGTATGTCAGGAACCTGGACAAAGACCAAATATATATTTTTTATTATGCCACACAGGGTCAAAGAGATGCAGTTGCTGAGGTCACATCTGCATGGAGGTTTTCAGTTTTTCTTTCAATTATTCTTTGCAGATTCCTCATATTAAGATCCCATAAATGAAAGACAAGTACAAATATATATATTATTAATTTTGAAATTAACCAAGAACTTAGTAACCTTGTTAAGGAAATTGATGAAAAGTTTACCTAAAGACAGTGGAAGAGCTAGAAATAATGAATGCTGGGATTTAGCACTATTGCTATTTTCTTTTCTTCTGCAAAGAACAGCAAGTACTATTGAGCTTGCGTTCTGTTGAGAAGAGCAGGGTATTAGCAATGACTGATGTAGGGAAAGCAAGTGGGATCAGACATCTGGAACTGGGGTAGAGACAAGGAAGAGGCAGGGCCAGGCATCCATGCCAGAAGGGTTTGTTGTAATTCTTTAATGCCATTCCTACTGTCATTATCATACCTTCTTTATCTCTACTCTCTACTCATCTCTGTTGGTTACTCATAGGTACCACCACTGCAGCACCCCTTAGATACCTGAAAGTTCTTTGAGGTGAAGGATTCTATCATGTACATCTTTGGATCCTCCTGATCACCCAGTAATTCACTATTGGGCTTGATAATGATGGATGAATGGGTGGATGATGGATGGATGGATGGAAAAAATGATGATGGATGGATAATAAAAACAGAATAAATACTGACAGAAACCCAGAGGTAGCAAGGAAAATCATAACAACTTACTCTCCCTGTCAGCAGGGTCCAAGCATATTTTGGAGTGACTTTTCGGAGATGTGTTGGGTTTATTTTATTTTAATATCCTTTAATCCTGAGATTACCAACTGATTGCCCATGGACCAAATTCAACCTAAGCATCTGTTTCATTTGCCCTTGTTATTAAGTCTGTCTACTGTTAAATACACAGGGAAATAAATAAACTTATATCATATTGAATGCATTGCCAACATATAAAAATTGAGAGATGTATTATTTTAAAAGAATTGATATTTTTCTGGAAACTCAGCAATAGTGGCCTCATTATTCTACTCCCTGTAAATAGGGCAGGCACTGTCCTATGTGCCACAATAATGATCACTGACATAGGTAACAGTGAGTTGCCATCTATTACTCATGTTCAAAATTTTAAAAATTCTGACCCATGCTTCTTGATTAAATTGCTTTCTTGGCCCCATTAGGCTTCAGGGTTTACAAAACTGGCTTTAGCCAGTGACACAGCACCTTCTCCACACTAAAGGAAAGAACAAGATCAAAGGAGAGAAATTTTAAGAAAGTAATACTAACAACAACGCTTAAAGGGCTTTCACCATTCATTGTGAACTGTGCTATTTTACATATACTCACACTATACTCTGTGAATCAGCTATATTCTTATCACAGTTTCATAGCTGAGGAAACTGTGACTTAGATATTGGGTAACTTGCCCAAGACTATAGTTCATAAGTATTCATAATCCAGATATTTCTGCCTGCAAGTCTGTCATTGGAACCACTACACTGCCTTTGTACTCTTTCTTAACATATAAATGATGAAATCAGCACTATAATATGCTTTCTTCATCTCTTAGAAAAAGCAAATAAATATTGATTAACTACACTCAAGCAATTTTAAATTAGTCAGTCAGTTTTGAAGTGCTCCAAATCTTGCCTTTTTTTGTTCATGTGGTGGGGCTGGCATTAATAACATGCCTCGGTAAATTCCCTCAGCATTTGGTAGCTTGAAACATCCAACATACAGGTGGGAGGATGTGTATAGCAAAGAAATAACATAAAATTTCTTTCTTTTCTTTTCAATTGAACTTATTGTGACATGTAGGAAATTCATTCTGAAAGATGGTGGGTTTCTTAAATGGTAGCTAATTCTGATGCATCTGCAAACACTTGACTCGTTGGGAACCCGAACTCCTTCTGCAATCTTGTGTGCAAAAGGGGACATTATCACTGAATTAGAGGAATTAGAGGCATCCAAGTCTCACTGTTTCAGACACTCTGGCCCTCTTGCAGCATGGAAGGTTTCTTTGCATTCCTTTTTCAGTTAATAGCTCCTGCGTTTTAATCAAATACATCTCCCTGGTTTAATTTTTTTCTAGTAATGTTTCATTTTTTTTTCTTCTGAGCTGTGCCTTCTATGTTTTTTTTTCGAGAAATTCTCATCTAAACCAAATTTCTACACCTACCCCATCATTATTATGCATTATCTATTATAATAACAGACCTTTTTGACTGTTCCACACTATGCTGAAGGCACCCAAGGCCTTTGTCTAATTGTCTGTATCAATTAGACATGGAGGAAACCAAAACTTGTGTGCTGCACCTTCAATGGGGTAGAAAGTTGCTTCATCCAAGGGATAACTCAGGTGACCATAAGGATTGCTGCTTTGTTCTATATGTGAATGCCTTTAAGAACACAGTTTTGATAAAATAACATTGATTCCATCTATTTATTGCACATTTTATTATCATAAAACTTCTAGAGGGTCATATCCTAAGCAGCAGCTTGGACAAAGAGGGGGAAATGATCAGCTAAGTGTATTTGGGGAAAGACTTTACATTGTTTTTCTTCTAGTGGGAAGAATATCTTCTATGGTTAACGTAAATATTTGGATCCAATCAGAAATTGTATTTTTAAGAACATCTTGGGAATACATTCCATGGCCGGATTTCAGAATGCATATTAATGTCTTCCTAAGTGTCCAGTTCACTGGTTTATGCCCTTTTCATTTGACAGCTATCACAAGAAGCTCCTTCGTGAGCCTTGCCTCAGGCAACATTCTAGTAATGTGATTTGAGGGATGCTGAAATCCTCCCCCCAAAACCCCACCCAAAAATGTAGATCCCACATATCTACTCCCTAGGCTGGAATTCCCACGATTAGTCACTGCTCGGGAAACAGAGATGCCTATCCCTGGGAGAGGAGGCTCATTTAGAGCTATTAAATATACCTCTGTAAAATCAATACATTCAAGTTTTCTCTGAACTTGCCATAAATTTTCTCACCTCTGTACCTGGTCAGGGACATTTGGAATGCTCTTACATCTCTTTGCTATTTGTCCAGTTGGTTCTCAAAATCAGAGATCTGGCTCAAATGTTGTATTTCTCATAAAAATAATCACTTATAACGCCAGCCAAAAATATTGCTTACCCATTGAAACATCAGTGGAGCACATTTATACTTCACTAATTCAACATTAAATGGAAACCAGGAAGTTAGAAAATGTTGAAAATAGAGAAATAAACACGGATGTCTGCCCTTGGGTCCTCACGTCCTCCAAGACAGCTTTTCCCAAAGTGATAAATGTCCCAAAACAGTATATGCGATGATTTTAGATGATGCATGGATTGTTTTTGTATTTCATTATTATTTAATTACTCTTACCTTTACTGTCTAATTATGGTAAAAGACCTTGATTTTCCAATCATAGAAATGATATGAAGATCTTTAAAAGAATAAATTTATTTAAATAAGAAAAAAAACAAGTAGAGATAATGAAATAAATCTTTAAATAATAATACAGGTCATTTAAAGATATGGCAAAAACAGAAAAGACACCTACCACCCAAAAAACAAACAAACAAAAAAAACATGAAGTAGGAACTTAGCATGCATAGATTTGAGGAAAAATGTTAATAAAGTATTTTTTAAAACCCTGAAATTTAGAAAGTTGCTTCAGGAAAAAAAAGACTTGGAAATAGATAAATGGCCATGTAGCTTGGCAGGGACTATGACAGAGTTATGAAGAGACATCTGTCAGAGGCCAACAGACGCATCAGCTATTTGTGCTGAAGGATCAGAGATGAACTGGCTTGTGCACTGCTCAACTGATCTACCACATTTTAGGCATGTACCTCGTCTTCTCAGAAACCACATCATGTGGCCCTAAGAGGGAAGGATTCCCTCTGCTTCATCAGCCCTCCACACGGTAATGCATATGTGAACTACTTCTTGTTCCCAAAGCTAAGATCTAAGGAAAAGGTATTGTTTTTATACCTTATACCTGCTATACCTTATATTCCTTGCTTATACCTGCTATACCTTATATAGCACATAAAATAGAAATGTATACGTATTTCAGCCTTGCCATCTTACACCTTCCTAGATTTACAATTTTAGTTCTCTTAATTAATAACCATAACTCTTTCCATTTTTTATAAAGTGTTCTGAAAAATGATCTAAAACTCTTGGGAAATACCTTACCAAAAAAGATCCTGCTTCAGAATAACCAAGATCTGGCTAAACAGGACTCTGTGGGGAGATGGGGGTGGCTAGCAGTAAATCCTGGGAACTTCGGATTTATAGGCCTACAAGAGATCTCCATAAACAGCCAGGATAGAGCAGGAGTAACTTCACGGCCCGAGGCAGGACACACACCCTCCACTCTTTCCTCTCCCACTTCTGCTTCTCAGTGTGCCCTCTCTGGAGTCTTTATGGAAGGCACATCACCTGGGAACTAGCATAGCATATGAGAAAATCCTGGGTTTAAATTCTGGCTTTGCCACTTGTGAGCTATTTAGCCTTGAGAGTGTTACTTTACCTCTCCAAGTTTCTTCATCAGTAAAATGAGGCTTATAGCATCTTACCCTTACAAGGCTTTTTTTTTTTTTTTTTTTTTTTTTTTTTTTTGACAGAGTGTTGCCCTGTCACTCAGGCTGGAGTGCAGTGGCATGATCTCGGCTCACTGCAACCTCTGTCTCCCGTGTTCAAGCGATTCTTCTGCCTCAGCCTGCCACGTAGCTGGGATTACAGGCGTGCACCACCAAGCCTGGCTAATTTTTTGTTTTTTCCTGTATTTTTAGTAGAGACGGGGTTTCACCATGTTGGCCAGGCTGGTCTCAAACTCCTGACCTCAAGTGATCGCAAAAGTGCTGAGATTACAGGCATGAGCCACCACACCTGGCCCAAGGCTTGTTATGAGGACTTGAGATAAAGAATGTAAAGGGCCTGTAATATACAGTAAGAATCATTTTATAATGATTGTTGCAAAAAGAGAAGTTTCCATGAATGCAATGTTAGGACAATAAGGGCTGCAATCCTCCTAATATCCAGGGTTCAAAATGGGCCTGGAGGGGAGAGGGTAGGAGAGGTAAGTAAGGTAGTGAAGGAGCTCTCAGATTCTTGCACATCAGCTGGGACCTTCTTAGAAATGCAGAATCTCAGGTCTTACCCCAGACCTACTGAATCAGAGTCTGCATGTTAACATAATACCCAGGCGATATGCGTGCACATTGGAAGGGAAGAAGCATCGTTGTTAGATATTCCTCTTCCTCTGCTCTTCTAACTCCATCCTTTCTTCCTCTCAGGCAAGAGGACCTTGTCAGGCAAATATGACCACAAACCTCTTCTCCCGAAATAGCTCAAAAATAATCACAAAAAGAGTAATGGTGAACAACATGTGCCACATACTGTTCTACACACTTGGCACGCTTGACATCCATAGATTTATTTAATCCCCCCAACAACACGATGAAATGAATACTATCATCCCCTTTCTACAATTGAGGATACCAAGACACAGGAAGGATAAAGTCACTTACTAGGGGTTATATAGCCAGCAGATACAGGTTCCTGGACCAGAGACCAGGCATTTTGGAACTAGAGTCCTTTCTCTTGACCATCACAGACTCCAGCTTTCCCTTTTACCTCTCCAAATCATGGGGGAACCAAAAAATGTGTTTCAAGCAATGATGCACCTGCCTCTAGAAATATAGGCTCACAAGCATTAATCTGCCCGCACATCCCCTGTCAGAGTTTGGAGCTGGATATCTTCTCCCTAAACTTAGGCAGTTGCTTCCTCAGCAGACTTGCAGCCTCTGGTCTTTCTCCGAGTCCAGGCTGTTCAAACACTGTAGCCAGAATTTTGTCTTTTTTAAGAGCAGCTTTGGTCACCTGTTCCTATGTCAAAACTTCAAGAGCTTTCTTATTTGAATAAAAGTTACTGCTTCTACTTGACATTCCGGTTTCCTGCTTGAGGCACGTCTTTTCTCAAGCCCGTCTTTCCAAAACTATCTCCAAACATCTCTCTTTCCCTCCCAGTACGTGCACATTCATGGAGCAACACAGCCGTGTGCTCACTTCTCAGCTGCCACATCTTTGTCTCTTTCTAGAATGCATTTCCCATATTCTGTCTGCCTGAGCCACATTCAGGCCCCACACAGATACTCTATTCTCAAGAGACTTTTCTACATGTACAAAGTCAAGATTCATCTTTCTCTCCCTTCTTTTCCTGTTGAACTCTGACTCACTCGTAGGACTTACCACACCCTGTCTTCTATTAATATTGGGCATGCGCCCTGTGCTAGGCTAGTTAAATGTTCCTTGAATAAAAATATTGACTGTAGATAATGAACACTAATCTACTTTCAAGTTCAACTTCCTGAAGCACATTTATTCAGCTTTCTCTATGGAGTATCTGGGCATTTAAGCAATTACATGATAGTATGTTGCAGGGGTGGTAGAAACTCCCCTTTACCCTGCAGCAGACTGCTCTGAGAAATCTGACTTATTCATTGATTTTTAACAGATGTGAAAAACAATCATACATCTATAGCAATGAGTAGCTTTCTGGCTATAGTACTTTATTCATCTATTTTCCCCTTACACCTAAGTTCATTTTATATATAGATGTTTTTAAAAACACATTTTAGGCCGGGTGTGGTGGCTCACACCTGTAATCCCAGCACTTTGGGTGGCCGAGGAGGGTGGATCACCTGAGGTCAGAAGTTCGAGACCAGCCTAGCCTATATGGTGAAACCTTGTGTCTACTAAAAATACAAAAATTAGCCAGGTGTGGTGGCATGCACCTGTAATCCCAGCTATTTGGGAGGCTGGGGCAGGAGAATAGCTTGAACCTGGGAGGTGGAGTTTGCAGTGAGCCAAGATCATGCCACTGCACTCCAGCCTGGGTGACAGTGTGACACTCTGTCTCAAAAGAAAAACGAAAAACCCCCACATTTAAAAAGTAGGCTGACCCCTAACTATTGTCCAAAATAGCTCATTTTTCTAAAAAGCTGTATACTCTTTATGCAAGTTTACTTCTAGAAATCCCAAGAAATTATCATTAATACATTCAAAGATTAAGCTACAAGGATGTTCATTATAAGGTGACTTATGTTAGCAAAAATTAAAAAATAACCTAAATATTCAAAATAGTAGTGATTAACTACATCATGATTATGTCCAACCCGTGACATGCTTTGCACTAGCTAAAATTATATTGAAATTGTTGGTGGAAACAAGTTTACGGCATTTTTTAATTGAGCAAAAATCATATGAAAGAATAGAAAAACCATAAATAGGCCCACATAAATATGTCCAACGGATTTTTTTTACAAAGGTGCAAAAGCAATTTAATGAAAGAATAGTCTTTTCAACATATGATACTGCAGCAATTGGGCATCCATAGGCAAAGAATAAAATAAATAGTTAAAATGATTTAATAATAAAGTTAAAATTATTGTGTAAAATTATTTTATATAATAATTACTTCATAATGGATCATAGATTTAAATGTAAGACATAAAACTAGAAAACATGTAGAAGAAAATCTTTTGGGCCTAGTGACAGAGTCAAGAGTCTTTATATATGACTGAAGATTTCTTATATATGAAATTGTATGGATAAGAGAAGAAAAACTGACATTTTGGGCTGTGTCAAAATTAAAACTTCATGCTCTACAAAAGTCTCTGAGAGGAGAATAAAAAGACAAACTACAGGCTGGGAAAAAGTGCCAACCACATATCTGACAAAGGAATTGAATCTGGAGTAAAGAATTCTCAAAACTCAGCAAGACATAAAAAATTATAAAAACAAAAATCTAGTTAGAAAATAGGCAAAAGACATGAATAGACGTTTTATTAAAGAGGAGATGGAGATGGTAAATAAATACACAAAAAGATGTTCAACATTATTGACCATTAGGAAATACAAAGCCATAATGAGATGTTACTGTAAACCTATCAGTATAGCTAAAATAAAAACTGATGATAGTAGCAATGTTGGCGAGGACAGGGAGACACTGAACCACTCATACATTGCTGTTGGAAGTTAAAAAATGGTACAGTCACTCTGGAAAACAGCTTGGCAGTTTCTTAATAATAAAAACTTTTGATATGCACTTACCATACAATCTAGCAATTGCATTCCTAGGCATTTATCCCAGAGAAATAACAACTTATATCCTGGAGCAAGACCCTGTTTCAAAAAACAAACAAACAAACTTGTGACCACCCAAAAACCTGTACGTGATTGTTCATAACAGTTTTGTTTGTAATAGTCAAAAACTGGAAACAATCCAAATATCCTTTGGCAATGAATGGTTAAACAAACTGTGATCTGTCTGTACCACGAAATACTCTTTAGCAATTAAAGGAATGAACTACTGATACAGCAATTTAGATGGATCTCAAGGGAATTATAGTGAGTGAAAAAGCCAGTCTAAAAAGGTTACACATGCATGATTCCACCTATATAACATTCACACAATGACAGCATTACAGAGATGGAAAGCAGATTAATGATTGCCGGGATGTAAAGATGCGGCAGAAGAAGGAAGGGAAATGAGTGTGACTATAAAGAGATAACACCAAGGGCTTTGTGGTGATATAATAGCTGGGTATTTTCATTGTTGTAGTGGTTTTATATATATATAAATATATATATATAATTGCATTTCTCTAATGACAAGTGATGATGAGCTTTTTTTTTCATATGTTTGTTGGCTGAATAAATGTTTTCGTTTGAGAAGTGTCTGTTCATATCCTTCACCCGCTTTTTGATGGGGTATTGCAGCACTATTCACAATAGCAAAAACTTGGAACCAACCCAAATGCCCATAAATGATATACTGGATAAAGAAAATGTGGCACATATACACCATTGAATACTATACAGCCATAAAAAATGAGGAGTTCATGTCCTTTGCAGGGACATGGATGAAGCTGGAAACCACCATTCTCAGCAAACTCACACAGGAACAGAAAACCAAACACTGCATGTTCTCACTCATAAGTGGGAGTTGAACAATGAGAACACATGGACACAAGGAGGGGAACATCACACACTGGGGCCTGTTGGGAGTGGGGGGCTAGGGGAGGGATAGCATTAGAAGAAATACCTAATGTAGATAACAGGTTGATGGGTGCAGCAAACCACCGTGACACATGTATACCTATGTTACAAACCTACATGTTCTGCACATGTATCCCAGAACTTAAACTATAATAGAAAAAAATTGCATGAAACTACACAGAGATAAACACATACACAGAGGTAAACGCTGTGAATTCTGAACAAAGCCTGTAATGTAGTTAAAGGTACTGTGCAAATGTCAGTTTTCTGCTTTTGATACTGTACTACATTTACATAAAATGTAGCCAGCCTGGCGGTGGCTCATGCCTGTAATCCCAGCACTTTGGGAGGCTGAGGCAGCTGGCTCAATTGAGGTCAGGAGTTCAAGACCAGTCTGGCCAACATGGCGAAACCCTGTCTCTACTAAAAATACAAAAATTAGCTGGGCCTGGTGGTGCATGCCTGTAATCCCAGCTACTTGGGAGGCAGAGGCACAAGAATAGCTTGAACCCAGGAGGTGGAGGTTGCAGTGAGCTGAGATCAGCGCCACTGCACTCCAGCATGGGGGACAGAGCAAGACTCTGTCTCGAAATTAAAATAAAATAAAATAAAATAAAATAAAATAAAATAAAATAATAAAATAAAATAAAATAAAATAAAATAAAATAAAATAAATAAAATGTAGCCAACTGGGGAAGCAGGGTGAAGGATATATTGGACTCTTTGTACTATTTTTGCAATTTCTTTTTATTTTTTATTATTTTTAATCCACTCATCTGCACACAGATATATTTGCAATTCCTTATAGTTTATGATTACTTTAAAGTTTTAGAAGTCTATAAAACAATATGTGTACTTCAACTATGTATAAATAATTTTAATTTGATGTCTATCAGTTGCTCATATAGTAGTATTTGTTACACAGTAGGCACTTTATTAAAGAGGCTCTCCTTTTTCCCCTTAACCTTATGGATATTATGAATCTTGTACCTGATCATGCTTCCTCCTTATCTTGTGGCGCGAAGCAGCACCCCTGTTGACTCGGGTATACTAGGTTATGCATTCCTGTGCGTGCAGCTCACCCTTGGCCTTATTACTGTTCAATCTTTATTCTTCCTGTGCCTTACCTTTCTTAATCCTTAAATGTACCATTAATATATTGTACCACTAATACATTTAAGGATTAAGCTACAAGGATGTTCATTATAAGGTGACTTATGTTAGCAAAAATTCAAAAACAACCTGAATATTCAAAATGGTAGTGATTAACTACCATAGATGCTGTACCTCTCACATTACATATATGCTTGGAAGCCACGTTAAATATCTTGTAGAAGGTGTTGGGATGGAGGGTACTGAGCAAGTGTTGATGGATTCCCGTATTCTCCACCATGACTAGGCACCAAAAGAGGACCCTTCCCTGTTTCTGCAGCAGATAGATTTTTCAGAGTTTAAGAGAGCCCACTCTGCTTCAAGCGGGCCCACAGAGTTCCATTTAAAGTAGATCTAATAAAGAAATGGCAGGCAGAATCACTTAATACGTTCAGCACTTGATTCTTCAAGTGACTATTAGCTGCTCTGTGTAAAGCCTACAGCAAATTCTTAATCTTCAACCAGCTTTCACCTATCATCCAGCTGTTTTTTGCTTAGGGAATTAAAGCTGATGTTTATAAGTAACTAAGCAAAATACAATTAGGAAGGAACTCTATTTTAAAGGAGGTATGTGATACATTCCAAAAATAAGTAGGTATCCCAGATTGTAACTTGATTTTTAAAAAATCAATTTTAGCAAATTAGTCATAATATATTGTTACAGTTATTGATCATTTTTTCTTCCATTGAAAAGTACTGTCATTGAGAAAGAGACGAAGCTCATATTTCCTAAACATTAATAGTGAAAAAAAACATATGCAAATAAGTATGAAGATATTTTCTATGGCTCTTGAATGGGATCAAGATATGTGTGTTCTGGTATATATGCTTAAAATCCTTCCACCTGGTCAAAATGCTTTCAAAAGGGAAAGAATAGCTGATGCCTCTTGTTCAGACTGGAAAGTATTGTGATTACACTGAAAAGCATGGCCCCTCTTGAAGTTTAGTTTTTTACTTCTTTTATTTGAGTATAAAGCAAAAAGGAGGTTTCTCTAAGATGTCCTAATAGAAGCTTTTGAATGATCTGCAGAGGTAACATTGAGGTGAATGGAGTCCATCAAGATTTGCCGGAAGTATGAAATAATTATCGAAAGGATTCCATTAGAGACGAAAGCTACCTAGACTAATAGAGACAGAAAAGGCTGACCCTTTTCAGGCTCTTAACTCTCTCTAATGGATGGCCTTAAGTTGAAATCAAGACTCAACTGGATCATTGATTCTTAAGGAAAAGATATTGAGCATAGTGGCATATAAGCAAAAACTGTAAAAGTGGTCAGACAGATTTATCTTTTAGTTATAGTTTGTAATGAAAAGTATGTTTTTTACCTTTTTCTGTGCTCACAGGAATGGAGGCTAAACAATGTGATATATTCTCATAAAGTAAAAATTAGTTTTAATAAAAAAACAAAAGTCTTACTTTAATAAATACAACATGTTTCCACTCAACAAAAAGAAATCTACAGATTTTTTGGATAGGTGTCATTATGTGTTACCTATTAGATAACACAGAGTGTTTTTTGGCTGGTAATTGACCCATAGGTCAAATCCTGCACTTTCTTCTGAAGGGATCATGGAAGTGCTACTCCTTCACAAGTTTTGGAGCTATATTTTGCAGTGCATGCTTCAGTAACCCACATGCAAAGCACACACTCACATACAGACCAGGCATATCCATGCACAGGCACACACACCTGGCTAGGGTAAACAGGATCAAATCCCTGAAATTATCTAAAATTTCCTGTGTTTGTTGAAAACAGTGACTGATGCCTTTGCGTTGGTTGTTCCAAAGCACTTCGTTGCAGCTGGGTAGAAGTGTTCTGAGTGTCAAATTGGTAATTAAGTGGTTTGTTATAGAGGAAAAATTGCTAATAATAAATAAAAATACTGTCATTGTCTGAGTGTGGGGTCAGCTGAAGTCATGGATCAAGGAGAGAAGCGAAATTGCAGATGAGGCATTTTGGTTGCCATTTACGTTAACATTAGGTTGTTCCTGATGAGCCAAAGTGGCCAGTAATATGAAGGTAGATGCAAAGAACTTATTTTTAGACCTCAAACACAGCACTAGGTTGAATGTTTTAAAAATCTGTATCATTTAAATGGGCATATCAGTACACTAAATATACTTGTTAAAAACTAGATCATTAATAAATAAGATCAGTATTCAAATAGATATTCTGAGAGAACATAGGAAAACCTATAGTACAGTTAATGAATTTCCTTTCTTCAGAATTATATATCATAGGTGTAATTTTGCACTTGAGGGTAGTAAATAATGTTATAATAATGACTCAGCGGATATTGGAAATTTCTATAAAAATTTTCTTATTTATCTCATTGAAAGCTACAAAGTATTTTAATTCATTCTTAAAGGTATTATTTTAATCAGTAGATAAATATCGGTTAAATATATATACGTACAACACATATGTATATGAGCCGGGCGAAGCCAAATATAGTTGGACTTTTACTAATAAAATAAAATACTTTATGAAATATAAAACAATCTCTTTTAAATATGGTATGACCTAAATGCTACTCTTAGTTCTTCACCTTCAGAGTAATTTTTTTGCCTCACCATGTTTTTGTATTATGTTTGTATGGGTGCAGTTTTAAAACAAACTTTTATATACTTTTTTTTCAATTCTTTCTAAAATATTCTATGAATTAAATGAGACAAATATCATTACCTCCATTTTACACAGGAGAACACTGAGGCTTAGAAGACTCAAGTAAGTGATTTACCCACAGTCACACAACAACCAAGTGGTGGAGTCTGGGATGAAATCTGTCTTCTGATGACTTTAAATAGTGTGGAAGGTGGCTGTGTGTTTAGGTATTGATAGAGCAGATGGGAGGGTGATTGCTCCTCATACTTGAAGATACTCACGCTGATGGCCTTTGTGAGAGAGTGATTTGATTAGTAACAGAGAGATGGAGGGAGGCAGGAAAGGAGGAAGAGAGGGAAGGAAGAAGAGATAAAATGAAAAAAAAAATACATTGATGGGTCCAGTTCCTACAGTGCATGGGAAAACGATGGCTGGTGAATGTCTTACTGTTTGCTTATAAGATATTTTCCTGTTGAGACTCATCTGTGTGCTTTTCAGACCATATGACACCTTTGTTCAAAAAAGACACTATATCACAAAGAGTTAAGAATGTCATCCAACCCAGTGTCAGCTAATGGAGACCAAGCTATTTGCAAGGGAACATCATCACAAGCATGGCACTGGAGAACGTGACATTAGTTGAAACCAACTAGGATGAAGAATACCAGCACTTGGTAGTTAGCAGATTTAGAATAAAGCTGTTGAAATAATATATATATTGGTATTGGAAAATGAGGTTTATTATTGAATTTTTTTGTTCAGAAATCTCCTACATTTATATATACTATGTTATATATAGAAAATGTATGCGTGAACCTTTAAGTGTGGAAAATGCAGTTATTTCCTGATTCTATATAATTTTTATAATAGTCACAGAATTAATGTGTTCCAAGAAACTATAGTAATTTGTAATTACCTCTCCAGCATGTCTTGAGAGGTAAATAAATCAATGCGTGTGAAGCTTCCTCTACAAATTTGAACTTTGCCGTGAATGAGTGACCCAACCTAAGTGCCCAGCAGCATATCTTCATCAACAGAGTTCAGATACAGAGGGATTACTGAAGACTTTATTATATAAATGAGAAAACTATTGAAATGCCTACTTAATCCCGTATATTATAATGACAATTTGTTTGATAGGGTTTTCCTCCCCCTTTGAATATGTTTATAACTATAATTTGCTTGCAAGGTGAACTCTAATGGAGTCAGAGTATTTAAATATTATATAATTCAATTGTTGACAAAATTGATAAGGGACAAGGTTCATAATATCCATAAGGTTAAGGGAAAAAATGAAAGCCTCTTTAATAAAGTGCCTACTGTGTAACAAATATTGCTCTCTAAGCAGGTATTGTTATTTTGGTTTTGCAGACATTACTAATAAATGATTTCAAAGGGAGAGTACTGGAGTATGAATATTCTAGAAATGCTGAAATGTTTTTACTATATATCAAACTGTAAATTCCACTAATTATGCATTTATATTGCACTCTGGGCAAAAAATAAAGATTAATTTTTCTAAATATGTTTTTCAGGTTCCTAGTAGCTATCATATGCCGAATGGATAGCTCAACTATTCAGAAGTGAGTGAGCCCAAAATGATGAGAATTGCCAGGGCAGCAGGCCTACCCCATAAAAAGCCTTTTTAACTGAAAATGTTTTTAGTTTCCCCAGACATAGAAGGAAAAAAAATAGAAATGGATAATGGTACAGATTCTGATAGTCCAAGTGTCATGTCATTAAGTAACAATATTTATTTAACGGACTAAACCAAGCTTGCCCTATGGATTAACTTTAGGGTCTAATGTTATTATAGCTAGCTAGCTAGATAGATAAAGATAATAAAAAGGAGAGAAAACATTTGATTTTTTTATTTCCAGGGCCAAGTGTTAAAAAACGTCAACATATTACTAGGTTCATTTGCCATTAAATATTGCCAATATATTTAGAATCTATAGAAAATGTCTGATTGAGAAACTATTGAAGAAAATCTGCCTACTCAATCAACTGCCCCTAGGACGTGGTTCAAGGGCAAGCAGAGGAAGGAAGGAAAAGTTTCTTTCAAAAGGTTCAAATGAATAGGGCTTGTTAAACCTCTGAATTGGGCTTGTTTCCCTTAAAATGAAAAAAAGTCTTTTTTTTCAATTTTACATAAAGAGAAAGAAAAATATAATATTATCTATGATTTAGCAGGTTTGGAGATCTAAAGAAAGAGCTCATACTCAAGTTAATAGCTTTACTGGTAATACCTTTAGCTGAAGAAGTTTTAAATGTGATTTACATGGAACAAATCAGTTTTAGGTTTCAACATACATTTCAATCTGAAGCAGTTTGCAGAATTGAACTAAATAGACTAGCAAAACATTTATTTGAGATCAGCATGTGCATTTGAAAATGATTTTCCTTTTAAAGGAGAAAAATAGCACCAACTTTTACTTAAAATTTTATTTTCTTGTTATTTTATCTTAGGTCTTTGTTTTAGTTATTGTTTTATTCTCTTTAACCTTGACCAAATAACTAATTTCATTTAGATTCTGTATGTTAGAGATCAATCTCTGCCTCCCTCCAAAACCCTTCCTGTCTGTTAAGGGACTTCTTGGTTGAAGTTGTGTAAACTCAACAGTCAGTTAACTGGATGCACTTTTCACTGCTCAACCTTTGTTTTGTGTTAATTAAAAAGCAACTAACATTCATTCTTTCATTTTGTTTGTCTTTTGAAAGAATCAGTTAAATAATATGTGCTTAACTGGAGATTAGAGGAAAGGGTGTTATAACTATTGTTCAATAAAATC
Source organism: Gorilla gorilla gorilla (assembly GCF_029281585.2). Lineage (NCBI taxonomy): Eukaryota > Metazoa > Chordata > Mammalia > Primates > Hominidae > Gorilla > Gorilla gorilla. Next base: position 192,503,032 of record NC_086017.1, read on the forward strand.
TCTTCTTTTTGTATCACCAAAGATATAGGTTACATAAACATCAACATGAAAGTAATTTGAAGTTTTATTTTTACATATTCATGTATAGAGAGTGGGGCTGTCTTTGTGCTAAGAAAATGAATGAAAGACTTCTCATGGTAGATGAAAATCTTAAGTAAGACCTAGAATTTTTTATTTTTTCAATTATACATATTAGCATTCAGTACATAAATGTTGGCCAGGCTATTCTAAAAAAAAAAAAAAAAAAGGATACTTTCTTCCTTGTTTTCCAACAAGGTGTCCAGTTAAAGATTATGTACTGCATCTCAGGAAGAGTCAAACACCTGATGTCCATTTGGGCTGGTTCAAAATGAAGCCAAAAAAAACAGAAAAAAAAAAAGAAAAAAAAAAAAAAAGCTCCACACTTGTTTTCAAACTGTTAAGTCTCTAATAATTAACCATTGTTTGAAACATTTAAACATTTTGTCACATATTTAAATTACAGATGGGCCAATGAGTCATTTTCTTTATAGCACATCACCCACTGTTTGTAAATTAGCCATGATCCACATAAGCTGGGAACAAATAGCCATGCGTGTATGGGATTTAGAGGAGGCAAGTTCTCATCTTTTGTTGTAGAGATTATTGCTTCTGTCTTACTTCATTCACTTGATTTCACACTTCGAACTGACTTTTTTTCCTTTTTGTGATTTTTCTGCCAGTCTCATAAATCTGAAAAGCAAATATTAATGTTTTTAATTAAGCTTTAATATCATATCTGGCATAACTTTATATGAAAACTAAAATGATTATATATTAAAACCACTCTTGAAAAAAGATAGCCAGAAAAGCAGAAACAAATTTTTAAAGTTATAACATTTTTAGGATGAAAATGTTCTGAGTCAGTAGAATAGCAAGAGTAAATTTGCTTACTGACATACAGCATTAAGGAATATTATGGAATTATAAACTTTAACCTTAAAGATGACTCATTTCAACACCCTCATTTATAGGTAAAAAAGCCCCAAACCCCTGGAGTTAGGTACCTTACCTAAAAATTATAATACAAGCGACTAGAAGGAGTTATCAATTCATTTATTCAACAAATATTGTTGGAAAACCTACTATAGGTTAAATATGGTGGAAGATCCCAAAGTGAAGAAGATCCACACCATGTTTGCTACTCATAAGAAATTTATAATATATAGTAGAGTAGAAAAACATGCAGAAATAATAAACTATGAAGAGAATATGGCATATCATAAAGTTGATTCAAGTAGAAGGAGTTACAGGATTCAAGAGAAAGAGCGAAGATTAGAACTTGGGTCTGATTTCCCCCAGTTTATCTCTACCCCTCTAGAGTATAAGATCCATGAAAGCAGGGACCTTGCTTATTCACTGTCATCTTCCCATGCCTGATAAAGTGCTTGGCACACAAACAATTCCCAGTGAATGAACAAATGACTGTTCTTTCCATACTATAACACTGTCTCTTAAAAGCGGTAAATGTGTATGTTTCTCCCAGCAAACATTTATCCTCCTCACAATTATCTGTTCTCTCATTGACTATCCTGTGTTTAATACATTCTGGTGATATGCAGGAGGCTAATATTCTTATTTTACTATAGCTAAGCATATTCAAGCAGTAGGTAAAATATTCTCATATTTATCTTTCATCTTAAAGTGTATATTTTGAAAATTATGCATTCTAAAGTATAGAGTTAAAAACATGAATGGAACCAATCATATTGTTTCTAACGTACTCCTAAGCACATATAATATGTATATTTTTAATATGTGACTTGGAAGATAGCATGTTTTTTAATAATAACACATGAAAAAGAAATTTGGCCAGTTTCCATTGTGAAATGTTTCGCCTCTAGGGTAGAAGTTACAATTTAAATCCTCAAGTACACATGCTCACAATGTAAAAACCTGGGAAGATTTCTAATAAGAAAAGTAGACATCATTATATGACCAACCAAGAAATCTCAGTGTGTTTAATTATGATCTGTCTGGTTTAAAGGAGAAAAAAAAGAGCAAAATGAAATGTCATCTATAGGTCATGTATTTATTTCAGTGCAAAAAGACTGGAACGAAGTGTGACAACCTGTTTAGGTCTTGTGTAAAACAAAATGAAGAACAGAAAGAATGATCACGTTAATTTCAGGCATAGCTACTTGTTCTAGCCAGAGTTATTTAAACACTAGTTTTCTTTGAGTCCTTCTTTACTATTGTGTAAATAGAATGTACTTTTAAAATTTGTTTAGAAATTGGTATAAAAACCATTCACTTTACATATTACATTCCTATTAGAGAGTATAAAAAGTATTTTTTTTTTTTTGCAAAAACAAAAGTCGAACAGGGCAATACTAAAAGTCAGTATTTTTAATAGTTTTATGTAGTATGTTATTTACATAAAAATGAAAATATGCGGATAGTGGCTTCTCTTTTTTTCTTGGCTAATATTCAATTACATATATTCGATATGTTAAAGTTTGAGAGTCATTAGCTAGAATTCATTGCTGAATTCTAAAAACATGGAATAACATATAGTATATTAGGCCAAATTGGAATTCTGGGCATATCTAATAAGTGGATTATTTATAGGAAATAAAATATTTTCCTGCCTTTACCCAGAAACGGAAGAGATCACTAATTTAAACTTAGGGAAGGGTTAATTTGGATAATTGTAGATATCTTTGGTGTTCATATGTTGTGGCTTACTTGAGTAGCATGAATATGTGGGTTTAAGTATCAAAATTTAATATCCAAGTATCCATAGAAAATCTGACTGAAAACACAGATAAAGTATATATTTAAAATTAAGTAGATAATAGAGATATTATGACATTTTATTTTGAGAGATCCACACTTAAAAATTATTCAGAGATGCCATATTACAAAATATACTGCAGCTTTTTTTGGCATTTTCACTGTTTAAGTATACAGATTCAATTTTTAAAATATATAATTACACATGACCATCAGAAAAGTAGTCCTGTGTCCTGAATTAAATAAGAGATTTGAGCCACTATGTACTTTAAGGTATCCTAATGATAATTACAAGAATTTTTTTGCAGTTAACATCAGATTTAATTAATTATAAATTAATTTTGCAACATGAAAAGAAGTTATAAAGTTGCCCAGTGCTGGTAAAAGCTATTTTTTAATTTAAAAAAGCCCCATTCAATGTAATGCCAAAATAAGTGTCCATAGTAATGGAGTTAAACATTGTAAATTTTGCTGATTTGTTTTATCACGCTGATTTGTGACTCAGTATTCAGCCTATGGAGCCTAGAGACTGTGCAATAAGTAAAAATTATGTAATAAAACATAAAATTCTAACCTAATATTACAGAAATAACTTTGACATTTTATGATTCTGTAAAGAAAAGGCCACAAAATGCATCTTCTGGTTACAAAACAAAAGTCTAATAAAATGTACCTTTGCATGGCTGACTTTGAAGTCCTTCCTTATAAATGGGCAAAGCATTTTGCATTTTTTGGTCATTTTCCCCAAGTGCCTTTCAGTTGTAACAATCTGAGTTTAGTTTCCTAAGAAAGAAGCCCCTCTTTCTCATTCGTCACATCTAAGAGGTTAGAGAGTATGTTTAAACAGATATATTTTCTTTTCGTCTAACCTTGTCTAGAAGATATAGGAAAACTAATTTGCCTTATTTACATATGGCACAATCTATCCAGTATTCAAGGGTTTGTCAGAAACAGGAACCTTGTGCATTTCCATGGTAACCGATGGCATGCTGACAGTATCTGGCTTGTTGCAGCTTCGTCTAGGCAGGCCGGCAATTAATCAGCCATCTACATGCACAAAATTCTTTGTGAGTGAATGGCAGCGCGCCTCTGTAGTGCTGTCTGTGCTTTTACAATTTTGTATTCCTGCCGGGCAAAGTACTTTTTTGTCTCTTCTATTCATTTTCCATAGCTCCCCAAAATGTGTTAGAAAAGAGTATGGGGGGTGGGGAGAAGGGTAACACAGGTACCTGTAATTTCAAAATGACCTTATTTCTTCTTAGCATCAAATATGCCAGGGTATGTTTCTTCCTTTTATTCTGTGCCTCATAGTGGGTTTGCCTTTTATTTTTTTCTGGGTTTTCTTGGGTTTGTGCTAGATGGTCCCTTAATCTGTGTCTCAAGGTCCTTTATTGTTGGTGCAAGTAGGGCATACCTACCAAAGCAGGTCTGTGCATAAATTATGGCTGGGCCTGTGTCATGCAGTGTTGTCTTCTTAGAGTCCCTTTACACCACTTATCTGGTTCTATCTTCTCAGCTACGTGGAAGGTATATTATTGCCATTTTGCAGACTGAGATACAGAGAAATTAAATGATTCAGCCAGCTTTAAGTTTGGGATGAAGCACTCCAGTGCTCTTACCACTGTGTCAACACAGAGAGGCTGGCAGTCCCCTTTTATGTATGATGATGTTTTAAGGTATAGAAATCACTATTATTTCACATCAGTATTCTAGCATTTTCTTTCTCAAAAAATAGTTCCATTGAATTTATTCAGTTGGGACCTTGTATTGTCTAGGATCTGGACAAGAGCATGAGTAAGTTAACAATTTGGGCCTTAGGTTGTTAGTAGAAAGCTGTGTCTGAATTTTGCCTACAATTCTGACTATGTCACATCTAGGGAAGCCATCTAGCTTCTTTCTGTGTGAAAAAAAAAAAGGGAATTGATTCGATTATCTTCAATAGTTCACCAAGCACAGAAATTCTGTGGTTCTCCATGTTTTCTAGGACATTACTTTGGGTAGTTAAAAGTAATTTGGATAGGTCAAAATTAAGATCCATAATTCGTTCAGTCTTTCGTCCTTGAAAGATGACAGAATAATTTGCATCGAATTGAATTGAATAAATTTCTTTTTCAAAAAGGAAAAAAAAAGATTTGACATCTGGGTGGCTGACAAATCTCAGAAGGTCAAAGCTCATTGAAATCAGATTTGGACATTTGCATTTCCACAGATACCACATAGCAAAAATCCAGTTGCTTTCAAACTTCAGTTTAAGCAAAATATCTTTTAAAAAACTAGGTATATTGGAACCCAGATATATTAAGTTTCTGAAAAGTTTTGTGCATTGGAAGAAAAGTTTTTTGTCGGGGGAGTTTTAATGTAAAAAGAAAAGTAGCAAGAAAGGTGTTTATTTATAGATGAAAATGCATGTAATTTTTGTTATTCTTTAGAAATCTAAAGTTATTGTATTTATTTATTTTTTAAAAGTCATCTTACTAGTGTAGGGATGTAAATATAAATATATATTTTATATACAACCATCCTTTTCATAAGTTCACTTTTTATTACATTTATTTATTCAAGGAAGATTATTATATAATTTTTCTTTAAATTTAGAAAGTAAAAGGAGACCTTAATTTGAAAGTAAATCCCATTTGGATAATATAAAAATAAGGATGCTCTTTCATACAAATATTTGCCACTCATTACTTCAACTCTGTTTCATTCATATTATGAATGATCAAGTCTCTAGTACAACTGTTTTCTCCAACTTTGTCTTTTTGTTAAAAAAAAAAAAAAGTTGAAGTGTGAGCACAAAGCTTGTGTTTTTCTCTAACCAGCGATTGTCCATACTTTCGTAAGTGCTGACAAGAGCTTCACTTATTCTTCCATACTCAGTTTCTCTTACTTGTTTATGTGCTAACTATAATCCACTACTTAATGTTCTATTTAACATTTTAACCTATTTTAAAATATCCTATTTCCTCTAGGATTCAATTAAATTTGTCAGTAGTATTCCAGAATAGAATGTTGTTTTTCTTACAATTAAGTCCTTTTTTCTTCCAATTTCTTTGGATATCTTGTGTTTATACAAGAAGTGTATGTATTTTTTTAATACAGTGTGGCTCATAGTATGTGGTCTCTGTAATTTTGTGCTGCTGATAGAAGAACCAGGCAAAAACTTTCTCTACATGGAGTGTTACCATGAGCTTTTGCATATTCTCCTTCAATTTCTTCTTCTATTTCTCCTTCATATTGTCTTGGGCCTCTTTTATTTAAGAAGGTATTCTATCACACCATTCACTTAGTCATTCAACCAGTATTTATTGAACTCCATTATTTGGATGTTTGGGAATCCACCAACACCACTACTACTTAACAATAATCCAAGATATGAAAAATCTTTTCTATAGAAGAAATTATTCTCATTCATATCTAACTTGAATATAACAGATATGAAAATACGTAGCAATTAATTACTGTCAGATGTAACTTTGTATCTACTAAAACTTTTTCATTTTCTAGACTATAAAGTAAGAATAATAGCAGTTAATTTGTAGTTTTGTTAGGATTAAAGTGTGTAATGCACCTTGCAGATTTACATACTCAAAAATGATATGCTACTGGCACTTAAGTAGTCAATTCATAGCAACAGGAAACAGAATGGTGGTTACTAGCATCTGGGAGGAGGGGGGAATGAGGAGTGACTGCTTAATGGTACAAGGTCTCCTTTGGGGGTGATTAAAAACCGTTAAAATGTACACTTTAAATGGATAGATTTATGGTATTTGAATTATATCTCGATAAAGCTATTTTAAAGCTAACATTAAAGCTTGGAAAATTTTACACAAAATTCCAGATTGACTTCTCTTGAAAAAGCCTATAATCTGACACCACCAGCCACATGGTCTCTCATGGGGTTCTTCATGTTTAAGGAGTACAGAGTTTCAAATTTGTAAGATAAAATGTTCTAGAGATCTGTTTCACAGTAATGTAAATATACTTAGCACTACTGAACTGTGCAGTTAAAATGATTAAGATGATAAATTTTTTGTTAGGGATTTTTTACTACAGTGAAAATATACATAGAAGTAGTTGTTCAAAAAATGATAGAAGTGTTTGTTGATAATGTTATGAATACTTTTCTAATTATTATCTGTGTCATTATTCTTACTAGCTTGGAAGTCCTTAGTTTATTGTGATGGTTAAGTAAAGGCAGAAAACTCTGTATTAGTAGAACCTGATAATGATATATATTAGATCAAACCATATACAAGCATGATATTCCATTACTTTTGACCTACAAAAATGGTAATTTTATATTACTTAACCTAGCACTTGTGAAAATATTTTAATGTAACTAGAGTATGGCTTATTGATTTGCTTTTGGATACCTTAAAATTTAATGTAAAGTACACTTTCTTTTAGCTGCTTTATCCCCACTTCAGGGCCAATATATAACATTTGATTTCTGGCTGTTCCATTTACTGGTTGTGTGATCTTCAGCCTCAGTTTTCTTATCTGTAAAAAGAAGAAGATAAATAGAATTGTGGTCAATCTTTACTTGATTGATGGATTTACTGTTGTGAATGGTTTGCACAATCCTTTTTCCTATACATTGTTGATGTGGGGAGGGGAAAGGGGTAGAAAGAGGAGAACAGTAACCAAAAATATATCCATCTTTCCTCAGAATATTTCTCCCACTTTTATTCCATTCCCTCCACCTATCTCCCTGGCCCCAGAGTCACACTCATCCTACATGTGCGGCAGAATTCACCTCCCTCCCACCTGACTCTTTGTCATACTCCCAGGGTCCAAGCAGGAGGGTGATTAGAAGGGGCAGTGCAGGGGGTTCCCATGACCTGGGTATAGATTCCAGCCTCAACAGTCACTAATTTGTAATCTTGGCCAGCCATTGCCCTTGTGAAGAGTATGGAGAAGATCAGGGGTTTCTCAAACCTCCAGGTTTTAACCAGTCTAAGATGAAATGAGGAAAATAAAGACAATATTTATGTAGCTTTAACATTTTAATCTGTTTTATATTTGTAGCTATATCTATATTGCTATAAAGTTATACCAGTCCTTCCTTAAGAAAGGCTGTTCTTTATACTAAGATGATGTTTTTCTACCTTTTTTTGTTTTTGCTTTTCAAATGTCTTCTCATTTATGAAATCACAGGCAAATGGATCATGGGTTTTATGTAACAACATCACATGGCAAAATTAAAACCTGGAAACCCTCCATCTTTCCCCATAAAAGTTGTACTGCCTTGTAAAAGCTGAAAGTCAGAACCTTATGGATTCATAAATTCTAAGGATTTTCCTCAATTTAACATTCTATTATTTGAGAATTCATTTAAACTGTAGATCCTTAAGTGATTTCTCGGCCTGAGGATCAGAGAGGTTTCATGGTCTCAATGAAATCAGCATTTTTTACAGGTTTTTTTCCCCAAACATCTTTGCTTCACCAATATAGAAGCATAGTAAACTTTTAAGAAAGATAAATTTTCCTTTTGCAAGTTGGGTTCTTTGCATATCATAGTAAGTATGAGAAATATGTCAGAGTAGAGAGGGGAATACATTACCTAGAGTAATATAAACAGAAAAAATGCGTAATCACTTATTGCATTTTTATTTTTCTCCACACAATGCATAATAGCTGGGGTTTTTTCTTTCATGACAGTTATCACTGGAATTATGCCTTTACTAGTTGTATGGTTATGGGGTTAGTGTCTCTCCTCCTTGCAAGATTTTAAGCTTCATGAGGACAATGATGATATTTCACTCACCATAGTGTGTCTGGCATCTAGTTCATGTTCTGTAAATATGAATACAGTGACACGTGCCATAAGAGCAGAGAGGACCTAAAGATCTACAGCAAAATCAAGGAAAACCTTTCAGAAGAAATGGCAGGTGAGGTATCCTTAAATGGTGGCCAGCATTTCAGCAAACAGATATGAAAGATTACATGGTATAAACTACACTTATAGAACAGAGTACATTTAATAGTGTTCTAATCCTTTAAAAGTTGGTAATCTCTGTATATAAGATAACTTCTAAATAATCTTTTTAAAATTATGATTAGTTAGATCTGCGTACCCTAAAGCCAGTCTAAAAAGAAGGGGGTTCTCTTCATATGAAACGTAGCACATAGGAAGGACTGGGAAGTATTTTCAACTAAAGGATGTAAAGAGTTAAACATTATTCCAAGAGTGTTAGCTTGAGAGACCAACGGCCACAACCTCATTGTGATTAAAAAAAAAAAAAACAAAAAACCCAGGAAGAGAAGGGCTTCAGTGAGAGATAAGAAGCTCTGTTTCCATCTACCTGCAAGGTAATTGATGAGGTAGCAAACTTAGAGACAAATCGTAGGCATGAGGCAGTGTGCTGTGTGAAATAAGCTTTGATTTTAAGTGAATTTGTGTTTTACCCTCAGCTCTACCACTTACTAGCTGGTGACTTAGGGCAAATTAGTTAAACTTACTAAACCTCAGTTTTTTCTTTAGTAAAATGAAGAAAATAAAACTCCATAGAGTTTTTGTGGTAGATAAAATTATGTAAAAGGGACTAGCACAAAATCTAAACCAGTAGATACTAAGGAAACACTCATTTCCCTCCACCTTTTTATTGTCTACTTGGTCTACTTTAGGTCTTGAGCTTTGCTCCTTTGCAGGAAGATACTTATTCCTTGGGATCACACAGGCTCTTTGTATATCCCCAAATCTGGAAGCAAATATTTAAATACAAAAGCATCTGGGCATGGTGGCTCATGCCTGTAATCCCAGCACTTTGGAGGCCGAGGTGGGCGAATCACTTGAGGTCAGGAGTTTGAAACCAGCCTGGCCGACACGGTGAAACCCTCTGTCTACTAAAAATACAGAAGTTAGCTGGGTGTGGTGGTGCACACCTGTAATCCAAGCTACTCAGGAGGCTGAGGCAGGAGAATCACTTGAACCCAGGAGGCAGAGGTTGCAGTGAGCCAAAATGGCACCACTGAACTCCAGCATGGGTGATGGAGTGAGACTCCATTTCAAAACCAAGGAAAGAGAAGGAAGGAAGGAAGGAAGGAAGGAAAGAAAGAAAGAGAAAGGAAAGAAGGGAGGGAGGGAAGAAAGGAAGGAAGGAAAGAAAAGGAAGGAAGGAAGGGAAAGAGGAAGGAAGGCAGGCAAGCAACCCAATGAGTCTAATAGTAGCACTAAGTTAGTTTAATCTGCAGAATTGAACCTAGAAAATCAAAGCTTGGAATCTTCACTTTTGTAAAATGCCCAAAGCAATTTACCCATCTACTCTGCCTTCTCTGTTCTTTCTTCAACTTGAAAGAGAATTAAACGTCAGATTTACAGCTCAGATTCAGGTTACTTTATGTCAAATTCTCTATCTACGTAGACAAATTCAGCTAGGTCCTGCTATGCTGGAGCAGCTTTCACTGTGGGAGGAGGTGGTGGAAGTATTATGGAAGTTACTACTTATCACTGGGTGCTGAGAAGCAGCATGCTCCGCCATTCTCATTACCAAACTTGTAGTCAGAAGAACTCTGCCTGAGCCCCTGGTCTGCTGCTTCCTTGCTTAGTGATCCAGAACAGGACCTATTAACTTTCTCAGTCTCCAAAAGAAAAATCTTGCCCCTTGCTGACCTAAAGTTAATACTCAGTAAGCATTCATGAAATGAATAAATGTTACAGAAAGTGACATCGGTAATTATGTTCTATGTATTTGTGCTGTGGTCCCTTAAAACTGTGGATATAAGTCCACAGTCTATATCAGGTCAAACTTAGTTAAGTTAGCCCGCACCATTTAGCCAGGAATGTATGTGCTCCTGTTACAAAATGAAAGTAACTGGCCTAGAAGCCTGACACATCAGTTGTCATCTTTAATGTCCCTTCATCATACAATTCCTCGATGGCTTCATATATCACCTGTCAGGTAATCTTCCAGAGAAGCTTGACTTTAACAATTTGTTCTGTGGTTCAAGTGATGAATGAGATGTGTTAGATCATTTAATTCACTATATGGCACCCAAATGTTAAAGCTGGAGGAAAAGAATGTCTGACAAATTGTTTGTTGTCATTAAGGTTTATTTCTCATATGCCTTTGATGGTTCCCCTCACCTCATTATTGTCCAACACACAAAGCTAACTATTATAAGGAAGACAATACTTAATGGATGCTAGACAAATGATAGTTGGAGCTGTCTGGTGCACTACCTGATAAGTGAGAGCTAAATTATAATGTCATTAGATGGAATGCCTCAAGTTATTATAAAGTTGTGCTTCCCACAATGTCCTTGCGTTATCCTCAGCATGGTTCTTCCTGGCATCCGTTTTCACTCAGCAGCTGCCTTGTTTCCAGAACAGCTGAGACCAAGTGTTGAATCCTCTGTTATGCCAATTTTAAAATGTCCAACCAATACTGAGAATGTGTGTTTTGAGTATTAATGTCATCCAAACATAAACTTTAAGAAAATAAAAACGACATATTTTACAAATGCAGCCTTTAAAAATTTGTAACAATACAGTTAAAAACTTTGTATAATTCACAGGAAGACCGGGTATATAGAACCATAAATCCCCATTTACACTATCTTTTTCTCCAGGCACAAATTCCCTTCTTAGATTGTTCGTATGACAGTTTCCTACCCAGTCCTTACAACATATTGACACTCAGTTAATAATTCAAGATGAATGAATGAATTTATGAATGAGAGGAAGTACATTCAAATATACAGATACTAAAAGCATGTTAGTGTAAAATATTTTGCGGACAAGTTGATTGTAAAGAAAATTAATTTCACCTCACCCACAAGGAAGTTAGGATTTCTTGGCATTTGTGTTTGCAACAAACAAATAATTATGATTATTATTTAAAATAGCTCCATGAGTTCACTTAATGTTTGTCAGATTTTAACAATACCTGACAAACAGAGCTCTGTATTTATTCGTGCATATGAAGAGCAAGCTTCATTATTTTTTAGTATTAGGTAGATCAACCAGCAGACTCACTCATTCAGTGACCATAAATGCTGTATAATGCATTAATGACTCCTTAAGTAGAGCTCACAAAAGTACCACCCCAGTTTCCCGTACTAAGTAGCATATTTCAAATATAATTTTTCTGTTTCACTGGTTGTGAATACTACTAAATCAGATATATCTGGGTTTAAATCCTGGCTCTACCAATTACAAACTTCTTCAACTCTATGCCTCATTTCTTCATCTTTTAAATGAGAATAAAAATCATGCCATCAAAGAGTTGTTATGAAAATTGTTTGCCTGTAAAGAATTTAGAGCAGTGTCTGGCACTTAGTAGGTATTCAATAAATGTTAGCTAATGTTGTAGAGTTGTAAATAATTTTAGTCTTGTTAATTTTCCAAAGTGATAAAGCAGGAAGGGTTAAAGGCCCCTAGTTCACCTTAGGTCCTACCTGGCCCTTAAGCCAATGTAATCCAAAAGAAATGTGAGAGCCACATGTGTAACTTAAAATATTTTAGTAGTGGCATTAAAAAAGGTAAGGAGAAACAGATACAATTAATTTTGATGATATACTTTCTTTAACCCTGTATATCCAAGAATAGTATCATTTTAACATGTACCCAACATAAACAATTTAATAAGGTATTATACTTTTTTTTTCCTTACTAAGGCTTCAAAATATGGCATATATTCTATACTTTTAGCACATCTCAATTTGGGAGCTGAGTTTTGATTAGGAAGAGTTGGTTTAGATTACATAAAATTTACAGTTGAACAAATGAACACACATCCAAGTTATTTCAAAGATATTTAGAAGTTTTTACATTAAATCTGGTTCTTAAATTTAAATTTAAATTAATAAACTCAGTTTCTCTGTCCCACTAGTCGTATTTCAAGTTCACCATAGTTCCATATGGCTAGCACCATCCAAATTAGACAGCACAATCCTCAGCAATCTCAAGTGGAACATACCCAAGACCCTGCCACTCCACCTATCATAAAGCTGAACTGTATTTTAAGCTCCAGTGTTAGGATACAGGAGGTTTGAGCAGGATGGTATGAAGAGAAGAGGCTGAGTCTACATGACATCGTAAATCTGCTATAAAAGTGAAGACACAATGGTGAAATTGGTGGTAAGGGATTAAGGAAGCCAAAACATATTCATAGAAATAGAAGCTTCAGCCATGCATGGCCCTACAGAATGCTTGGTCCCCTCTGTGCCTTTTTCTGCACGACTCACTCCTGATGGTTTCTTTTTTTCCTTTTTTTTTTTTTTTTTTTGAGACGGAGTCTTGCTGTGACACCCAGGCTGGAGTGCAGTGGTGCGATCTCGGCTCACTGCAAGCTCCACCTCCCAGGTTCACGCCATTCTCCTGCCTCAGCCTCCCGGGTAGCTGGGACTACAGGTGCCCGCCACCTCACCCAACTAATTTTTTGTATTTTGAGTAAAGACAGGGTTTCACCGTGTTAGCCAGGATGGTCTCAACACTCCTGATGGTTTCTAATGGGCCTATTGGCCTGTAATTAGAATTCTCAGGAAGATATCACAAACCACATTAGCACTGTTTTTAATTTATGATCAATAAATACAAATCTTCAGGCTTGAGAGTGAGTGTTCCTTAGAACCAAAGTTGACTGAATCAGAGGGTTTGTTTGTTGGTCTACTTTTACTGAGTACATTCCACTAAAAAATTTAACTTTACAATATGAATCTTTAAAAAATAGGTTTAACCACCAAGCTTATTTATTCCTTCAACAACTATTTGGTAAGTACCTACTTTGTTGCAGGCTCTCCATTAACTAATCAAGACACAATGGTGAACTGTAATAGGCAAATCTTTTTCCTCATATAGCAGTGCCTGGTGGGGCTGTAGACTAGGAAATACACAACTGCATTTCAAGGTGACATGTCTTGGCAATATGGGGACTATTCAGGCACAGAGAAAAGATGCCTATGCCTGAGATGAGGCACTGAGGGAGGAAGTCAGAAAGACTTCCAGGAGGAAGTACTGTCTAAATGGAGAGAGAAAGAGAAACAAAGACTTATTCAGGGAATAAACTTTCTTTTTACAAAAAAGGACTAGAATGTCAATGTCTAGGAGAATGGCAAAGAGAAGAATGTGCAAGAGATTAGGCTGGGGAAGTGAGCAGAAGTGAAATTATCCAGAGCCTCATGAGCACATTGGAGAACCAGTGAACAGCTGAAAAAAGCATGATCAGATTTACACCTAAGAACCATCATAGTGGCTGTCATGTGGATGATGGAGTAAATAGGACAAGAGGCAGAGAAGCTTGGTAAAAGACAGTGACGCTGTAATCTAGGTAAGAGATGAGAGTGGTCTGAACCAAAACTTTAGCAGTAGGGATGGAAGGAAGCATATGACTGGAGGGAGATTTAGAACATAGCGTTTACAAGATTTGGCAATAGACTCAGGGGTAGGGGGGTGGGCAGCAGAGCCCAAGTTTCTGGCTTGGTAGTGTTCCCATTCATTTGATCAGGGAAGAGAGGAGATTGAACAGTTTGGGGAGAACAGTTCAGATTTAGGCATGTTGTATTGAGAGATGTTTCGGATAAACTAGTATCAATTTCCACTTGGCAGGTGTGTTAGACCGTTGTGCATTGCTATAAAGGAATACCTGATACTGGGTAATTTATGAAGGAAAGAGTTTTCATTGGTTCCTGGTTCTGCAGGCTATGTAAGCATGGCTCCAGCATCTGCTTCTGGTGAGGGTCTCAGGAAGTGTACAATCATGGTGAAAGGCAAAAGGAGAGCAGGCAATGTCACATGGCAAGAGAGTGAGGGGGGAAGTGCCACACTCTTTGAACAACCAGATTTTGCATGAACTCAGAGTGAGAACTCATTCATTACCAAGGGGATGGCACAAAGCCATTCATTAGGATGTGTTCCTATGATTCAATACCTCCACTGGGCCCCACCTCCAATATTAGAGGTCACATTTCAACATGAGATTTGGAGGGGGCAGACACATTCAAACCATGCAGCAGGTATATATCTACAAGTCTGAAGCTCAGGAAAAAAAAAAAATCAGACTCTGATGGAATTCTTGGAATTGTCAGCCTGTAGAAAGTAACTGAAACAGTGATAATGTGTCAGGACACCAGGGGGAGAGTATAAAGAGAAAGAGATCAAAGGCCAGGAGAAACCCCTAGGGAATGCCAACCTATATGGGACAGGCAAAGGAAGAAAAGTCTGCAAAGGAGATGGGTAGCCAAGGAGATAAGTGGGCAATCAGAAACAGAGTGTCAAGAAAGTCAAAGGACAAAAGTATTCCCAGCAGGAAGGAGTGATTAATAGCTTCAGAAACAAGATCGTTAGTGACCTTGGTAAGGCTGATTTCAGTGATTGGGTCAAAAACCAGAATGTAGTGGGTTGATGAGAAAGTAGGAGATGAAAAAAATTGAATTTCTTGTCTTCTTGTCTAAATTTCTCATGTAAATTTTCAATCAAAAATCAGTGTAGGAAGGGAGAATATTGTTTTTTATGCAGATGTTGACAGCAACTCTTAGTATCACACTTCTGACCTCAGCCAAGTGTTGTTGGCCCTCCATGTCCATTGGTTCTGCATTCATTAATTCAACCAGCCAGACTGAAAATATCTTAAATTATATATATAATAGAACAATAAAAAATACAAAATTTAAAAAATACAGTAGAACAACCGTTTACGTAGCATATACATTGTATTAGGTATTATAAATAATTTAGAGATGATTTAAAGTATACAGCAGGATATGCATAGACTCTATGCAAATACTATGCCATTGTATACAACAGACATGATTACCCACGGATTTTGGTATCTGATGGGGGTCCTGGAACAAACCCCCCATAAATACCAAGGGACAACTGCATTCCAGTTTAGAGCAGTCGTTAAAGTCTAATGTAGGATACCAAGGCTTTGTTTAGTCATTCTGTTATCAGTGCTGGAAGTGAAGAGATGAGAAGACTGGTAGTAAATCTAGATTCTTGGAAACCCCAAAATAGGAATGGAGAGTAAAATTCTTCAGTATTCCTGTGTTTCCCTACTGGAGTAGAACAAAAAACAAAACGCCGCATGTTCTCACTCATAGATGGGATTTGAACAAAGAGAATACTTGGACACAGGAAGGGGAACATCACACACCAGTGCCTGTCATGGGGTGGGGGGAGGGGGGAGGGATAGCATTAAGAGATATACCTAATGTAAATAATGAGTTAATGGGTGCAGCACACCAACATGGCACATGTATACATATGTAACAAACCTGCACTTTGTACACATGTACCCTAGAACTTATTTTTTTTTATATATATATATGTATAAAAAGAAATTCTCTCATAGGGAAATCCCTAGTACTTTCCCCCTTTCTTTCTTTCTTTCTTTTTTCTTTTTTCTTTTTTTTTTTTTAGGTGAAGTTCCTGTTCTTGTTGCCCAGGCTGGAGTACAATGGCGTGATCTCGGCTCACTGCAACCTCCACCTCCCGGGTTCAAGTGATTCTCCTGCCTCAACCTTCTGAGTAGCTGGGATTACATGCATGTGCCACCATGCCCGGCTAATTTTGTATTTTTAGTAGAGATGGGGTTTCTCCATGTTGGTCAGGCTGGTCTCGAACTCCCGACCTCAGGTGATCCCCCTGTCTCGGCCACCCAAAATGCTGGTCCCCCTTTCTTAGGATTCCCTCTTTTTGCCGTAGGCGTTTTCCTTTTATTTTTCCTTTGTAAAATTCCTTGTTAAAATGTAAGGTCTTTGGAAGTTCTTAGCATCTCAATTAAAAGTTAAGTTTCATTAGAGCAAATAAGAGATGGAATAGAGACCAGAGGAGGAAAGGGCAAGGGCAGAGGCAAATGGCTACAAAATACGACTTTCTTTTACTGAACAATTTTAGTGTCAGTTGCCTACCAGCCTCACTGATACACCAGTTATACCTATTGAAAGTCACATGAGAGCCACTTTTGTCACATACTCAGTTACCCCAATTGCCATCCACTGGTAAGCATAAGGAAAAAGGATCAATCGGATGAATGGACACATTGCAAGGGGGCATTTCTAAGAAGTACTGTTTTAAGAAGGGCAGTTATAGAAAAAACTTGGGGGTTCACTTCTAATTTTTTTGAAACTAGAATTCAGCTAGAAGATTGCGTAATGCATGGATATATGAATAGGTGGATGGATGGATGGATGTTGAATAGGTGGGTGAGAAGAAGAAATAATGGAAAGAAGGAAGGAAAAAAGGAAGGAAAGGAAGAAGGGAGGAAGGGAGGAAGGAAGGTAGGTGAGCAGGGCTCAGAAGAGGCCCTGTGGCCATTATTATTGTCGTTGATGATGTTTTAACATTTGAACTTATTACATGTCATTCACATTTATGGTGGGAAAAGCACAGGTCTGGGAATCAGATGACTACTACCTCCTGTCTTGTGTTCTTAGAAAATTCACTTCCATTTTCTGAGCCTCATTATTTCATCTGTCAAGTGGCATTATGCTATGCACATTACAGGGATATTATAAGCATAATACATCTTTTATGTAAGGATCATATATGTAAATTATGATGCACTATACATACATTAGTTATTGTTCTGCATCTGAGGACAATTTATCTTCCTAGAAGGAGGATTGCTCGGATATAACCTATTGTGAACAAGTGTGAGAACTTTTAATACACTAATAGCCTTAGACCTCAAATCCTGGAGAGCTTATTAGTGCTTATTAGTGCCCATGTAGTAAGTCCTCACTAACTCCTTTGAGCATTTTGTATGCTATAATACTCTTTTTTGTACTGTTTTTAGTTATTTCTTCACTTTCCTCAAAAATGCCCACTTTTTCTCTTGCAAGTGCTTTCTCCATGCTTAGCTCTTCCATTTTATAAAGTAAATAATCTTATCCACTCCCACCCACTGACATACTTTTAAATCACTGCTAGTACTTGAGCATAGTTTTGTGCTTCTACTTACTCTCGGGAACACTATGACAAACCTACTCTGAGTGCTAATTAGGACCAACTTGAGCATACGTAAGCAGCCCTTTAACTGTTTTCTTTGAAACGGTTCCAGTTAGTCCTTTTAAATGAACTTCAGAAAAGAACTCAAATTAATTTGCTTCTCAATATCCTATGGTTCAGACATTGGATTTTTTTCTCCCTGGCGACTTCTGGTTAGCAATCAAAGAGCTGCTTTTCTACATTAAGATTTTAACTCAACTTCCTGGGAGTGGAAAGACTCAATCATTTCTTCAAAATCTATAACTGTTTTTTGTCTTTTACATTTTTAGCTTTCCCGAAATGCTTTCGCTGCTCATTGAAGCTACCTCCTGTTCCGTTTAAGTTCTCCCTTGATGACGACATTTCTTATGAGAAGCCTTACCAAAAAGTCTAAGACAGGAGGACTTCTGTGGGGATTAATTTGTTCATAACAATTATGATTGGCTACATAATTTGTGGGTTACTGGGCAAAATGCAAATGCAGGTATCTTTGTTTATTAAAAAATTACTAAGAGTTTCAAGATGGCAACAACAAAACATCAAATATGGGACCTATGCAGCTGCACAGATTACACACCCATGAAGTTAGCCCTACGTATCACTGTGTGTTGATACAAACTTTGCCGTCATGGACTTCACATTTTTAAATACATATATGCCTTTGATAATTTCTGCAATAGGCTCCTACTAGATATGCAAACTCAATCTACTTGGCAACTTTTCATCACTCAGTTATTTCACTGTTATGTGAATTTTCTGACACCTTTATTTTTGTCAATGCTTACCTTAGCTTCGGGTTATGAGATTAATTGGAATGTTTAAGAGAAGTTGAATTCTTATACAGTCATATTTTAGTAATTGCATTAAACCATAAAATGTATTTATTATAGTTTCATTGGTTAACACAAGTACATCTATAATGTTGAGAGTTTTTACAGTCCAAAAACACTAGAGCAGTGTAAGCATGAGAGAGTATGCAGTCTGGTAAAACCCCAGAAGCATTTCTTGCATGTTTGAGGGCAACCCACAGTATCTCAGTTGATTGTAAAGTATATTTAATGCTAAATTTGATGGTATCATTACAGTGCCTTAGATTCTTACATGCATATTTTCAGACCTTCTCCTCCTCCACCTGGGCTTGCCACCACTTAGCCCAGCAGGAAGCTGAGTTTCTAGGCTTATGTGCTAAGCTAGGGGACAGCAAGGGGTGTTGATTTTGCTGTATGTGGCCAATTATCTTGACCTTTGTGATGGATGAAGCCAAGTCTCCCTCCCATTTATATCTCTTTCTCGGGATTGTAGCCCATTGCGGTCATGTCAGTTTGTGGTCTTGTCTTTCACTCCCCAGCAATGCACATCTTGAGATACTGTGATTAGCATCCCTAATTCCTAAAAATTGACTTACCTTGTTATAACTAGAGAGCTGTCGCCTAAAATACTTCCACCTACTGTTCGAAAGGGTATTATTTTAGTGCCCTGGGGATAGGAAAAGTTTTCAACCCACCAGTGCAGGGATTAGTTTTATTTTAAAGTATTTGAAGTGTGTTAGATAAGTTAGCTAAGAATGATCCAAGTTCAGTTGCTTCCCAAGAGCCTTTAAAGATGTGCTCCAGGTCCTTATCTGATAACAATCTGTAAAAATGCTTACATTTTGTATGTGTTTGAGCATCAAGATCTACCTCTTTCATATGTAAGGGAAAATTAAGACACTTTCTGCGTCAACCAAATACAGGGGATGATTTCATTTGGATAAATAGCTTTCTCTTCAAATAGGATTTCTCACTAAATTATCTGGATTTAATCATATGTCTATTGAATAGCATGTGCACCTTTCCTTGTTTTTCATATCCCTGTACACTAAGGAAATAAAGGCATAAAGGCGTTTCTCTTTTTATTAATTGAACGTTCACAATTGCCTGTAAAACTTTTAGAGAAATACCTAATTTTGGGATTCACTTAAAGTTAGGTTAAAGTTTTATCTCTAAAAGACTAAAAGGGCATCATCTCCTCCAATGACTTCTATTCATCAACTTCTTGGCGGGTTTAACCAGCCAGACTGGTTTATATGTTTAGACACAGTCCGAGTCACACAGTTAGTATAAATAGGGTTTTTTCACACTAAATTACTGTTTTACTTTTGATTAAAGTAACCGGACTTTTCAGTATTAATTTGGAAATGGTGTATTTTCTGTTTTATGAAAATGTGCAGTGATGTCACATGTTCAGGATATGTGACAAAACATGTATTCTCGTTTTCCTTCATGCTTCTTCACCTGGACAGGAAAGGGTAACGTGATGTCCCCTTGATAGCAACAGCATTGGTTAGAACTGGTATCAGAGAGCTTCCGTCTTCTTTTATGACTGTGACTGCCCTTGCTAAGTCCCATTTTTCAAAGGGGGAAACTTAGACATAGAAAAAACAAAACTATATTGTTAAGTCAAACAGCCTAGTCAAATAGCTGTTCCACTTCTATGAGTTTCTAAAATGTTCTCCTATTCATTCTGTTGGTGGTTGCTCACAATTGTACCTACATCTCTTCACCATTTCATGTGAAATAGAGCTCTTAGGTGATACAGTTGAGAAGTGAGGTGTCATGAGTTTAGCATGTCAAGGAGTAGTTACTAGTCTTCCTTTACAGACAAGTGATTGGTACATGTTGGTTAGAGAAAAGTGATTTTTCTAGAGTTTATCAGTCGAGAAAAAGCCAGGCACTTAGAGAAGCAGTTATTGTGATTGCATTACTCAAGGTTTGCTTGAGGAAGAGAGCTCTTAATTAGACTCTGAACAGTTAACAGAGAATGCAACAGTGAAGCCAAAGGCATTGGTAGGTCAGCCTCAGAACTACTGATTTTTTAGACCAGATAAGTCTTTGTTGTGAGGGGCTGGTCTGTGTATCGTGGAATGTTCAACACCATCTCTGGCTTTACCCAATAGATGCCAGTAGTCTACCTGATCCTGGTTGTAACAACTAAAAATCTCCAGACATTGCCAGGTATGAAAAATCACCCTCACTTGAGAACCACTGGTATAGGTCTTGTTAGTATTAAAAGCACTTTGACGTTTTCAACAACTCTGTTAGGGATTTTTTAAATCTCTGTTTTACAAAACAGAAGCTTAAGCTCAGAAAAGTAAAATGACTTGCCTAAGGTCTCACAAGTAGTGATTGGAACCAGAATTCAAACTTATGCAGGTCTTCTAAAGGCATATCAGGTGCTCTTTTCATTACACCACTAAAGAAACAGATACTGTATCACTGACCCAAACTACTTCTTCTTCTTTCCCTGTTTCTTCTGCTGTTATTTGGGTTTCCTGGGCTTTATATACATACTACTGAGCCAAAATAATTCTCATCATCCCAAAGGTCACTTAATGTTCAGCATTTGAGTAAGACATCAATTTCTCATTTGATCTTTCATCCCAAAAGCTCCACCATTTAATACGTTGACAGAATAAATCCAGTACATTGACAGCTTCAGAATTAAAAAAAAAAAAATCTCAGATTTTATTAAGGTGAAGAAGTCACTGTAGTAAGGTTATAGATCTAAATTTCTTTTTAACTTAAACTTTCTTAACACATCAAATCCACATTAACAATTGACACACAAAAGTTGATTGAGTAAAAAATGGGTTCATCTTTTTTATGTCAAAGTTTTGGGGCAGTCAAGGAAAGAAACTTTTGATAAGTATCCTCAAATGCAAATAAATAAATAAATGCCTTTAAGAACTAAATTCGAACAGATCTGTGTTGGCTCATTTACATATGTACCATGATCACTAAATACCAAGGCCTGTGTTATAGTACCAAAAGTAAAATGAAGCGTCCCTGTTTAGTTTTCCATGAGATAAAATATGGTTTGGTCTAAATAAGTAAGTTGGCAGTGGTTTCTAAGGATTATTTAGGTTCCAAAGATCATTTGATTCCAACGATAGAACCTATATTTAGGCCCGCAGTAGCAGCAAACCAATCTCATTTTGACTTAGAGTTATAATCTACTCAGCAAATATTTCAGTAAAGACACTGAGGAGACTTTTTTAATTTCCATTTGAGATCTTTCTGTTTTAAAAAGAATAGTATGATCCTGCAAATCATACTAAAGACACAGAAAAGTCTCTGCTTTTAGATGCTAGTGGCATTTTACAAGGCTTAAAGAGTAATAGAAGTTTGGCAGTTCCTTAAAAAGCTAAACATAGAATTACCATATAACCCAGCAATTCCACTCCTAGGTACTTACCCAAAATAACTGAAAACAGGGACTTATACACGTACTTGTATGCAGAAGTTGATAGCAGCAATATTCACAATAGTCAAAAGGTGTACAATCCAAGTATCCATCAAGAGATGAATGAATAAATAAAATGTGGTATATACATGTAATGGAATATTATTCAGGCATAAACAGGAATAACGTTTTGATACATGCTAGAACATGAATGAATCTTAAAAATGTTATGCTAAATTAAATAAATCAAACACAGAAGGACAAATATTATATGAGTACAGGGATGTGAAATATTGAAAATAGGCAAATTCATCGAGGTGGAAGGTAAATTAGAAGTTACCAGGGACTAGGGAGAGGAGAAAATGAAAACTCATTGTTTAGTGGGTACAGAGTTACTGTTCTGAGTGATGAAAAAGTTTTGGAAATAGATAATGGTGATGGTTACACAATACATCATGAATGTAATTAATGCCACTGAGCTGTACACTTAAAAATGGTGACTATAATAAGTTAGTGAGGTGATAAATATATTAATTAGCTTGACTGAATATTTCTACAATGTATATATAAATCAAAACATCACATTTTACCCCATAAATATACACAATTATTATTTGTAAATTAAAAATAAATAAAAAATGGTGAATATGGCAAATTTATATTATGTATATTTAACAGAAAAAAATAACTAGGGGAAATATTTTAATTTTATGATGGATAAATGGCTAAAATTCCTAATATATAAGCCAATTTCAAAGTCATAAGGAAAAGCTCAATATCCCAATAAATTTCAGACAAAGAAAACAAATAGGCAATTTACAGACAAAGTATAATTAAAAAATACATGAAAATATGATAATATATATGATTATCCTTGCCCATAATAAAGTAAATATAAATAAAAACAATATATTACCTCTTTTTCCCTAAGCAAAAATGTGGGTAACAGGTACTGTGGGGAAGCCCAGGAGTTGTCCATCTTTTTATAAAATAGTGTGCAAATGTTGATAATATCTATCCAATTTCTTATTAATATTTTTGTCCTTTAACCCTGTAATCCAACTGTTAGGAATAAACCAGTGGTCATCAGATACATGGGTAAAAAGGCTATGTTCCAGGATGTTCATCATAAAACATAGATGTCACACAATAGGAAAGAAGTTACGTTAGTCATGGGGCATCTATAATGTAGAGTGAGTACGGTGTCACCATTACAAATTATATTAAGGAGAATGTTAAATGGCAAAATATTTAGTGGTCTTTACCTATATTTTTTACCTTGACACATTTAGAAAATATTTATGCCATTAAATATTCTTTCAACATCATTTTTAATGGAACATGGTTTTCATCATTTGGGTGTATTATATTATACTAAACTAGTCAACTTATTATCAGACATTGTGGTTGTTTTCAGCTCCTGCTAGTATGAAAAGGTTGTCATAAATATCCCCATACCTCTGTACATTCTTAGGATAAGGACTTTCCTTAAGATAAATTCCTAAGAGTAAAATTACTATGTTAAAAGTATGAAATGTTAAGGCTTCTAATTCATATTGCAAAATTGCTCTCAAGAAAGATACTATCAACTTATGTTCTCACCAGAAGTACAGAGGAGTACTCATTTCCCAGTTCCCTCATCATCACTACTATCATTTTTAAATCGATATTGATGGATGAAAATCCTATCTTGTTATTGTTTGAATATGTATTCTGCTGATTACTACTGAAGACAAACTCCTTTCACGTAATTATTGATCACTTATAATTATTCTTTAGAAATTTCCTATTCTTGCCCTTGGTTCATTTTTCCTTTTGCCATGTTAATTTTTTTCTTATTGATTTATAAGAGCTCTTCTTATATTAAAAATATTACATGAATGCTCATTTGTTATACTTTGTATCTTCTACAAAATCTAGTAAAGAGATAGGCAAGTGGTGATATTTCTTTACAGGAGAGCTTTATACATTACCTGTGATTAAATCAATAATATGTATTTCTTCATTTAAAATATCGTGCAAATTACATTATTTCTCTTTACTGAATTTTGCTTGAAGCACTGAATGTGACAATTTTAGTATTTCAGAGGATAAAAACAGCCCATGTCTGACTGAAGAAATTTAAAGAAATTAGTGCTCCTTAACAACAAAAAAAGTGGGGTTATAGAGAGTGACAATAAACTTTAAAAATTCTAAAAGGCAGAATCACTAAGAGAACTTTGATTTAACAGAAAAAAGTGTGATTTAGAAAAGAGCACTTTTGAAGGTATGAATGGTCTAAGCACTGAGTTGTGTTCCTCTAGGTAATTACAGAGGATTATAAATTTTTTTTTAACAAGAGCAACTCAAGGGGAGCAGAGATTGGGTCTTTTAATTTTGTGCCACCGGTGCTAAATACAACTAAGCTCAGTGGGAAAGGAAGAAGACAGTGGGCCTCTGGCCCAGGCATCATACTCACCCAGGGCCTCCAATGGGCCAACACATCGAATCACAGAGATATTCCGAGAGGTCAGAGAGAAGACATAGTGTTCCAGTACCATGCCATGCTACCTGGACGGCCCTGCAAATTGAAAATTGTATAACTATATTTTTATATAGATAGTCATATAGCATTGTATTGTGGGTATATATTTATAGCACTAGTGTGTTAGGTGTAATCATTTTAAATATAAAACAATTTTGATAACTCTGTTTTAAAGCTTTTTTAACAAATGAGGAGCCTCAAAATATGAAAGCGACTGGGCTTTGTCTGACCTTTGAGAGGCATTCATCATGGATTAACAAATTGGAAATGCTGAAAATCCCCTTATAGGGTTTGTTGATTTGCAGATTATTTACTGGGAAATGTAATTGAGCAATGCTGCGACTGGCCTGCTACTTGTGATTATGGGGGCCTCCCAGGGGATCATATTAATACCAAAATTACTTAGCTTTTTATTAATCAATTATGGGCTTCTTTATTTAGGGGATGCAGAGAGTTTGCAGCAGTAGAAAATCCACTAGGGTTTTAAAATTTCTTATTAAATCTTCTAAGGGATTTTTCCAAAATGTGGTTAATAACAGAGTTCTATGACATGATGAGCTAAGGAAAAGCAAAGTATACCATTTGTAATTCTAAAAGAAAATTATGGGTAACTTAACTCCAAAAGCAATGATAATTAGAATAGCAAGAGGTGTGAGATAGAGTGAATTAAATACTTTGGGCATTTTGTGGTTATTTTGGAGAAATCGTTACCTTCTTTAATCATTTAGATTGTGTGTGCTGGGAATGCACTGGTGATTAGGGGTTTGATGGAGGTCTAATTCGACTCTGGATGTCAACAGGATCACAACACTAGATAGTAAATATTGCCTGTTAACTGATGATACCTGTGTAACTTAAAATGTCTTACAAGTTGCGTCTTGGACCTCATCAATATATTTATGCTAATAAACTCATTTGTGGGAGGGAACATCATGAATTTCTCTTTGGCAGTTTATTTAATTTTCTCTCTTTGATTTTTTTTTCAGTTCTCTAATTCTTTCCAGTCCAGATGGACTAAGATATAAACATTGAAATTGGCGTTTCTGTTTGCCTGTTTGCATGCTTTAGAAAGGCTAGCCTTTTTGGTTGATTAATATCAATGTAACAGGAAAATAGTTGGTTGGTCCAGTGGTTAATACAACTTTCCTGAGTTAACGGTATCACTGCACACTGATTAGACCATCCAAGATACATAGAGGGAAGAACCTGGTACTGGGGAAGAGGGAGGGAGTCATTCGTGCCATCAATATGCTTTGAGCCTAGTATGTGCCTGATGTATTAGGGCACCAGATGCCCTGGGTGTGTCATCTTACCTGTTACATGGCCAGTGCAAACAGTTGCTAAACTCAACTCTCGGTGTTCACTGGGAAGCTGCAAGTTCAAAGTTGGGTTTGAAATTATTTAAATTAAGGGAAAATCATGTGAATGACCAAAAAAAATTCTCATATGAATTTCCAAAACCTAAAATTATATTAAAATATGTTAAGTCTTATGAATGATGTAACTACCTTAAAGTAAGTTAGCATTTTAAAAGCTGTTTGCTATTTATAGCACAGATACTATCATTTGCAGTAGAAAAGTGGCTTGTTCTTTAGTGCCTAGAAAATCGACCAAAGCATTAGAGAAATGCAAATCAAAACCATAATGAGACACCATCTCCTGCCAGTTAGAATGGCGATTATTAAAAAGTTAGGAAACAACTGATGCTGGAGAGGATGTAGAGAAATACAAATGCTTTTACACTGTTGGTGGGAGTGTAAATTAGTTCAACCGTTGTGGAAGACAGTGTGGCTATTCCTCAGGGATCTAGAACTAGAAATACCATTTGACCTGGCAATCCCAGTACTGGGTATATAGCCAAAGGATTATAAATCATTTTACTATAAACATACATGCACACGTAAGCTTATTGCAGCACTATTTGCAATAGCAAAGACTTGGGACCAACCCAAGTGCCCGTCAATGACAGACTGGATAAAGAAAATGTGGCACATATACACCATGGAATACTATTCAGCCATAAAAAAGAATGAGTTCATGTCCTTTGCAGGGACATGGATGAAGCTGGGAGCCATCATTCTCGGCAAACTAACACAGGAACAGAAAACCAAATACCACATGTTCTCACTCATAAGTGGGAGTTGAACAATGAGAACACATGGACACAGGGAGGGGAACATCACATACCAGGGCCTGTCAGGGGATGGGGGTCAAGGGGAGGGAGAGCATTAGGACAAATACCTAATGCACGTGGGGCTTAAAACCTAGATGACAGGTTGATAGGTGCAGCAAACCACCCTGGCACACGTATACCTATGTTAGAAACCTGCACGTTCTGCACATGTATCCCAGAACGTAAAGTCAAAAAAGAAAAAAAGAAAAGAAAGAAAGAGAGAGAGAGAGAAAGAAAAAGAAAGAAGAAAGAAAAAAGGAAGAAAGAAAGAAAGAGAAAGAAAGAAAGAAAAAGAAAGAAAGAAAGAGAAAGGAAGGAAGGAAGGTAGGAAGTCAATCGACCAAAGTGGAAAGATGTGATTACACATGTAGTGGGGAAAACATAAACCATGGATTTCTTAGAAATTTTAGGAAATAGAGACTAGAAGTGGAGTGACTGCACATATTTATCTATTCTAGTGGTCAAAAACTAAATGGACTTAAGGCAACAATATCAATGTATACATATACGTAAAACAGACAGGAATTGACCCATCACTTGCAAGGCTCAGCCTCACCCACCTCACCCTAATCCAGGTCCTGAATAACAGGTTCCCAGTCCCATAACCTCTGACAACCATTTCCATCCCCCATCTCTGACAAATGAGGCTTGGGTTGGGTTGGAGGGTAGTCCCAGAATCCTGAGCTGGACTGGGGACTTACTGCCTACAGCCGTACTATGTTGCCCACCAGGGGAAATATTAGAAACGGGGTCCTCAGAAAATGATAGGTGAGAACCAGAGTAAACGGCCCAGATGGGGTCATTTTCCAAATGGAGCTAAAGGTAGAAAGGCAGCCAAGGTATAAAGTTAAAGAGACAAAGGCTGCTGCTGAATAAGGAGGAGGGGAGATGAGCCTGCAATATTGCTGAGTCATCTGTGGACATCTGCAGTCTTTTCTTATCCATTTTCCACAGCTGCTGTGAGAGCTCCATCAGCTTTGAAGTTATGGCCAGAGACAAACCATTTATGTGTTTTTGGCACTTCTAATCATCTGACAAGACACACAGCCAAACCCATGTACTTTTCCCCATTGTAGTCAGCCTTATGCTACCTTTAATTCAGTCTTGAGGCAAGTGAGTTCAAGATACTTCCATAAGTGGATGACCCAGAGTGTGAGATCCCCAGTGAGGAGGACACTTGCTACTGGGTTGAAAATCACCTCTTAGAAGAGCCTCCATGTCCGCCCCCCAAAAAGGCTGAGTGACCTACCCAAAGAAACTGGTAGAGCTGTGAGTCAAGGCCATGATGGCTATTAAGGGACAGTTTGAAAGCTAGACAAACAGCTTTCGAATAGCAAACAGCTTTCAAAATGCTGACTTAAGAAAATTACATCCTTTGTAAGACTTAAGGTTCAACAAGATTAGCAGTCTCCTGAACAACAAAAAAACAATTTCTTCTATGCATTTTCAAAACCCACCTGATTCCAAAGCTGAGGCTTTTTCTATTGAGCATGAAGATCAGGTAAAAACAGATCAGGGAAGTCCCATTCAGAAGAGTTTCTGCACACATGTCGTTAGCTCCACCACCACAATCACCACCAACTTCGCAGGGGCACATTTCCCTAGGATACTTTGTCCAATGAGCAAATCAATCTGAAAACAAAAGCCCTTTGTGGAAATGTTCATTACTAAGAAGTTTTCTGCTCTTTACGATGAAAACTGAGAAAGTTGACGCTCCAGTTTCCAAATCAGCCTTGATCAATTTCTGCATAATAGTCTGGGTAGAAGGTACAAATGAAGGGTAGGGGGGCAGGGAAAGCAATATTTTTTATACTTGCATTTGTTTAATTTCTCAGGATACTATTATTAATAGACTGTACTTTTAGGAGAAGCAAATTCACTTTATACAGTGTTTAAGGAATATTGTATATGTAGGATCAAATGAAGGGAAAGGATAGTTTTGCCAAAGGCAACTGTTATCAAGGTTCTGAAATTAATTGGATGCTTTAATTGAGGTAGATTACTAGCTAATGCTTGCTTGAATACAGTAATTCTCCTATTAAATTATCTTTGAATAATTACCTGAAATTTCTCAGCTGCAGGGACTGATGGCTATTTAATTGCACAGTGATGTTGCTATATAATTACTTAACAAGGTGTCCTGTAATAGTTTAATTCCCCTTTTACTGAAAAAAAGTGTATGATAAAGTAACTACAAATACTCCTTTCATAAAAAATAAATTGCCGTAGTTTTTTCTTCAAAGATTATTTATTTTAAAGTAAATTAAATTATTTCTAAATTTTTTATTTATAATTCAAGTATTGATGCTCTTTTAATAGAATAGAGGCTCTCTAACATATAATACATTAGATAACATTTCAAAGGATTGGAATTGTCATTTAAAATGTTTACTTATCAATAACATTTTATGTCTTATTGTTAAATAAGACACCACCCCTTTCTCTTCATTTTTATTATTTTAATTTCAAGGTTCTCAAATTAAGTATATAGACATTAAATAAATAATGAAATACTTTTAAAATGTGGCCATATGTCACATGACAATGATATTACAGACCATTAAATACATTTCTTAGGATTTTTAAATAAACAGTCTACAAAGTAGGTACTTTCCACCAAGACATCAATTTATCAGCATTTAGGACATTGCCACAGATGTTATTGACATATCAATGAAAAATATCAATAAATATCATCTGACTCTTAATCAGGTTAATCTAATTGACCCCTATAGTAAGCATAATCTGATACAAAAGTCAAAAGCAAAGGACACACATTTTGACAATTTTTCTTTCTTATGTAACTTGGTGATATAAAACTAGTAAAATAATCAGGAGGGCATGGCTGATTGGGATGACTAAAAGAGAAAATTATTGTCAGTGCACTGCCAGTTTTAGCATATTAAATATATTTCTAGAATTTGTCCTGGAATAGTTTTATATTGTATACATTACTTTAATGCAGAATAAAATGCTTGTTAAGGTGGATAGTACCAAAAATTGATTGGAAAAAATTAAAATTGAAAATTATTTTGATAGATTAAGAGAATGGGTTACATTTACAAGATGAGGCTTGACAGATTCAAAGCAATTTTATTCACATAGGGAGGACAGATGAGAATGTTCTATTTCCAGCACAGCAAAAACAGTACTGAGTCATTGTGAAAAACTGGCCAACTGTGAGAGCTCATATAAGGTCTTTTTTTTCTAAATAAATCTAATACTGAAATGCATAGATGGGAATGTAAAATATAGAAATCTCACCATCCTAAGCATTGGTTGGGACTGAACCGGTGAAGACAAAGCCAGTTTCCGATTTTGTTTTTAAATCACAACTCACAGATGTAATATATGCATCACATGGGTTAAAAAAAAAAAAAACTTTTCAGTATCTGCAGGTTATTTGTCCTGGCTCCAGTATAAACAGTTTCATCCTACTGAGAATACAATTTTTGGATTAGGTGAAAATGTAGAACAGAATACACTTTTTGATTATTGTGCAAGGAATGTAAGAAATGGAGAAGCTCCATACTTTGATGAAATTATCCTCATCTATTATAGCTACAGATGGACAAGTTGCCTGAGAAGTATACCAGACAGAGAAATGTACCGTGTGATGTTAGAAGATTTTCCAGTGTGCCAGAAGTCCATAATCCAACAGCCTTTTCCTATGGAAGTGGGTGGAATGAATTTTGCAGCTGAGTGAAAACTGGGTATCAGCCACGAAATCTTTGAAATCTTTAAGATGGAGTTTTGAAATTCTGAGGAAGCAGAGGCAAGATGTTTGATTATTCCAGCCTTTTGGCCACTTAAACAACATTTCAAAGCCAAGGCCAACAGAAACCAGTTCCTACAGAGTGTCAGTAAGAGAGAATGTGGTGATGTGGCTGAGGACGGGATCATGGCGTGATGGAGATGGTGGAGATTGAAGTAGGGAGATGCAGAAATGAAGGGATGTTCTTGATGATCCCTAAAATATTGTGTACCCCAAGATCCGACCCTTTCGATGATCATGAATATTATGGTCACTCTTCAGGTTTTCATTTTTTTTTTTTTGCCAATATCTTTTTGCCTTTACCTGAATGGTCACTCTTTTGTGATCCATGTCACTTTTGTATACTTCTGGTTTTGAGGACAGACTGCCAAAAGGCAACATGAGTCTGCCGCTAACCAATGAGTAAAAGAGAAGTGGATAAAGTACTATTTCTGGGATGCATTCTCTCCACATTGCAGACACCTGGCCAAGCCTATGCTGTGTTTGTGTGTATAACACACCCTCTCAAGCAGCTGTCCCACTAAGATGCAAGGGCAGTATTAGTTAAGACACAACATAACCATCCTAAGACAGTGGGCCCATTTGCACTGTGTACACTTGAATAATTCATTTTTCTCTTAAGTAATAGTACTACAGCAATAATAAAAACATAGCAACAGCCAGGCATAGTGGCTCATGCCTATAATCCCAGCACTTTGGGAGGCTGAGCTGGGAGGATCACTTGAGCCCAGGAGTATGAGACCAGCCTGGACAACATAGTGAGATCCTGTCTATGCAAAAAAATTTTAAAAATTAGTCAGGCCTGGTGGCACATACCTGTAGCCCCAACTACTCAGGAGGCAGAGGTGGAAGGCTCACTTGAGCCCAGGAGGTTGAGGCTACAGTGAGCTATGATTGTGCCACTCCACTCCAGCCTGAGTCACAGAACAAAATCCCATCTCAAAAACAAACAAACAAACAAACAAAACCCTAGCTACAGCAATTTCCTGTAGACACTACAATTTCTTATTTTTCCAAACAACAATTGTGGATAAATTTTTCTTTTTTCATTCAGGAAGTATGTCATGTGCTTTACCAGGAAATATAGTATCATTATCTTTTTTGGAGGTCTTTATTTTGTTTATTTAAAGTTGGAGCTCTGTTCCAATAACATGATTTAATCAGTGGGTGTGGTAGTCTAACACCACTATTGTGTTTGACTTCAGAATCAACTATGTTCATTTTTAAAAATAGATGTAGTCCTTGAATAAAATGAATAGTCTGATTAATTAAAAATGTACTTCTTTTTTTTGTATGGCTTTTCCTCAGATGGAAACATGTATCTCAGAAGTAATTATACAGGAAATCTTCCCTCTACTCACATATCCGCTCACTCCTAAAATGAAATAAAATAAGATTTCTTCATGTGGTTCCAGAAGGAAAGTGGTATCATCTCTGTTCCTTGTCTCAATAATGCATCTTCTGCCAAAAGACAAATGTCAAATTAAATGAGCAAGACGAAATAGAAATGTCTCTATTAGGAGCAAGCTGCTTTGTCCTGCAGGGTATAGATGTCTGTTTACAGTAAGTAGTGTCACTCACTGTTCAGTGACTGAGATCAATTCTTCATTGGGATTCACATTTTGACCATAAATGAGAGACCACAATTAGGTCGAACTTTGATCAATTTTCCTGCCAACAGATCTGGAATCACATTTTAAGCCTGATCTGAGCTCATGTTCTTCCTTTATTTCAGCACAAAAGCTTGGGACCACAGCATCATTGAAGCATCCTTGAAATCATTTGTGTTTCACTAGTGATGTGAGATATGGCAATTCTTTCATTTCACAGACTAGATGGGCTTTTTTTTTTTTTTCACTTTCATCTAAGTAGAATTACCTAACATTTCATGGCCTTGTTCTCTCGTCTGCAGACCTAGAGTTTTAGACTGTGAATTCCCAACTTTATTGTGTTTAATAATCACCTGGGAGCTTTAAAACTGCATTTTCCTAGGTTTCACCACCTGTGATTTTGGATCAGTTGAATGGGGGTGGGGCTCAGGCATCTGCATTTATAACAAGCTCCCCAGGTGATTCTGATACGGCAGATTATACTTCGGTGAACATGGCTATAGATGATCTCTGAGGTCTTTTCCAGATTTTTACCTCCGCAGTCAATTCATGAAATCCTAGAGTGGGAAGTTCTCCTAAAGAGTAAATGGAATTATGTATAAATTGATTGAGCAACAGAGATGAGATAGTATGTCAGGTATGAGATAGTATGTTGATTGAGCAACAGAGATGAGATAGTATGTCAGTATATTAAACAACTAACATTTGTTGGGCATTTTTAGAGTTTCAGCAAGCCTTATTTTTTTATTTTTTATTTTATTTTATGATTACTTTTTTTTTTTTTGAGACAGTGTCTTACTCTGTCACCAGGCTGGAGTGCAGTGGCGCGATCTTGGCTCACTGCCACCTCTGCCTCCCGGGTTCAAGCGATTCTCCTGCTTCAGCCTCCCAAGTAGCTGGGACTACAGGCGCACACCACCATGCCCGGCTAATTTTTGTATTTTTAGTAGAGGTGGGGTTTCACCATGGAGCAAGCCTTATTTTAAGCCCTTCATAAATATTAACTTATTGAACTTCAAACAATATTTGAAGGCAAGTAGCATCCTTACATCCATCTGATGAGTGTGAAAACTGAGGCACAAAGAAATGAAGTCATTCGTTCAAAAGTAGATGGGACTTGTGGAAGAGGTAGATACTCAATAGCCTGAAAAGGGTGCTCTAGGTGGAGAGAGTAGAAGGAACAGAGGCTCAGTTCTGTTAAAACTCAATAATAATTCAAGATATCAAGTGGTTGGCTTATTTCAGTTAGCATATCTTCCAGGTTCATCCTTCTTGTTGCAGATGATAGATTTTACCCCATTTAAGGCTGAATAGTATTCTTTTGTGTGTGTGTACCCTATTTTTTAAATCTACTCATCTGATGATGGACACTTAGGTTGGTTCCATAACTTAACTATTGTGGATAGTGCTCGTTAAACATGGGAGTGCAGATAGCTCTTCAAAATACTGATTTCAATTCATTAAAGCCAAGCACAGAAGATCAATACCACAGGATCTCACCTATATGTGGAATCTAAAAACGTTGAGCTCATAGAAGTAAAGAGTAGGATGATAGTTATCAGAGGCTAAGGGAGGGGAGTGGATGGGGAAAAGGGAAATATTGATCAAAGGATCCAAAATTTCAGTTAGACAGGAGAAATAAGCTTTAGTGATCTATTGCACAGAATGGTGACTGTAATAAATAATAATGCTTTGTATATTTCAAAATTGCTAAGAAGAGTAGATTTTAAATGTCTCCATCACAAAAAATGATAGGTATGTGAGGTTATGGATTTGTTAATTAGCCAAATTTAATCATTCCACATTGAAAACATATATCAAACATCATGTTCCCAAATGATCATTGAATAAATATTACATTTATTATATATGTAGTACAATAAATATTATAATTATAATAAATATTACACTTATATAAGTATAATATAAATATTAAAATTACATTATAATAATTGTATATACAATTATTGTTTGGCAATTAGAAATAACATCCTTTAAAAAGAATAGCAAGTGCTCCCATGCCTGGGGCCCTAGTCCCACTTTGGGAAAAGTGTGAGGAAAGAGGCAGGAGGAAAGGAGAAAGGATGGTGAGAAAGTTTAGACATAAAGCTGAAAAGGTAGCTCATGGTCTAGTTTATTAAAGTACTTGGATGTTAGAGAATTGGGGAATTTTTTTACTTTTTACTTTTTTCTTTTCATTATACAGTCAAACTATAGCCCCAAATAAGGCCAGCTGGATTTATAATGCATGTATCCTTTATTAACCAATAATTCCACTCCTGAAATGTTAAGTTCACAAGCAGAAACAGACATTAGAAGATATGTACAAGGCAATTTCTCACAGTTATTTGTGATGCTAAGGAAAGTTTTGCAATAAATTTTTGTGCATGCACATAATGGAACATCATTTAGCCATTAAAATATTTTAGAAAAATACTTAATGATGGGAAAATGCTCATGATACAATGTCAACACTTTAAAAACAGGTTATCAAGCAATATACACACTAGAATTCTAATTTTGTGAAATATGCATATATAGGTATATGGTTATATATGTGTATTGAAAAGGCTGAAGCATTAGCAGGGTTTTAACAGAAAGTTGGATCCTTATGCATGATTTTTACTTTTGAGTTAGTCCGTTTGGACTGCTATAACAAAATATTATAGACTAGGTGGCTTTTAAATATTTAGCATCATTTCTCACAGTTCTGGAGACTGGAAGGCCCAAAATCAAAGCACCAGCAAATTTGGTATCTCATGAGGGCCCAGCCCTCATAGAAGGCACATTGTATCTGTGTCCTCATATGTTGGAAGGGGCCACTTAGCTCTCTGGGACTTCTTTCTAAGGGCAGAGCCCTTATGACCTAATCAACTTCCAAAAGGCCCCACCTGTTACTACTGTCACCTTGGGTTTCAACTTATGAATTTGGGAGAGACACCAATATTTAGACCCTTGAAATTTTCTTTATATTTTTCCAAGTTTTACAAATTATTCTCTTCGAATTAGTGTTATATTTTATTTTATGAAATAAGTGCAATAAAGTATATTGTTTAGAAATGTTTCAGTGTGAGGCCAGGCACAGTGGCTCACGCCTGTAATCCCAGCACTTTGAGAGGCCGAGGCGGGCGGATCACGAGGTCAGGAGATCAAGACCATCTTGGCTAATGCGGTGAAACCCCGTCTCTACAGAAAATATAAAAAATAAGCTGGGCGTGGTGGTGGGCACCTGTAGTCCCAGCTACTCGGGAGGCTGAGGCAGGAGAATGGCGTGAACTCAGAAGGTAGAGCTTGCAGTTAGCCGAGATTGTGCCACTGCACTCCAGCCTGGGCGACAGAGCGAGACTCCACCTCAAAAAAAAAAAAAAAAAAAAAAAAAGTCTCAGTGTGAGTTAAAGCAAATAAGATTTTCTAATAACCAAGGCAATTAATTAGTAAACCCCATTTTTGTGCACCCAGTTAGATGCAATGATTTCAGTTTTCCTGTGTAAATGCTTCAACATCATTCCAAAGTGCCTTTATTTTGGGCAGCACTCACCTGTATGGAAATTTAGGAAGATAGTGTTGTGTTGATAGTTGATGGGAAGCTTGATAGTGTTTCCTCATCCTGATGAGAATTCAATGATGTGGTGCCATGCCATGGCACAATAGTGTATATGTCATGGGCTTAGGAATTACCTTTTATCAGGGCAGAGATGGTGAAGCAATTAGATTGTTTCTTCATTCTCTTTTGGTTGGGCAATGTAGAAAGCAACTGTGGCAGTGGTAACAGGCCATTTATACAACTTCATAGGCCACCTGTGGACAAGCCAAATCAGTATTCACTGAAAAAAGGAATTAAGTATTCTTTACAAAATCATCCTCCCTTAAATTTTAAGGAACTTTGCTCAAGAGTTACTAGCACTTGTAGTCTAGGTATATTTTTGAAGCATATGACAATTGTGTGGATGAAAGAGTGATAGTGTGCTTGTAGACAATAGAATCTTTGGAGTTGGAAAGTGTGGTGCCATTCATTCTGGTGACAGGATTCTGGGTGTGTTCTCTGAAGCTGCTCCATAGTGTTAGTCATGTGTAGGTAAATAATAAAAATGGCAAACCCATTCAGTGCTTACTGTGTGCCCTAAGTGTTAACTTGTCATATATTCACAGTGACCACCATGATGTAGGTAACATTATTATCCCCATTATACCTGTGAAGAAACTAAAGACATGGCGAGGTTTAGAAACTTGTCCAAGGTCACATAATCAGCATTACTTAGTGTCTTACGTGTGACAGGCACTAGTACCTCAGATCAGCATGCTGAAGCACTGTACTATAAGCACCTCGCAGATTTTAACTTCAAGCCTTACCACAATCCTGAGATGTATCAATATGTCCATTAATCAGATGAGAAAACTGAGGCTCATTTTAAGAAACCATACAATACCTAAGAGAGAAGTGCCAGGTGGGAAGAAGCAATGTGCAAGTGGCACCTGTTCTTTCTACCCTGAGTTACCTTTTCCTCTGCTCCTTGCTCTTCACAGCCCTCCATAATATGATTGTTCTACCCTTTAAAAGTCTGGTCCAAAGATAGATTTAGACACCATCAAGAAACACTTTTCTACAGCTCAGGCAAGAAGAGTTCACATCTCTAGAGTCAGACAGAAATTGTTGAATCCCAACTCTGCCACTTATTGGTGGTTTGACTTTAGGATGGTTTCTTAATTCCTCAAGGCCTCATTTTCCCCAACTGTAAAGTGAAGATTACAGTGATATGTCATAGAGTTACAGTGAGGATTAAATAAAATCATTTTAATAAAGCACTTAACAAAGTGCTTGGCATATTTCAAGTACTCATTAAATAGCAACAGTAATAACAATAACAGAAAGGATGTTGTTTTTAAGGGAATTCATCACCAGATCAGTATCAAACTGTGCTCCATGAATCAGTAGTTTCTTGAAATAATAATGGAACTGTCTAAAAAGGAGAAAGAGGGTCATAAAGCAAAATAAAAGTAGAAAACTCTGGTTTAAACAGAATTAAACAAGATTTTTATTGTAGAACTCTTATAAGCCTTTAATAGCCAATATATTGGTAGAGCTATAAGAGGGCAATAGAGAAGGCAAGATTTCCCAATCCATTTGAAGAGTTCTATTTTTCTGGGGGGTCCATTAAGTCCTGGGGACTCTTTGGGAATCCCTCTACTGGACAAAATCCTGAGTATCCATTACATTTTTCCGAGAAGTAGGGAATTCTATTATGCTTCCCCATCAGAGATTCTGAAATAGAGATGAAAATAGTATATTCTATCATTTTCAAATTTATGTAACATCCCATGTGCTTAAAAAATAATCCTAGGGCTTTAGGAAAAGTGGGGTTGATTCCAGTAATAATTAAAATTAACTAAAATAGACCCACAAACTATCAAAAACCACAAGTTTAATAACATGAAACATGTATGTAGCAGTACTGAACCACTACCCAACCCTCTCCTCAACCTGGAACGTTCTTCTCTACTCTGACTGTTCCATCCCTGCTTACCTGGTTAACTCCTAGGCATTCTCCAGGCTCACTGCAGATGCCATCTCTGCCAGCAAGTCTGTTCTGTATAACATGCCCCGTAGCCCATGTATTTGCCCCGTCACAGCACCACACCAAAATGGCAACACGTTGATGGCAGAAACAATGTCCTCTTCACTATTGAGTCCCAGGGACTCTCATAGCACATGGCACAGGATCGGTGCCAAATAGACTTTAGTGAGCTGAATCTCAGCACAAAGGGCAAAGCTAGAGTTGGAGATGGGAAGAGAGAATCCTACATAGAGGGAAAAAAAAGGGAGAGGCTCTGGGGAGCAGTGGCCTGATGGATAACGCATGCAGGATGGGCTTCAGGTTGCAAAGTAAGTTGGTAATAGCAGCGAATATCCTCGTAACCCTGGGGAATCAATAAGGAAGGGGCCCTTGAGGGTGCCAAATAGAGGGTCTCAACTTTGCTTTGCACCACCTTTTTTAACCTCAGCTGTTTCTATGTAATCAGTTAGTATGTGCAGGAATTTTTGTCCTACACAAGTGCATTTATTTGCATATCGCTAGAAACAACACTAGTGAAAGTCAACAATGCTTTGCATAATTTATGTTTCTTTAGAAAATATGAGCTGGGTGTGATGGCTTATGCCTGTAATCCTAGCACTTTGGGAGGCCAAGGCAGGAAGATCACTTGAGGCCGAGAGTTCAACACTCAGCAACATAGTGAGACCTTGTCTCAAGAAATAAATGAATAAATAAATAAAAATAAAATAAATATAAAAGAACAATGTGGTTGACTGTGTCTTAAGGGCAGCTCCCAGATGATCCCTTAGTAGAAGTATGACTGGACATTCTTTACAGTAGACTGGGTATAGAGAGGTTACTGGAGCCTGGAAAGATTTCTCAGGGTGCCCTAAGGTAAGCTCACAGCCTGAACCCTGAGGAACATTTAATAGTGAAGCTCACTGCCTTTCTCCTTATCAGCCTTCTCAAGTCTTTATCTTGGTTAACCTCAACACCATCCACTTAGATTTCTACGCTGGAGATCTCAGAAACATCCTTGCTTCCCTCCTCTTCCAAACCAAGCATTCAAAGAGTCACCAAGTACAACTGATTCTATTTAAGTTCAATGTGGCATTTTGTTTTGTTACTAAATTCTTAAATACATGCATCCTCATAGAAAAAAATTGATAGATGAAAAGATAAAGCAGCAGGAGAAAAGTCACTCTCAATTCCATTGTTAATATTTTCTAGTATTCATGAAATTTTCTATCAAGTTCTGTATATAACTTTGACTATAGTTTTTTTAAATTTGTTTTTTTAATCTATTCTTGACTCTCCTGCTCTCCTTCATTTATTGAAACTGATTTTAAGACCTTTCCTCATCTGAAACAAAGTATTTCCTGTCCCTAAAGACAGAAGAGTAATGAAAACAAGCGTGAACCCTGCTTTCATGGGGCCCACAAGGAATGTATGTAAATCTTTCCTTCCCTTCTTTAACACAAGGAGTCTCATACAGCTCATACTCTTTTTATTCCTCATAACATTATATTTGGAAATCATTTTATATCAGTTCCTCATTCCTATTTCCTTGTATCCTAGCATCATAATATAACCAGCCCTACTGATGGATATTGATGTGTATTTAAGGTGCTTCCAATCTTTTGCTATTGCAAACAGTACTACAGTAAACAACCTTATACATAAGCCATTTCATGCATGCAGGACCAGAGCCATAGGATAAACCCCTGAGAGTAGGGCTTGGGGAGAAACTGCCAAATTGCCCTCCACAGAGTTTTACCAAATAACATTCCATCAGCAATGTATAAGAGTGCCAGCTTCCCCACCACCTTGGAACACTTTTATTCTCTTCTTAGAACTACTTGGTGGCCTGGAGAAATCTCGTAGCTGATCAAACTGAAAGAGCAGGAATATGAAGTGGAAGGATT
The DNA here is from genome assembly GCF_029281585.2 of Gorilla gorilla gorilla. Taxonomy (NCBI): domain Eukaryota; kingdom Metazoa; phylum Chordata; class Mammalia; order Primates; family Hominidae; genus Gorilla; species Gorilla gorilla. The sequence goes on from NC_086017.1 coordinate 192,542,474, forward strand.
CTCCCCTCTCCCAGGCCGCCGAGAAACTTGTCTTAATGGAGGTCTGGGTTTATTTTTTAAGAGCCTTTATTCCTTATAGAAGAAAGAAGAAGGAGAAAAAAAACAGAAAAACCTACAATGCTACTATGTGAGTGCCACAAAGAGGAACAGATTTCTGTCCCATGTTTCCAACGAAACCAACCACTTAAAAAGATACAGGGCGCCATTCAGGGTTGTTGGAGCAGTAGGAGAACACGTAGCTGATCTGCAATCAAATGGCCACTCGGGAGAGCAACCCGTGTGCTTTTACCCACAGAGCAGCCAGTTTCAACTGGAACATATGCAGGGCCCGTTTGCAGACTTCTTTGTGCGGTGGTTCATTCCCCATCTTAGAGGCTGGGGCAGGTTAGGAGAGAGCGCCCATGTTGTACAACAGTATATCTGAGCTGCCCTTTATGCCTACCTATTTCTTTCCCTGCTTTCACCCCTTTGTGTGTTTTTAATGGGGATAAGTGTGAGCTATACTGGAGCGCAATCACATTGTGGTCTTAAAAGGATCTCTGATGATAGAAAATATGTCAATTTATTATTTCCCTCAGGACAGAGAAAAAAGTACAAAGGTTCAATGGATGATGAAGATAATACTTGTGCACTGTATAGCATTTTCCAACAAAGGATTTTAAGGTGATTTTCCTTTAAAAAATATTTTATATTTTAGTCCCATTTTGTAGGTGGGGAGACAAGAAGATTTCGTAGTGACTAAAATGTCCTAGTGGTGGGACCCTGCATAGAGTCAGCATCTCTATGATCCTTCCGGGCTCTTTTCACTCCCTCTAGTGGAATTTGGTTCTTCACATCAGAGTTTTGACAGCAATAGCAAGCACTGTGCTATTGTGTGCGATCTTTTGGGTACCAGAGCCAGTTTCATCAAATCTTCAACCTGATGGCTCTATCTGTGATCAGAGCTATCTCATGTACCTACAGTTGCAGTTTCTTTAAATAACAATTAGCGCAGGAGATCCTGGGCTGCTCTTGAATGCAGGGAGTATGCTGGTGAAACTCAGCAAGGAGGTGGTCACTTGTTTTTTTGTCACGCAGGGTCTTTCATAATGAATCAACAAAGCATTGACAATAGTTTTCTTGTAAACTGAACAAACCTTATAAATGGTGTGTGGTCTCCCCTCCCCCATGAATTAGTTCCTTTGTCCTGAAATGTGTGGTTAGCCCAGATATTCATTCCGCTCTGCTGGGAGAGTGGCAGAGTCTAGGGAGGCACCCAGAATGTGCAAGACAAGTCGACATTTTACATTTTGGTCTTCTTTATCAGAGCTGGAAATATTTCATTTGTACCTTGACAAATCAGGAAAAAAAAAAGCATGGGTGGACAGCATAGAAAACTTTCCCAAGTATCTGAGTGATCAATTTTAGGACATGAATGTGATAGCTGCTTCCTCTTTTTTATGTGTACAACGATGAAAGGAAATTAAGACTGTAGAAACAGTTTTTAAAGTGCTTTGTATGGCTGCTTGAAATTCATTGTATGATTGCCTGTTTTTTAAAAACCTAAATAAGGAGGGCTAAAGTACTTAGGAGAAAACTAATTGCTTTAAGCTTTTCCTCCTCAGTGTATGCTATTCTCTGCTGTTATATAATCTTGGATATTGAGCAACTGAATGAAAGAAACAGTGTCTTACTTAAAGTAAATGGACAAACATCATTTACTGCTGGCATTTTTGGCTCTTGGGGTGGGGGTGGGGAAGATATCTCATAGTGAAGTTCACCATAGCTTAGAGTTCATAAAATCAACCTTATTGTCAAAACACTGAAATAAAAATTCACAGAATTGAAAGGAGCAAATCTATGTGGAGGGAGGTTTTTAAAATCTCGAAATGTTCAAGTTTTGCTTCTTGTCTTTACAAAAAGGCAAATTATGATGGCATAATTTTTGACATGTTGTTACCAGAGAGATTGTGTGTTGGAATGTATATTAGATTAAATTGATAGATGGTTGTGTGAAAAGAACTGCAATATTCAAACTTGACTGTATGCATAAAATTATTTACAGAACTATACCACATTAATACCATCTTATTTCATTTCAGATATAATTTTACTTAATGGTAATTTTTATAAAGGATAGGAATGTGTTTTTCTTTTTTAAAAAAGAATTGCCAAAATCATTGCCAACACATGAAAACAAGTCAATGATTAAGATCACATAAACCCATGTCATATGTATATTCAATCCAGAATTGTTTTAGGGTCATTGTAGCCATAGAGTTTTCAAATAAATTATTTGAATATAAAAGTAGATTATGTATTTCCCCTGTGGCTGGCCAAATGTCTTTTCAACAAAGGGTAAAATAAGAAGGCTATTTTTTGTGTAAAAGAGTGATCTTTTTAGTCATGCTTGGCTGCCTTTTCAGGACTGTCTCCATTTATAATGAGATATTCTTGAACTCATTTGAACCAGAAAGTTTAGTAAATTTGTGGTACATTTTTACATAAAATATCATAATTTGTTTTAAAGGATCAGGTCTAGAGCAAAGAGAAAGTATATGAATGATTGTTTTGATTTTTAGACTATAATTTTGAGCTGACATCTACATTGGACAATGTCTGGAATATTGAAAAAATATATTTATTTGGTTACTATTTCATACTTCTTGGCAGTTCTAATTTCATCTTATTGTCTACTTAAAAGTATGCTTGCTATTCAAATCTCAGTTGAAGCTGTCATAAAGACTATCATCACAATAGTTTCTATAGTTTTCAGAGTTCTTGGCATTGAAAGGTGATGATGGCCCTTCCAGAATAAGAAAAAGTATTTTATATAAATTTTATGGCTCTGCTTTGAAGTAAATTTGACTTATATGCAAATTTGCTAATATTAACTTTTTTCTTTTCCTATTAACATAGTTAGTAAAAAAAATAATCCTAAGGCTGGAAATGCACGGGCATGTACTTACACACATGTAGTGGTGAAAGAAATCTTTTTGAAAACTGAAAGTAAATTTTGACATGATCATTAACATATAAAAACATGTTTGTGTTATTCTCTAGTGTTTTAACATTCTCTACACTTAACTATTTTTCTAATATACCTGAAGATCTTTTTTAAAACTTTTAATTATATTTTTTGCAGTTACAAGCAGAAAAATCAGTTAATAGATTTTTAATCTGATATCAAAAATCAACTCCATATAGTACTTATTTCCAATCTTATTTCTCTAATTGTACTTTGAAATGGATACATTATTTGTTTTACATTTGTACTTCCCTTGAACCTCCTATTTTCTTTTAACTACTCTACAACAAATGCCAATTTTTTTTCTATTCTTTTCCCTTTGTCTGATTTTTACAGCAAACGATGTGTCATGTCTCTCCTGAAATTGACCATTCTTTTCAGAAAAGATTTTTTCTTTTTTGGCCTATGGTGCTACACTGAAAAAGTCACCCAGCTAAAATGAGTTACTTCATTTCCAAATAAAAACAATAGTGTTTTCATGCCTGCACTTATTATTATTCTGAGAATGTACTAATTTGTTACATCCAAGATGACGGTTCGTTGGGTCCGTGAAAAGGGCAGTGTGCCAACTACAGCAGGGAAGTAAAAGGACTTCTTTCATGGGAAGTAGTGGGACAGAAAGTAGCCCGCAGTTCTTGTGGGCATCAGGAGGCATACTGCCAATGGAGTCATCCCAGTATCAAGATTTCCTGTGTTGGGTTCTGAATCAAGCTAAAACTATGATTTCACTAATGTCGGCCTGGGCGGTCAAATTTTCAAACTCGCTATTACGCTAAGGAACAACTGATAGATGTTTTATCCCCATAGGCACTGGCTGATGCGAAACAAGGATTTTGAATGTGTACAGTGCATTATTACTTTTGGTATTAAGCTTAAATAATTGTCTACTTACCCTGAGCTGGTAGTAGCAAAATACAAGCAAAGGAGGACATTTTTACAAAGTAAAACTGCAAAACAGATTTATCTATATTACTATGGATTTTTTTTATTGTTGTTCTTCTCCCCTATTAAATTTGAATGATAATGAAGTTTGATTCTATACTTTTATTCGGCTCTAAACCAGGGTGGTCTCATAATTTTGTTCTACATGCATGACATTGCTTAAGGTCATTAGTTGTAAATCGTAGTACAAAAAGGCTGAAAATATATTCAGCACTTTGTAGTTTCCGAATACACATTTAAGAGCTGCTATGAAAAGTCGAGACCTACATGGCAGATTTTCTGGCACTGAATGGTCAATTTAGTGATGTAGATTAGTGAATCCAAACAGTAAGTGGAGAGAGACTATAATAATGCTTTGATATGTCCCTCTGTTGAAGCATATCCTGGTTGATCCATTTTCTGTTATTGTAATATTTTTCTTTGCTCTATGGCAAAATGCTCTCTACTTTCTTATTTTTTAAGAATATAACCCAGAAAAAGTTATCCATTTTTAAAAATAACTTTCATCTGCTTTTGGTACCTCTTAATAAATGAAAAAAAGCAGATTTGGATTATGAATTGAGTTTTATTTTGTTGGAATAAAAAACTTTCCTTTGAGAACATTTGCTTTTTGTTCAATATGTATTTGCTGAGTTTTTCTTTTATCATAAAGTTTTAATTCATGGTCCCTTTTATTTTGAAGGGGAGTGTACTTTGAGCAACATTTATACAGCAACCATTTTAATAATGATGATAATGTTGTTTTATCGAAATCTTGAAATAGGTTTTACTCAAAGTTTGACTGACCTTGACTTGATATTTTGAGTCCTTTTTCATTTTTGTGACTAGGAAGTAAAAACAAGTTCTGCCTTTTATATTCTTCATGAGTTATGAATTTAATTTTCTTGACATCTTACTTCAAAATCAAGGGCAATATGTATTTTTCTTTTTAATTCCAAATGGAAACTGGCTGAATTCACAATAAAGACAACTGAAAATTGGAATTGTTTAAAAATTTAAAAAAAAATACACCGTTGTAGCAGATTTTAAATGAAGTAGGTTATCAAGTGGACTGCTAATTTTTGCCTTTCCAAAATGTTGGATATTTAACCCTCAGAATAATTAAATATTTGTAATAAAGCAGTTAATTCAAGCAGTTTATTGCTGTAATTTGCAAAAGTACATTGAGCTGCTTTCTTTTCAGCTCATTGATGGAGGAACAAACATTTCTTTAATAAGACTACAGCACATTCTAATTTTGTTGCAAAAGCTTAGATAAGGATCAGGCCCCCTCTGAATCACTGCATTGACCTATGACATTGAAAGTGCTGAAGCTCTTTGGCAAAAGAAGAGTTAGACATTCATTATTATGCACAGGACTTTCCAGTTCTAAAGGGGCTCTGTGCTTTCTCTCAGATAGACTTTGTTTGTTGGAAATGAGAACTGTATTTTGGCAGCAAAGGACCAGAACTGAAGCTACTCTGCAGGCAGACTCATTATGACATAATCCTTCATTAATCCTCATTCTCTATTAATAGATCATGCAGAAGTTTTCCCTTAGTTGATCATCTTCATCAAGGAGCTATGGAAAAGCATTACCAGTGAAATGCCCACCTCTGGTTTTAAGACTGTTTATATCCATCTTTATTAGTTGCAAAGATTAATGGTGAAAATAATCTCTTAGACTTTGCTTGGTATACAAACCACATATGAGGACCTAAAAAATCTGATGTAACTGAATTTTCATGTTTTGGGGGTAAAACTCACCTGGAAATAAAACATAGCACTTAACAATAAAAAAGAAAAATTTATCAGGCTAAAATTTCTTTCTGGTGAGATAAAGGGGTTCTAGTCACAGAAGCACGGGAATAGTAGCTAAGCAGCCCAACTTCCCATATTGCTTAAGAAAACAAGTTATCATACAAAATATGTATTTTTCTAACTGTTACTTAACAGATTGAATTACTCTTGAGATGCTCAACTTTTCATGGTGGGTGGTGAGGGTGCATCTCCTTTAGAAGGATACATATGTGCTTGTTTTTGTCCAAATTATCTGCCCAGATCAGACACTGGAGCTGCGACCTTCCAATGTAAGATTTTTATCATATCCTTTTACAGAATTTGGGGACTCATGTAAAATGTATTTAGAGAAAATAAATAAATGTCACTTGTTGTTTTCATATACACCCTTGGGGTCTTGATAAGCCAAAGTTCTCACAGAAGGTCTGGTTCATCAGTTCAGCCTCACCATGAGCCCCATGGCCTGCTGCTGTCCCTGACACTGACACTAGGCACCACGTCTTTGACTTATCTTTGTTGATAGACCCAAAACTTCATTTGAAGGCATAGTTTAGGAATATTAGGAGGAGATTTTTATGATATTTATTTTACATTTAGTTGACAGAATTTAAATATTTTAAAATAAAAACTATCCATAGGGAGATGATTCGATTAAGCAGTATGTACCGTTCCTAGAGGAGTATGCTGGAAAAGCTTTCTCTAGGTTTTGCAGGTGATTGTTCCGGTAGGGGTGTGCTCATAGTGTTTAGTCATTAATGGAGACTGTGCCTCCGTTGGAACTGGCTAATAGGTCCAGATTGATCCCTCATAGTAATGTCACTAATACTTGTAATACTAGAAAATATGCATGCTACCAAAAAATTGTAGGAACATATTTTTATGTTGTCTGGCACATATTTCTGAATTAAAAACTCACAGAAGTTAAGAAGTTGTCCATAGACACACAAATTGTAATTGTTTAATTTGGCTTTTAATCTAAGCCTTCCCATCTTTTAATGATTTTATGTATAATCTGCAGTAAAGAGAACTAGGATTTATTGAACAACTGTTATAAATGGACCACCTCCCTAGGTCTAAGTAAATTTCAAGGCTAATAGTCTAAGGTAATTGAAAGAGAGTCACCATAGAACTGTAAGGTAAAAGCTGTACTTTCTAGGCCTTTGATGTTCAGGTTGAATTGGAATCTGGGTTTGAAAATTTCTACAAGCTAAACCAGAGATGGTCAGGGGATACTCCAGGCAAGGCCTAAAAATATCAAAATGTGACCAGTGTTTTAATGCAGTGGCTCTCCTTTTGTTTATCAGAATTGCTAGTGGTGGCTGGTAAGGCAACATAGACAATGCATAATATTCAGCTCTCAAAAGGACATTTTCATAATACTAAATGTTTATACTCAAGAATCTACCAGAAAAGTACTTGAAAGTTACCGTAGTCAAGCCAAGACCTGCAAACCTGGAAAGCCAGTCAATATCACCATAGTGGGCAGCTTTTCCGAAATGTTTGCCCAGATCTTAATTTATTTGCTTTAACCTGAGATATTTGTTGACAGTAATAATATTTGACAATTAGTTTGTATTTAAGAAGATTTTACACGACAAAAAGTATGGTTTCATATGAAGAAAATAGGATTAAGAAATGTATTTCAAATTTAATAAAAATGTGGATCATGGCAATTTGATATTGGCTTTTCTTGATGAGTTTTCCAGTGTGTGGATTTTGAAGTGGGCACAATGCTCCCTATCAGATCATTTCAAATTGCTCCTGGACAGAATTCCTCCTCCTCCTCTGTATTATTTTTTTCACTGCTGCTGTAGTAAGTCACCACAAACTTACTGGCTTAAAACAACACAAATTCATGGTTTTACAGTTCTAGAAGTCAGATGTCTAAAATGAGATGGTAAGGCCGTGTTCCCTCTTGGGGGCTTTAAGGAAGATCTATTTTCTTGAGCTTTCCATCTTCCAGAGGCCACATAAAGCCTTTTGCTTGTGACCCGTTCCCCCATCTCCAAAGCTAGCAGGCAGCATAGCATCTTCAAATGTCTTTCTCTATCTCTCAGCTTCTATTGTCACTCAGCCTCTGTCTCACTCTGACTTCTCCTGCATTGCTCTCATAAGGACCCCGGTCATTACCTCAGGCCAAGCAGGCAATCCAGGATAAACTCCCCATCTCAAGACCTTTAACCTGATTACTTCTGCAGAACCCCAAGGTAATATTCACAAGTTTTGCGTATTAGGGTGTGGACATCTTTGATGGTCATTACTATCACATCCCCTGACCCTCTGGGGAAGAATAGGGGACTGTTTTTCATTTCCTTGGGCATCAAACAGTGCTGAGATCTGTGGTTCCACACCTCTGCTGGGATGCTTTTTAAAATCCTTATGCCCAGGGTATACCTCAGACCTATTATATCAAATTTCTTGGGGTGCGTCACAAGGCATCAAGTATTTTTAAAGCTCCCCAGATGATTTTAATGTGCAATCAAGGTGGATAACAACTTATTTAGGAGCCTCTTTTTCTCTCTAAAGACTCTCCTGGGATTTGGCTAGGATATATGAAAGCATTTAAATTTTATCAAACTGAATTCAGATTTTGTTGAGAGACAGGCACAAATTTCTAGGAGAATTTATATTTTAATGGCTCAATATTTGTTAGTTTAGACCAGCTTTAAAGTTTTATACTCAAAAGGACAGGATAAAGAAAACTTATTCTGTAAGTACCTAGTTCAAGTACTATTGGTTTAAATTACTTAAATCTATAGATGAATCTTGTATTCTTTAAATGTGTAAATTAAAAAGCAATTTTTAGAATTTTTCCTGTAATAGTGTGAATTCAGCTCAACATCTCACATGCTGTTTCAGCTGTAAATCAATGATACTGAATGTAAGCTAATATTCTGGGCTTGAAATTGGCTTAATAGTGAGTTACGTGGACTGGAATATAGAATAATTCCTACCTAATGTGTCATCACTTAAAGTTTACTTCTCCACATAGCCAGAAGAATCTAATGATTTAGGAGGGCTTATTTTGGTTGAAATTTGAGTGTTCAATTTATATAAAGTCACTGATTGGTCAAGACCTTTAGCCACAGCATGCAGAATCTTGACTCTTCTAATATATACATTACGAAATAATGTATATATTCTTAATTACTCCAGATAATTACTCTTAAAAAAGGAGAGAGACAAAGAAAGTTGAGATTATTTTTACTCCATGGACTGAATGTTTGCATTGTTCATACGTTTTTACTGGTTATTTTTAAGATTGGAGAAGAAGATCATTTGTATACTGGTCTCTATTGAGGATAAGAGTTTGGGAGACAGTTACAATGTAAAATGAACATGAGCCATAAAATAGTCACTTGGTGTTTATGTTTTGATGATACAGAGACAACAAGGAATATAGTGGCTGCATTTTTCAGATGAGGCCAAAAAGTCTAAGGAACAATGTTTGCCCTACTTCTACACTGATGAGAAATGTAGAAAATATTGCATACATATTACATTACTGGATTGCATAGAACATTTTCACAGCTTATGAGGGCAACAAATAAAGCCTATGAAATCAAAACTGCCTTCTAGAATACTCCAAAAGTAAGCTTGAGTCTAAGTCATTTGTTAGATTCTTGTTCTTAATTTTCATAATGGAAAATATTTATTGATAATAAATACCAATATAAGAAATAAATAAAATTATGTGATACCAAATTTCTCAACTCTGTTGTGTATCAGGACCAAGGAACATGTTCATTAGAATTTTTGACAAACACTAAAATCACTGTTAAAAAATCCCACACATGGAAGCTCTTAAATTAATACATATGTAATAACTAATAGCTACAAGTAGGCACTTCAAATGACTTCATTTAATTACACCTCACAACAGCTATTCGATATAAATAAAAATAATACTCCACTTTACAGATGAAAAACCTGAGAACTAGAGAGATTTAGTAACTCTATCAAAATCATACAACTAATAAGTGGCAGAACCAGGAGACACATCCAAATGTGATTCTTAACTACTCCAGGCCACTTCAGTTCAAGCTAGTGCAGGTTTTAACTAACTTGTGCTTTGGATTCACATGATCCCAGATCAGAGTAGAGAACAAGCATAGGCCAAATCTTTGTGGCCAGTTTGTTTTGCAGGACATAGGAGAATAGAATGAGAGATACTGCTCCAAAAAAAAAAAAAAAAAAAAAAAAAGGTGTTCAAGAAGTTTAATTTTTCATTTGAATTTATATCAAGTACTCATTTAAACCATTCTCAAGATTATATTGATTCCTCTTTGTGTGTGTCCCACTTTGAAAATTCTCATCATTTGGAGGTAAATTTGTTCCATTTTATTATTATCCTATAGAGGAAATATCTAAATTTTATTATTATAGATCACTGTTTCTCAGCCTGTTCTTCTAATTGCAAAGATAAGAATTCCTTCCTTGTAAAAAACATTTTTCCTGGATCTCACTTTAGAATGCCTGAATCAAACTCTTTGGGGTCACGGCCTGGGGAATCTGGCTTTTCTTTTGCAAACTCACCAGGTTATTTGTGGTAGAAATGAATTTCATTTGCTCAAAATCTAGATTTTGAAATCAATGCTCATTACGATGATTTAGACAGACAATGCAAAGCATCAGAGAGGTAGAAAAATGGTGAGGATATACTCCATATTCTATTCTCCTCTATCCCCATTTCTTACTAACTCCCTCCTGCCCCTTTCTCCATTCATCAAACATGAGATGAAGTTTCCACAGTGTGCAGTCACTGGGTTGGCCTGAGATATTGCCAAATAGTTCAGGAGAGTGCATACTTCATCCCTGCTTTTGAATACTAAAGAAGGCCTGCTGTAAAAAAAAAAAAAAAATGTGTTTGTTATTGTTATATTCAGTGTTTTCCAAAATATTTACCCACAGAACCCTTTCTTTAAAGAATACGTGCTACTCCGGAAAGCACTGTTAGAAAAAGTGGGCATGACAATGACATTATTTACATATCAAAATGCAATCAATAGCTGGTGGAATTCACTGGTGATGCATTCATTGCCTTTTTAAAACCACTGTTGCTTAAGCTAGCTCTTGGAAGACCTCACGCGTATTAGAGGCAATCCAGGTATTTGTGATACCAGACCTTATGTAGCCAAAAAGGATTCTTACTTCAAAGTTTCTACTTCTCTTTAGAAAGGCGTAAATTCAACTGATTCAATTATTCTGTTACAAATTTAGGCAAGTAACTCAGTATCTTCATCTTGGTCTCTGTCTCATTGCTATTTTTCACCTTGCCTTTATTTGTTGCTTAATTATTAAAGCATAATGTGTACTTAAAACGCACACAGCTCAAACAAAACCATACAAAGTTTTTCCCAAGTATACAGTGGAAACCAAAATTACACCTCATTCCTACAATATCAGTTCTATTCTTCAGAAGTATTTTTGCATTTTTCCCATATTTTCCCCCATATTTTGTGTGCAGTTTTTTTATTTTTAAATTTTAAAATATTTTAAACGTCTGGGGAAATAAATATGTATAATGTGTAATATACGTCGTACATGATATGACTGTATATTTTTACAAAGATGCCATCATATACTAGTCTAAAATTCACTTTTGTCTATTAAATATATTGCCTTAGGCTTCCGAAGTTCCCTGGAAATAAGGATTTTATGTTCCTAATGCACCTCACAATTTTTAAAGTGCATTGCCATGAACTGTGTAATAACAGTACCTGGACCTAGTCTTAAAACAAGTTCTTTCCCAAATATCTGGGTACCACTTGGTTAGTTAATAAAGTCTTAGCACATTATTATATGAGAATGTTTTCTCATGTAATAGTTATAAGTGTGTCACACGATTTTTACAAACAGCTTCTATAGAAACACATTTTTTGCAAATCACTCAGTAAATATACTACAAGATATTATTATTTAAAGGAAAACTGGTATGAATTTTATTTTACACTAAGAAGCCTATTGAAAAAATAAATAATTGCTCTCTAATTCATGAATTTAAGTAATCCAAATTTTTATAAATCAATATGTGGACTTTGTGGAGAATTTACGACCACCCAAATATGATAACAGAATTTTACTCTTCAAGGTTTACATTCTTTTCATTTGCAAAGTCATGATCAACAAGATAAGTAAAGCTAAATAATTAAATAAAAAATAATGTTCCTTGCATAGTACTATCTCTTTCCCCTTTTTTTTCCACTTGGTAAGATAGCAAATGGAGAATATTTTTAGTTTATTTATACTGAACTGTTATTTGGCAAAATTAACATTTAAAATAAAACATTCATTTGAAAGGATTAGCTATCATTACATTTAAAAACTGGATTTGCAGAAAGCAGACTGGTGGTTGCCAGGGGCTGAGGAAGTAAGAGAAGTAAAGAGATGTTGGTCAAAGGGTACAAACTTTCTCTCAGTAGATAAACAGGTTCTGGGGATCTAATAATGTACAGCATGACTAGCAATAAATGTTAACTAAATTGGTTGTGGTAATCTTTACATGTACACATATACCAAATTATCACAGTGTACAACCTGAATATATTCCATTTTGTTTGTCTATTAAACATTTTAAATTTTAAAAAATATAAAAATAAAATGTATTGCAGTATTTTGTAAAATAAAGTGAATCATGCATTTGATAAAAATACTCAGGTAGTAAAGAAAGGCTAAAAGTAAAATCTCTTTCTTCCAATCCCTCCTCCCAACAAAGAGTGCCACTCCCCAGAGATAACTATGGTTAGTAGTATCTTGTATTTATCCTTTCCAATAAAAATGTCTATCATATAGCAGATATATATATATATATATACACACACACACACACATATACATATACTTTTTATTTTTTATTGATTCCAGGGTACCTGTGCAGGTTTGTTATATAGGTAAATTGCATCTCATGGAGGTTTGGTGTACAGATTATTTCATCAACCAGATAATAAACATAGTACCTGATAGGTAGTTTTTGCTCCTCTCCTTCCTCCCAACGTCCACCCTCAATTAGGTCTCGGTGTCTGCTGCTCCTTCCTTTGTTCCTTATGTATTCAATGTTTAGCTCCCACTTATAGGTGAGAACATGCGGTATTTGGTTCTCTGTTCCTGCATTAGTTCACTTACGATGTGGCCTCTAGCTCCATCCATGTTGCTGCAAAGGACACGATCTCGTACTTATAGCCTTTTTATTAGTTCCTAAACAGGATCATACCACATGCACTGTCCTGAACCTTGCCTTTTTTTACTTAATACCTTGTTCGAACTTTTATCTTATTAGCATTTACAGATTTACTTCATTTAAAAAAAAAAAAACACTTGACATCACTCTTTGACTTCACTGTAATTTATTTAACCTAGCCCCTCTTCTGGGACACTTGGGCTGTTTCTCTCTTCTGGCTATTAAAAACAATGCTGCAATGAACATCCTTATGCATTTATTTTAGCATGTTGTTTGAAGAATACCAATGGCACAAATTTCTAGCAGTGATAGTATTACTTGCATAGATTAAGATGATCAATAGTACTCAAGAATCAAAAGCATGTCAAGAAGCAAGAACTCTCTAACACTGGTAGTGTAAGTGGAAATTGGTGCAAACTTCTGGAGGGGCAATTTGATTATGCCTTAACAAAATTTGAAATTCATATATAATTTCAACCAGAAATTTCAGTGTCAGAAATTGACCTGATCAATACATAAGATTATTTCGTATGAATATACCCTCCTACATTACATCTGTGCAGCTGTAGAGTTAAGAGTATTACAGCTGGAATGGAATGTAGAAATTATCTATTCCAATTTCTGAGGCCCAAGGAGGTTAAGTTACACAGTGAACAGGTGCCCAACAGAGAAATTCTGCACTAGCTGCTAGATACTTCAAAGGAATAGACAATTAGACACATCCTTTTTCTCTCAGGCCTCCATCTCATTGGTCATAGTTACTATATTGCTATCTCTCTTCCTTGCTGTGTCTGTCCTTGTGTTGTTTTGTTAGATTTTTATCAAAGGTGTGGTTCTGTAGGTTTCATGTCCCAGGAAAACGTTTCACCAGAGGACAGGTCCATTCAGTATGATTGAGGGCTGGGGAGAATAAAAGAGTAACCAGGGTGTTAAGCCTTAAGAAAGTGAGTTAGTGGCCTGGTGTCTGTCCTTTATAGGTTGCTAAATTAAAAACCATTTTTTAAAAATACGCACAACACTTCTGACACCAAATATGTGGGTTTTTCCTTCACATTAAGCAATTATCCAACTCTTGGGACACCAACTGGGTGTCCTACAATTCAGTTCTGACTTTATCTGGAGTGAGAGTAGATCCCACAGGTTAAGAGCTAAGTCCTATGAGACTGCCCACCACTTCAGACACCAAACACAAGTCCCAAGTTGTCACCTGTACTCTGACCAACCAACTATAAATTGTTCGTTCCCAAACTCCTTGATAATTTGCTATAAGAGCTCATAAAACTCAGGGAACATTTACTTCTGATTACCAGTTCATTACAAAGGCTATTATGAAGGATGCAGATGAACAGCCAGCTGAAGAGGTGCATAGGGTGAGATCCAAAGTGTTCTGAGCACGGCAGCTTCTGTCCCCGTGAAGTTGGGGTGAACCACACTCCTGGCACATGGATGTGTTCAGCAACACAGAAGCTCTCCAAACCCTGTCATTGAGGGAGGCTTCATCACAGAGGCATGGTTGAATATTCACTCACTCTCCATTCCCTCACACCTTCTGGGAGGATAAGGGCAGGGCTGAAAGTTCCAAACTTCTAATCATGGCTCAGTCTTCGTGGTAACCAGCCTCCATTCTGGATCTATTCAGAAAATTAAAACAAAAGATGCTCTTATTACCTAGGAAATTCCAAGGGATTTAGGAGCTCTGTGTCAAGAATTGGGATCAAAAAACAAATGTTAGATGAAAAGATGCTCCTAGCACCCCCGTCACTAGGAAATTACAAGGGTTCTAGGAGCTCTGTAACAGGAGCCAGGGGAAGAGACCAAATATATATTTCTTATTATGTCACAGATGGGAATTCAAAACAAATAGGGGTCAAGGGTGGTATCCTTAGTGACCAGGACAGGTCCTGATCCATAGTGACCTTCGTTACTCCAAAAAGGAAAAGCATCTACCAGTTTTGTAAAACACATAATGAGTCACAGATTTCCACAGCTAGCATCAATTGACTGGTCAATAACTTTATATCCATGTATTTTAAGACTTAAAATCTTAATACTTGTTACATATGGCAGAGTGTAAGCTGGACATCAACAGGCAATTCACAAACAAAAAAGGAGTTACTAACAGAAAATGATAGAATATTAGAATAAAATAATTAGAAAAAAATAACAATCTTGAAGCATCATTTTTTCTCTCCAAGTTATCAAAGTTTATCTTTTCACAGTAATACTTCAGGTTATTGAGATTTTTTTTTTAATGGGTGCTTATTTGGGTAGACGGGGGAAACTTTGAGAGCACCGTTGACTGCACAGACTTAAAAACTGAAACATTTTGGCCCATTAATTTTGCTACTAGAAATTTAGCCTAGAAACATCATTCAGAAAAAGAAAGTTGCTATAAACACTGGGAAGTTCCCAACAACCTAATTTTTTGACTAGAAAAATTGGAAGATGCCTAAAGTCCAATAAATGAAGAGTGGTGAGTAAAATTGTAGTAGGTCAAACAGATGAAACATTAAATAGATGATGATTATCAAAGCCATGTAACTTAGTAAGCAAATATTGTCATACATTTATAAAATCAAGATGTGAAATTGTGCATACACTAGTATTGATAAACTTAATGGATGGCTGTGTATGAATAAGTTCCAGAAAGGAATATATAAGTACATACACACACACAAAGTAGACTTTGTATTATAATTTTTGTAATATTTTATTTGACCAACAATAACAAAATTAAGCAATAAAAATAACAAAACAAAAAGACATATGAATATTTTTACTTTTCATAGGTTTTCTCCTGTTGCTTCTGTACATATTCTTGGTTAGTTCCACCTAGAATGTGAAAAAGAGGAGAACTGTTTTGCTCAATACATACAGTTTTAGGGAGACAGTCTCAGAATTTGAGTACAACCCCAGTGCACTATCTTAATTCATTCTGGAATGAGAGAAATCTAATGATGTAACAATAGAATCAAATCAAGTAAGATTTTAAAAATGGTTACTTTTTTAAAATGCAGGAAGATGTACAATTTCAAGTTTCAACATTTCCAATGACAGGAAAGTCACTACCCCACAAAGCAGCATACTCAATTTATAAATAGCTGTTCATTCATTCTACGTGTATTGAGCCGATTTTCTGTTTAGAATAATCGAATCGAAAGCAACAAGACAGAAAGCAGGAAGATCAGTTAGGAGACTCTCTATTTAGTGTAGGTGAAAGATAATGAGGCCCAAACTAAGTCAGCACCAGGAGAGAAAATGAAAGAACAAATTTAAAATATATTTGGAAAACAGCTCAATTAGACTTAATGACTACCTCCAGACGAGGTCTAAGGGAAGAGTATTAGATTTCCCCTCTCAATAAGAGTAGAAAATAATCTCTGGCCATCTTTACTCTGCCATACCCTCCTTCCATCTTCCATAAATTTGTTTTAAAATCTGAGCTTATCAGAGAGCCCAGACTTCTATATTGTTTCTTCTCCTAATTTTTAAAATTGATTTTTATTTTTATATATTTAGGGGGTACGAGTGCATATTTCTTACATTCTTATACTGTGTAGTTGTGGAACCTGGGTTTTTCGCGTACCCATCACCCACATAGTGAACACTGAACCCAAGAGGTAATTTCTCAACCCTTGCTCCCACACCACTATCCCATGTTTTGTAGTCTCTAGTGTTTATTATTACACTCTGAATGTCCATGTGTACCCATTGTTTAGCTTCCACTTATTGTTTATTGGAAATAAAATACATGTTCAAATGTATTTGCAAATACATGTTCAAATACAGCATGTTTTTGACTGTATATTTCTGTATTTGACTTTCTGTTTCTGGGTTATTCCATTTGGGATAATGGCCCCTAGTTCCATCCATGTTGCTGCAAAAGATATGATTCCATTCCTTTTCATGGCTGCATAACATAGTATTCCATATATAGATAGAGATATATAGATATATCACATTTTCATTATCCAGTCCTCTATTGATAGAAATTTAGGTTGATTCCACATCTTTGCTATTGTGAACAGTGCTGTGATAAACATGCAAGTACAGGTATCTTTTCCATATAATGATTTCATTCCCTTTGAGTATATACCCAGTAGTGGAATTACTGGATTGAATCATAGTTCTTTTTCTGGTTTTTTGTCTTCTCCTAATTTTTAACTGCTGACTTATTTTATTGAGACACAATTTTTTTACTTGTAAGGGTCCTCTTTCCGTTTTTTTTTTCTTCAGCTTTTAAGTTCTGAGGTACATGTGCCAGATGTGCAGGATTGTTACATAGGTAAACATGTGCCTTGGTGGTTTGTTGCTCAGATTATCCCATCACCTATATATTAAGCCCAGCATCTGTTAGCTATTCTTCCTGATGCTCTTCATCCCCCGACTCCCACTTCGACATGCCTCAGTGTACTTTTTTCCCCTCAATGAGTCCATGTGTTCTCATCATTCAGCTCCCACGTATAACTGAGAACATGCAGTGTTTGGTTTTCTGTTCCTGTGTTAGTTTGCTGAGGATAATGGCTTCCAGCTCCATCCATGTTCCTGCAAAGAACATGATCTTATTCCTTTTTATGGCTGCATAGTGTTCCATGTTGTATATGTACCACATTTTTCTTTATCCAGTCTATCATTACTGGGCATTTAGGTTAATTCCATGTCTTTGCTATTGTGAATAGTGCTGCAGTGAACATATGCATGCATGTATCTTTATAATAGAATGATTTACATTCCTTTGGGTGTATACCTAGTAATAGGGTTGCAGGGTCAAATGGTATTTCTGCCTCTAGGTCTTTGAGGAATCACCACACTGTCTTCCACAATGGTTGAACTAATTTACACTCCCACTAACAGTGTAAAAGTGTTACTTTTTCTCCACAACCTCATCAGCATATTTTTTTTTGACTTCTTAGTAATAGCCATTCTGACTGACGTGAGATGGTATCTCATTGTGGTTTTGATTTGCATTTCTCAAGTGGTCAGTGATGCTGAGCTTTTTTTCATGTTTCTTGGCTGCATACATGTCTTCCTTTGAGAAGTGTCTATTCATGCCTAGATTTTCTTCTAGGGATTTTATAATTCTGGGTTTTACACTTTAAATCTTTATTTATGGATTTAAGTCTTTAATCCATCTTGAGTTAATTTCTGTATATGGTATAAGGAAATAGTCCAGTTTCAGTTTTCTGCATATGGCTAGCCAGTTCTCCCAGCACCAATTTTTAAATGGAGAATCTTTTCCCCATTGCTTGTTTTTGTCAAGTTTGTCAAAGCTCAGATGGTTGTAGGTGTGTACTCTTATTTTTTAGTTCTCTATTCTGTTCCATTGTTGCATGTGTCTGTTCTTGTACCAGTACCATGCTGTTTTGGTTACTGTAGCCTTGTAGTATAGATTGAAGTCGGGTAGCATGATGCCACCAGCTTTGTTCTTTTCACTTAGGATTGTCTTGGTTATTTGGGCTCTTTTTAGGTTCCATATGAATTTTAAAATAATTTTTTCTAACTCTGTGAAGAATGTCAATGGTAGTTTAATGGGAATAGCATTGACTCTATAAATTACTTTGGGCAATATGGCCATTTTCACAATATTGATTTTTCCTATTCATGAGTATGGAATATTGTTCCATTTGTTTATGTCCTCTCTGATTCCTTTGAATAGTGGTTTGTAGTTCTTCTTGAAGAGGTCATTCATGTCCCTTGTTAACTGTATTCCTAGGTATTTTATTCTTTTTGTAGCAATTGTGAATGGGAGTTCATTCATGATTTGGCTCTCTGCTTGCCTTTTGTTGGTGTATAGGAATGCTAGAGATGTTTGCACATTGATTTTGTATCCTGAGAGTTTGCTGAAGTTGTTTATCAGCTTAAGAAGCTTTGGGGCTGAGACAATAGGGTTTTCTAGATATAGGATCATGTCATCTGCAAACAAAGATAATTTGACTTCCTCTCTTTCTATTTGAGTATCCTCTATTTGAGTATCTCTTGCCTGATTGCCCTGGCCAGAGCTTCCAATATATATTGAATAGGAGTGGTGAGAGAGGGTATCCTTGTCTTGTACTGGTTTTCAAGGGGAATGCTTCCAGCTTTTGCTTATTCAGTATGGCATTGGCTATGGGTTTGTCATAGATGGCTCTCATTGTTTTGAGGTATGTTCCTTCAATACCTAGTTTATTGAGAGTTTTTAACGTAAAGGGATGTTGAATGTTACTGAAGGTCTTTTCTGCATCTATTGAGATAATCATATGGTTTTTGTCTTTAGTTCTGTTTATGTGATGAATCACATTTATTGATTTGAGTATGTTTTCTTAAAATTTTACTTTAATTTCTGGGATACATGTGCAGAATGTGCAGGTTTGTTACATAGGTATACATGTCCCGTGGTGGTTTGCTGCACCTACCAACCCATCATCTAGGTCTTAAGTCCTGCATGCATCAGGTATTTGTTCTAATATTCTCCCTCCCCTTACCCCCAATCCCTGACAGGCCCTGGTGTGTGATGTTCCCCTCCCTATGTCCATGTGTTCTCATTGTTCAACTCCCACTTATGAGTGAGAACAGGCAGTATTTGGTTTTCTGTTCCTGTGTTAGTTTGCTGAGAATGATGGCTTCCAGCTTCATCCATGTCCCTGCAAAGGACATGAACTCATTCTTTTTTATGGCTGCATAGTATTCCATGGTGTATATGTGCCACATTTTCTTTATCCAGTCTATCATTGACAGGTATTTTGGTTGGTCCCAAGTCTTTGCTATTGTAAATAGTGTTGCAGTAAACATACGTGGCATGTGTCTTTATAGTAGAATGATTTATAATCCTTTGGGAATATACCCAGTAACGGGATTGCTGGGTCAAATGGTATTTCTGGTTCTAGATCCTTAAGGAATCACCCACACTGTCTTCCACAATGGTTGAACTAATTTACACTCCCACCAACAGTGTAAAAACATTCCTCTTTCTCCGCAGCCTCGCCAGCATCTGTTGTTTCCTGACTTTTTAATAATCACCATTCTAACTGGTGTGAGATGGTATCTCACTCTGGGTTTGATTGATTTGTGTATATTGAATCAACCTTGCATCCTGGGGATGAAGTCAATTTAATTGTGGTTGATAAGCTTTTTGATGTGCTGCTGGATTCAGTTTGCCAGTATTTTATTGAGCATTTTGGCATTGTTGTTCATCAGGGATATTGACCTGAAGTTTTCTTTTTTTCTTGTACCTCTGCCAGGTTTTGGTATCAGGACAATGCTGGACTCATAGAATGAGTTAGGGAGGAGTCCCTCCTTTTTATTTTTTTGGAATAGTTTCAGTAGCAGTGGTACTAACTCTTCTTTGTACCTCTGTTAGAATTCAGCTGTGAATCCATCTGGTCCTGGGCTTTTTTTGGTTGGTAGGCAGTTTATTACTGCCTCAACTTTGGAACTTAGTATTGGTCTATTCAGGGATTCAGTTTCTTCCTGGTTTAGTCTCGGGAGGGTATATGTTTCCAGGAATTTATCCATTTCTTCTGTATTTTCTAGTTTATGTGCACAGAGGTGCTTATAGCATTCTATGATGGTTGTTTGTATTTCTATCAAGTCAGTGGTGATATCTCCCTTATTTCTGACTATGTTTGATTTTTTTTACTTTATTAGTCTAGCCAGTGGTCTATCTATTTTATTAATTTTTTTCAAGAAAAAACAGCTTCTAGATTCATTGATTTTTTTTGAAGAGTTTTTCATGTCTCTATCTACTTCAGTTCAGCTCTGATCTTGGTTATTTCTTATCTTCTGTTAGCTTTGAGATTTGTTTGCTCTTGCTTCTCTAGTTCTTTTAGTTGAGATGTTAGGTTGTTATCTTGAGATCTTTCTAGCTTTTTGATGTGGGCAGTTAGTGGTACAAATTTCCCTCTTAACACTGCTTTAGCTGTGTCTCAGAGATTCTGGTACATTGTGTCTTTGTTCTCATTAGTTTCAAAGAAGTTCTTGATTTCTGCCTTAATTTCATTATTTACCCAAGAGTCATTTATTCAGGAACAGATTGTTCAATTTCCAGGTAGTTGTGTGGTTTTGAGTGAATTTCTAATTTGATTGCACTGTGGTCTGAGAGACTGTTTGTTATGATTTCTGTTCTTTTGCATTTGCTGAGGAGAGTTTTACTTCTGACTATGTGATCAATTTTAGAGTGAGTGTTGTGTGGCAATGAGATTAATGTGTATTCTGTTGTTTTGGGGTGGAGAGTTCTGTAGATGTCTATCAGGTCCATTTGATTCAGAGCTGAGTTCAGGTCCTGAATATATTTGTTGAGTTTCTGTCTCCATGATCTGTCTAATATTGACAGTGGGTGTTGTAGTCTCCCACTATTATTGTATGGGAGTCTAAGTCTCTTTATAAGTCTCTGAGAACTTGGTTTAAGAATCTGGGTGCTCCTGTATTAGGTGCATATATATTTAGGATCATTAGCTCTTCTTGTTGAATTGAACCCTTTACCATTATGTGATGTCCTTCTTTGTCTTTTTTGATCTATGTTGGTTTACAGTCTGTCTTGTCAGAAACTAGGATTGCAACCTCTGCTTTTTTTCTGTTTTCCATTTGCTTGGTAAAATTTCCTCCATCCCTTTATTTTGAGCCTATATGTGTCTTTGCATGTGAGATGGGTCTCTTGAAGACAGCATACCAACGAGTCTTGGCTCTTTATCCAGCTTGCCATTCTGTGCCTTTTAATTGGGACATTTAGCACATTTACATTTAAGGTTTGCATTGTTGTGTGTTAATTTATTTGATCCTGTCATCATGATACTAGCAGGTTATTATGCAGATTTGTTTATGTGGTTGCTTCATAGTGTCACTGGTCTGTGTACTTCAGGGTGTTTTAGTAGTGGCTGGTAATGATTTTTACTTTCCCTATTTAGTGTTTCCTTCAGGAGGTCTTGCAAGGCAGGCCTGGTGGTGACTAATTCCCCCAGCATTTGCTTGTCTGCAAAGCATCTTATTTTTCCTTCACTTATGAAGCTTAGTTTGGCCAGATATGAATTTCTGGGTTGGAATTCTTTTCTTTAATAATGTTGAATATTGGCCCCCAATCTCTCCTGGCTTGTAAGGTTTCCACTGAGAGGTCCACTGTTAGTCTGATGTGCTCCCTTTTTTAGGTGACCTGGTCTTTCTCTCTGGCTGTGCTTAACATTTTTTCTTTCATTTTGACCTTTGAGAATCTCATGATATGTGTCTTGGGGTTGATCTTCTTGTGGAGTTTCTTACTTACCCCATTCTCTGAATTTGCATTTCCTGAATTTGAATGGTGGTTTATCTTGCTAGTTAGGAAAGTTCTCCTGGATGATATCCTGAAGTATGTTTTCCAACTTGGTTCCATTCTCCCTGTCTTTTTCTTGTACCCCAATCAGTCATGGGTTCATGACATGGGTTCATACATAATCCCATATTTCTTGGAGGTTCTGTTTATTCCTTTTCATTCTTTTTTCTCTATTCCCTTCTGGCTATCTTATTTCAGAAAATCTTTAAGCTCTGAGATTCTTTCCTCCACTTGGTCTATTCTGCTATTCATGCTTGTGATTGCATTGTGATGTTCTTATGTTGTGTTTTTCAGCACTATCAGGTCAGTTATGTTACTCTCTAAACTGGCTATTCTGGCTATCAGCTCCTGTATTGTTTTATCATGATTCTTAGCTTCTTTGCATTGCATTACAACATGCTCCTTTAGCTCAGTGAAGTTCATTATTACCCACCTTCTGAAGCCTACTTCTGTCAATTCAGCCATCTCAGCCTTAACCCAATTTTGTGCCGTTGCTGGAGAGGTTTTGTGGTCATTTGGAGGAGAAGAGGCACTCTGGCTTTTTTGAGTTTTCAGTGTTTTTGCATTGATTCTTTCTCAGCTTTATGGGTTTATCTACCTTCAGTCCTTGAGGTTGCTGACCTTCGAATGGGGTGTTTGTGGGATCTTTGTTATCATTCTTGTTTTCTGCTTGTCTGTTTTTATTTTAACAGTGAGGCCACTCTTTCATAGGGCTGCTATGGTTTGCTAGGGGTCCGCTCCAGACTCTAGTTGCCTCAGTTTTTCCTGTACCTGGAGGTTTCACCAGTAAAGCCTGCAAAACAGCAAAGATGGCAGCCTGCTCCTTCCTCTGGAAGCTCCATTCCAAGGGGGCACTGACCTGTTGCCAGCCTGAATACACCTGTAGGAGGTGGCTGGAGACCCCTGATGGGAAGTCTCATCCAGTCAGGAGGAATGGGATCAGGGACTCACCCAAATAAGCAGTCTGGCTGCCTTTTTGTAGAGGAGATGTGCTGCATTGCGGGGTTGGCGGGGGGTCTTCCTTGTCCAGATAGTTTGTATTCTGCAAAACCAGCAGGCTGGAATGGCTGAGTTGACCAAACCACAGAGATAGTGGGCATCCCTTCCCCTGGGAGCTTTGACCCAGGGAAAGATCAGAGCTCTGCCTTTAGAACCTTGCTGGAGTGGCTGAAGCTCCCACAGGGAAGTCTTGCCCAGTAAGGAGGAATGGATTGGTGTACCACTTAAAGAAGCAGTCTGGCCATGGTCTGGCAAGGCAGCTGTGCTGCACTGTGAGGGACCCCTCTCTGTCCAGACTCCCTGTAGTCTTCAAAGCCAACAGGCTGAAACAACTGAGTCTACTGAATCACAGAGATGGTGGCTGCTTCTCACCCCGGGATCTTGGTCCTGACTCAGGCAGACCCTGCTGCCACCAGCTAGCTGGAATTCCAAGTCAGTGGGTCTCAACCCACGAGGTGCTGTAGAAGTGGGATCCTCAGAATGACACCGTTTGTGTCCCTTGACTCAGCCCCCTTCCTAGGGACATGCATTGATGGTTCTTCTGCCTTGCTGCTGATCTCAGGGCCAGAGTATGCAAAATTCCTGGGTCTCTGTGTGTGCCTGAGTGGCTGCTCTGCCAAGACTCCACACAGCTCTGTGTGACAGACCCAAGGCCCTGGTGGCATGGGCTCATGAGGGAGATCTCCTGATCTATGGGTTGTAAAGATCTGTGAGAGAAGTGTGGTTCCCAAGTCAGGTTGCACAAACACTCACCACTTCCTTTGGCTGGGGTGGAGTTTCCCTTGGCTCCATGCTCCTCCTGAGTGGGCTGTCACCCAACCTTGCTACTCTTCACTCTCTGTGGGTCAAGCTGTTTGCCTCGTCAGTCCCAGTGAAAGAACCTGGATATCTCAGTTGAAGGTGCTAAATTCACTTGCTCCTTTCATTCCTCTCCATGGGTGCCACGGACCTCAGCTGCTTCCAGTCAGCCATCTTGGGTCCTCTCTGGGATTCTCTTTCTTTTTAAAATCAATCTTCTTTATTAAGACTTATGTCTACAGAATAATCTGAATTTTGTATTTTAACTTTTAAAAATCCACTTTTCTGAATTCTAAACATGCTTCTCAAATATTAAGATACACACAAATCACCAGGTGATCTTGTTGAGATGCAGATTATGATTCTGTAGGTCTGGGTTGGGCCTGAAGAAAGTCTGCTTTTCTAACAAGCTCCCAGGTTATGCAATGCTGTTAGTCCTCAGACCACATTTTATTTTTTACTTTTTTTAAATTATACTTAAAGTTCTGGGATACATGTGCAGAACATGCAAGATTATTATACAGGTATGCACATGCCATGGTGGTTTGCTGCACCCATCAACCCATCATCTACATTAGGTACTTATCTTATACTATCACTAGCCCCACAGCCCCCAACAGGCCCCAGTGTGTGATGTTCCCCTCCCTGTGTCCATGTGTTCTCATTGTTCAACTCCCACATGTAAGTGAGAACATGTGGTGTTTGGTTTGCTGTTCCTGTGTTAGTTTGCTGAGAATGATGGCTTTCAGCTTCATCCATGTCTCTGCAAAGGAAATGAACTCATCCTTTTTTATGGCTGCATAGTATTCCATGGTGTATATGTGCCACATTTTCTTTATCCAGTCTGTTCTTGATGCACATTTGGGTTTGTTCCAAGTCTTTGCTACTGTGAACAGTGCTGCAATAAACCTATATATGCATGTGTCTTTATAGTAGAATGATTTATAATCCTTTGGGTATGTACCCAGTAATGGGATTGCTGGGTCAAATGGTTTTTCTGGTTCTAGATCCTTGAGGAATTGCCACACTGTCTTTCACAATGGTTGAACTAATTTACACTCCCACCAACAGTGTAAAAGTCTTCCTGTTTCTCCACATCCTCTCCAGCATCTGTTGTTTCCTGACTTTTTAATGATTGCCATTCTAACTGGTGTGAGATGGTATCTCATTGTGGGTTTGATTTGCATTTCTCTAATGACCAGTGAAGATGAGCTTTTTTTCATATGTTTGTTGGCCACATGTTTGTTGTTTCTTTTGAGAAGTGTCTGTTCATATCCTTCACCAATTTTTGATGAGGTTGTTTGTTTTTTTCTTGTAAACTTAATGAAATAAAGCATGAAGACAAGATTAGAGAAAAAAGAATGAAAAGGAACAAACAAAGCGTCCAAGAAATATGGGACTATGTGACAAGAACAAACTTACGTTTGATTGGTGTGCTGAAAATGACAGGGAGAATGAAACCAAGTTGGAAAACACTCTTCAGGATATTATCCAGGAGAACTTCTCCAACCTAGCAAGACAGACCAACATTCAAATTCAGGAAATACAGAGAACACCACAAAGATATTTCTCGAGAAGAGCAACCCCAAGACACATAATTGTCAGATTCACCAAGGTTGAAATGAAGGAAAAAATGCTAAGGGCAGCCAGAGAGAAAGGTCAGGTTACTCACAAAAGGAAGCCCATCAGACTAACAGCAGATCTCTCTGCAGAAACCCTACAACCCAGAAGAGAGTGGGGGCCAATATTCAACATTCTCAAAGAAAAGAATTTTCAATCCAGAATTTCACATCCAGCCAATCTAAGCTTCATAAGCAAAGGAGAAATAAAATCCTTTACAGACAAGCAAATCCTGGGAGATTTTGTCACCACCAGGCCTGCCTTACAAGAGATCCTGAAGGAAGCACTAAATATGGAAAAGAAAAACTGGTGCCAGCCACTGCAAAAAATACCAAACTGTAGAGACCATCGACACTATGAAGAAACCGTGTCAACTAATGGGCAAAATAACCAGCTAGTATCATAATGACAGGATCAGATTCACACATAACAATATTAATCTTATATCTAAATGGGCTAAATCCCCCAATTAAAAGACACAGACTGGCAAATTGGTTAAAGAGTCAAGACTCATTGGTGTGCTGTATTCAGGAGACCCATCTCACGTGCAAAGACACACATAGGCTCAGAGTAAAGGGATACAGGAAAATTTACCAAGCAAATGAAAAGCAAAAAAAAGCAGGGGTTGCAATCCTAGTCTCTGACAAAACAGACTTTAACCCAACAAAGATCAAAAAAGACAAAGAAAGGCATTACATAATGGTAAAGGGATCAATCCAACAAGAAGAGCTAACTACCCTAAATATATATGCACCCAGCACCCAGGTTCATAAAGCAAGTACTTAGAGACCTACGAAGAGACTTAGACTCCCACACAATAATAGTAGGAGACTTTAACACCCCACTGTCAATATTAGACAGATCAATGAGGCAGAAAATTAACAAGGATATTTAGGACTTGAACTCAGCTCTGGACCGAGTGGACCTAATAGACATATACAGAACTCTCCACCCCAAGTCAACAGAATACACATTCTTCTCAGCACCACATCACACTTATTCTAAAATTGACCACATAATTGGAAGTAAAACACTCCTCAGCAAATGCAAAAGAATGGAAATCATAACAAATAGTCTCTCACACCACAGTGCAATCAAATTAGAACTCAGGATTAAGAAACTCACTCAAAATCACACTACTACATGGAAACTGAACAACCTGCTCCTGAATGACTACTGGGGAAATAACAAAATTAAGGCAGAAATAAATAAGTTCTTTGAAACCAATGAGAACAAAGACACAACATACAAGAATCTCTGGGACACAGCTAATGCACTGTTTAGAGGGAAACTTATAGCACTAAGTGCCCACAGGAGAAAGTGGGAAAGATCTAAAATCAACACCCTAATGTCACGATTTAAAGAACTAGAGAAGCAACAGCAAACAAATACAAAAGCTAGCAGAAGACAAGAAGTAACTAAGATCAGGGCAGAACTGAAAGAGAGAGACACGAGAAGCCCTTAAAAAAAAAATCAATGAATCCAGGAGCTTGTTTTTTGAAAAGATTAATAAAATACATAACCTGCTAGCCAGATTAATAAAGAAGAAAAGAGAGAAGAATCAAATAGACACAATAAAAAATGATAAAGGAGATATCACCACTGATCCCACAAAAAAAAACTTTTATCAGAGTATACTATAAACACCTCTATACGAATACACTAAAAAATCTAGAAGAAATGAATACATTCCTGGATACATACACCCTCCCAAGACTAAACCAGGAAGAAGTTGAATCCCTGAATAGAACAATAACAAGTTCTGAAATTGAGGCAGTAATTGAGGCCTACCAACCAAAAAAAGGCCCAGGACCAGACAGATTCACAGCCAAATTCTACCATAGGTACAAAGAGGACCTAGTACCATTCTTTCTGAAACTATTCCAAACAACAGAAAAAGAAGGAATCCTCCCTAACTCATTTTATGAGGCCACCATCATCCTGATACCAAAACCTGGCAGAGGCACAACAAAAAAAGAAAATTTCAGGCCAATATCCCTGAAGAACATCAACGCAAAAATTCTCAATAAAATACTGGCAAACTGAATCCAGCAGCACATCAAAAAGTTTATCCACCACGATCAAGTCGGCTTCATCCCTGGGATGCAAGGCTGGTTCAATATATGCAAATCAATAAATATAATCCATCACATAAACAGAACCAATGACAAAAACCACATGATTATCTCAATAGATGCAGAAAAGGCCTTTGATAAAATTCAACACCCCTTCATGCTAAAAACTCTCAATAAACTAGATATTGATGGAATGTATCTCAAAATAATATTTGTTTATAACAAACCCACAGCCAATATCATACTGATGGGCAAAAGCTGGAAGCATTCCCTTTGAAAACCAGCACAAGACAAGGATGCCCTCTCTCACCATTCCTATTCAACATAGTATTGGAAGTTCTGGCCAGGGCAATCAGGCAAGAGAAAGAAATAAAGGGTATTCCAATAGGAAGAGAGGAAGTCACATTGTCTCTGTTTGCAGATGAGATGATTGTATATTTAGAAAGCCCCATCGTCTCAGCCCAAAATCCCCTTAAGCTAATAAGCAACTTCAGCAAAGTCTCAGAATAGAAAATCAATGTGCAAAAATTACAAGCATTCCTATACAGCAATAATAGACAAAGAGAGAGCCAAATCATGAGTGAACTTCCATTCACAGTTGCTACAAAGAGAACAAAATACCTAGGAATCTAACTTACAAGGGATGTGAAGGTCTTCTTCAAGAAGAACTACAAACCACTGCTCAAGTAAGTAAAAGAGGACACAAATAAATGCAAAAACATTCCATGCTCACAGATAAGAATCAATATTGTGAAAATGGCCATATTTCCCAAAGTAATTTATAGATTCAGTGCCATTCCCATCAAACTACCATTGACTTTCTTCACATAATTAGAAAAAAACTACTTTAAATTTCATATGGAACCAAAAAAGAGCCCGTATAACCAAGACAATACTAAGCAAAAAGAACAAAGCTGGAGGCATCACACTATTTGACTTCAAACTACACTATAAGGCTACAGTATCCAAAACAGCATGATAATGGTACCAAAGCAGATATATCGACCAATGGAACAGAACAGAGGCCTCAGAAATAATGCCACACATCTACAACCATCTGATCTTTGACAAACCTGACAAAAACAAGCAATGGGGAAAGGATTCCCTATTTAATAAATGCTGTTTGGAAAACTGGCTAGCCATATGCAGAAAACTGAAACTGGACCCCTTCCTTACATCTTATACACAAATTAACTCAAGATGGTTTAAAGACTTAAACATAAGACCTAAAACCATAAAAACCCTAGAAGAAAAACTAGGCATTACCATTTAGGACATAGGCATGGGCAAAGACTTCATGAGTAAAACACAAAAAGCAATGGCAACCAAAGCCAAAATTGACAAATGGGATCTAATGAAACGAAAGAGCTTCTGCACAGCAAAAGAAACTATCATCAGAGTGAACAGGAAGCCTACAGAATGGGAGAAAACTTTTGCAATCTATCCGACAAAGGGAAAATATCCAGAATCTGCAAAGAACTTAAATTTACAGACCACATTTCTTATTGCAAAGGTCTAGAGTATTGTATGTCTAGCATTGCTTAGATCACTTTGCTCCATGACACTTTCCTAATCAGTTCATTTTTGGGGGACAGAGTAAAGTTCAGAATGATATTATTTCCTGGGCTTTTTCAAGTGATATATTCAGAAATAAGTCAAACCAATAATTTATCAAATGTTCTGCTCTTAGTGAAATATATGTACAGATAACTAAAGTTGCCTATCACAAATATATGCCACTTTACCTATTTTGTAAGCTATAATATATTGACTTAAAAAAATTTTTTTGAGACAGGGTCTGACTCTGTCACTCAGGCTGGAGTGCAGTGGTGTGATTATCGCCCACTACAGCCTTGAACTCCTGTGCTCAGGTGATCCTCCCACCTCAGCCTCCCAAATAGCTGAAATTACAGACCCAAGCCACTGTGCCTGGCTAATGTTTTTTTGTATTTCTTGTAGGGACAGGGTCTTGCTTTGTTGCCCAGCCTGATCTTGAACTCCTGGGCTCAAACAATCCTCCCACCTCAGCCTCCCAAAATGCTGGGATTACAGATATGCAGCACTGTGCCTGGCCTGATAAAATTTCTAGAGGGTCACATAGCAGTGGTATGAAGCAGGTATAATTGTCTTCATTCTGTAAATGAGGAAACACAGGCTTAGAAAACAGAGAACAGGTAAGTCACCACAGGTAAAAGCTGCTGAGGGTTAAAAGTTGCCTCCCTAATCTGGATTACTAGATCCTGAGCTGTACAAAATTAACAGAAATAAATATCTGATAAAGGTTTGTAAGACAAGCATTGCTTATTTAGTAGTCACATGAATCAATATCCCAAGCACAGAGCACACCTAAAATCTGGGAGGAATAAAACTGAAGTCAGGTTTATGAATATTTGAAAAATAAATAAATCTTTCCATTTGGACATGAGAAACATCATTCTTGATTTATTTGTCATCACTAACTATAGTTGAAGAAATACTCTCACCTGCCCTGGTTCTCCCGAACAGCTATAGTGACATGAGCAACTTCAAGTCTTCCCCCTCCCCTTCCCAGTCCCCCAAGAACAGGCTTAGGTGTAGTGATGGCATTGTCATGTTGAAGTTGAATTGAGAGCTTTTTGTCTTTGTTGAACACCAAGAATCAGGTCTGGGGGGAAATCTGTAAGTACTATAATTAACTTCAATTTTAATTTCTGGGTGTCTCTTTCCTCCCTACTGCTTGCTGCCAAGGTTCTCCTTCAGTCCCATCAGTTAGAGCAGCATTCACAAAGCTCAGGCCAGACTCCTTTTGGCAATTTTTAAGAGGTTTCTGGGTGATGTGCTCAAGCTCCTCTGGGAAACTTGGAACCAAACTGAAGTGTGGCTTGACTATTAAAAAGGGGCCACTAGTTTTAAGAAACTACTTTGCCTTTCTCTGT
Organism: Gorilla gorilla gorilla; assembly: GCF_029281585.2. Lineage (NCBI taxonomy): Eukaryota > Metazoa > Chordata > Mammalia > Primates > Hominidae > Gorilla > Gorilla gorilla. Next base: position 192,573,063 of record NC_086017.1, read on the forward strand.
TTGGGAGAAACTTATGGTGGTTGAATTTTTAATACTTCTTGGTTTACAAATTGTTTTGGTATACACTTAATCTTTAGTTTATTTTTTGTAGTTTGTTTATATTTTATTATTCTTTCCTTTTCTGTCAATATTCTTTTTCTTTATAAGTGTTCACACATAGATCTATGTGTATTTGTTCTATGATTTGAATGAAAGCACTGAAAGACCCAGAAAATGTATCTCTCTAACTTACCCTACTGTTGTTTAAATTAAGATCCTCACTCCTTTTAAAATCCAATTTACGTTACTTGGAAGTTAGATTTCATATGATCTACTATAATGTTCACTTGCCCACAGATTAATAGTGAACCAGACAGAACAAGTGAAATAAAAATAAAATCTACTTGAGGAGTCAGGCTTAATGAATAAAAAGTCCTACTATGTAATTTGTTGTAGAAAGAGGACAGGGTGAGGGCAATGTGGATGGACTGAAAGCAAGCAGGCAACCAGTTCTATTCTGACATTTACTAAGGAGTAAAAATGTGCTTGATGTACTAGGTATTTTGCAATTTTAAGAACTTACGTGACACAATTTCAGTCCTCAAGATGCTCACAGTCTAGACAGGGAGACAGAAAAGACCATAGAAAGTAAAAGGCAATGCTATGGGAATTACCTAGGAAAGATATTTCTTTCAATGAATGTAGAAGATATTGGGAAAAGTTCATGGAGGTGATTGCATTTGAGCCAATGCTTAAAAGGTGAACAGGAATTCAATAAACAGGAGTGAATGGTAAAGACAGTTCAAGAGAAAAAATAGCTTATGCCATTGTCATCCACAGAGGTGGGAAAATGCAAACCATGTACAGAGAATGTATGATTAAATTGAAAGATTTCCATGAAGACCATAGAATTGAAAGCTAGAAAAGTAAACTCTCCTTTTTTATGATTTTGCCAGTGGCATATATCCAAGCCCAATGCTGCTCACTATTTTGAAAGCGTGCTTTCTTCCCATGAGACCGTTTGATTGGGAATCACTGTACCAGGCCTTTTGCTGGCATGTATTTTTTTCTTTTCCTTGCTCCTCAGTTTACCCTTTTTTCCTATTTGATAGTTCATGCATGATGTGTCCATTTCTATCATGAAAGCTGTTGAAAGATACTGATTGAAATGATTCTTTTTGAATTAATTAGACTTGAACTTAGATTGCCATATCTGACTTCTTTCTAGTCTCAAAGGTTAATATATGTTTTTGTTTTATAGATGTCAGGTTCAAATTCAGGATCACTATTTTTTTTCCACTAATTCCGATTGACTTGTATAATCTGATTTAAGTTATATCCATCTCTGGGCTTCAGTTACTTCCATGGTTATGTGAAATCACAAATTTTTAGGTATGTCAGTGAATCTAAATGTAGATAAAGTACCTTATTCTCTAAATTTGTCTCCTTATAGGGTATTACCTAATCATTTAGTTCATCAAAAGGTTTTGAAGAAGACTTTGTACAGGATAGACACTGAGGGCCAGCCCCTGGCATCTGGAAGCTCCTTCTTTACTCCCTCACTTTAAAATTCTACTTTTGTCAGTAAAAAAATTTGCCATTGCTGAAAGTAAAAAGATATCTTGATTTTTGATAGCTTTTCCTAGCCTTACATTTATTTATTATTTCCAGAGCCAAAAGTTCTCATTTTCAGGAAAATGTATCATCATTATTTTGTTGAACTCATAAAACTATAGTATTTAAAATTATTATACTGTTGAAGGTGACTATTAGCATGCATATTGAACATATCATAGGTCACTGATACCTCTTCATCCAAATACCTAACTGGTAAGGGTAGCCAGATTCTGTTTTTACCTTCATTTTATACTCCTTTTCAAGATGTGAAGGCAATACATTCTTCTATTGCTTCCATCTGCTCCCATTGGCCCCCTTTTTTTTTTTTTTTGCTCACAGTGTGGAAACTGCAGTTACAGCTTAGCACGTTTTGCTTATGGAACTGTGCCAGAAGCAGTTTTGAAGGTGTTTTAAAAATGAAGACATCTGGCAGCTGGCATACTTACAATTCATTTGCCAAAGACAAGTTGCACGCTGCTGGAATTTTCAACTGAAGGGTCGTGCACCAGGTAAGAAAGGAGTCAGGTGGAGCTGGTGCATAGGCAGCCACACACTGAAAAACTGTTGGCTCTGTGAGGTTTTGATGGGCTAAATCAGGAAGCATGTGTGTCATCTTCTTGTCCAGCCCACCGTCTTTGTCACTATAACCCTTTAAAAGAGGTAAAAGGCAAAAAAAAAAATCCAAGCTAAGAAAATTGACAGTGAATCATAAGGCTGTGACATGTCAATAAAAGTCTTGCCAATTTGGCAGAAGAAAAGAGTGCTGAGAGCAAAAAAAAAAAAAAAAAAAGTTGAAAAACGGAATTTGACACAACATTGGACAAACATGTTCCTGTCAGTTGTCTGGTTCTGTTTTTTTCAGGCAGAAAGAATCTGTGGGATTATGGATTTACAGCTTACCCTCTAAGTGAATTACTAACGGTACACCAATGGATGCCTTCTGACTGAAAATTTACTTGGTATTTCATAGTATTAGCATAGTTTTTGGGGTTTTCGGTTTTAAAATCTTTTCTTGTAACTGGTAGTCACTAAATACTAGTGCTACTAAATACTACTTTCCAAATAATTGGTCTGTGTGATTTTACACTTGTATTAAATTTTTGTTTGTTTTGAGTTTTGTTTTGTCTTATTTTGTTTTTGCTGCAACAACGAATTTAAAATGTGAACATGGGAGTTTTATAATGAGATTAACAATTGACCTAGCAGAGCAAGGGAGGGAAATTATCTCACTATATTGACAGTCTCTCTCTGACAAATTTGAGCACTTTAAAAGAAATGTGAGCCATATTTGACAAAGAAGTAAGGAGATTTATGTTTATAAAGTAATAATTAGAGATGACTTGTACTAGATGTTAGTATATTTTCATGCAACAAGCCTAGGGTTTTTTTTTTTTTTTTACCTTCTGTACTTGTAAGTTCAGGTCAGCTGTTTTAAGTGGGTGTTCCTGTCTTCTGCTCAAAGTATTATGTATAAAAGTATTGGTTAATGGAGAAGGAAGAAGGAAATGGTGTTGCGGTTACAGTTTTGTTGTAGGAGACAGTTGACACTTACCTTACCTAAAATGAAGACAGAATTACCAGCCTTAGAGAGGTTGCAAACTTGTGGCCTAGGTACAGAATCTAGTCCAAAAATATGTGCATTTGACACATGCACTATCATCCTGCAGATAGTTTACATTTTAAAAAATATAATTTAACAGGAGAGTTTATATTTTTAAAAAATCTGAATTTCCCGTTATTTTTATTTTTATTTTTTAATCGCAAGATCAGGCATCACTGCCTCTTGAAAACAGTCTGCTAGCCCTGGCCCGCTTCCAGTAGTGTGAGGAGCGTGAGTACTTCCCATTCACCGGAGTCCTGCACACCTGTTTCCTCCCCCAGGTTGAATGCAAATTGCCACTTCAATGCAGTCCTGCTACTGTTTTTCCAAAATTAGAGTGAAGAGGAAAGTGAACTGTTTCTTGTACCTTTGCATCTGTCAAAACTGAGAAAATAAAAATAGGCCAGAGGGGCAGGTTTTTCTCATGCCAGGCTCACTTCCCTCAGTGGTTCTGTCTCCTCGGCCCCTGTCCTCCTTTGGATTTGCTTCCTTTCTTCATGAAGTACCTCCTCTGCCCACCTCAGGTTCTGTGGGTTGAGACTCCAGGGTTTCCAGCTGCCTCCTGGTCTAGCTTGGGGTCCTTACCCCTGTGACCACCAGTGGAACCATGGCAATCTCACAAATGGAATCTTCTTAAAGACACCCAACATATAGAGCATTCCTGGATTTCAAGGCAGGGACTTGGTAAACTCTTTGATAGTATTATGCCACTTAATAATGTACTTTTTGTTCATACATTTCCTCATAAACTGGTATTGCCTTTGAGAGGTTTATCTCTTCCATTAGGCTCTGCATCTTTAATTGAAATTTAGCAATTACAAAATCTGGGAATACTTTTCTTTTAGCTTTTAAAGAGAAAATACTATAAACACATATGAGGGAAATGGTATGTGGGAAAAATGAAGACCTGAGCCTGGTGATTTTAGTGGTCAGATATGAAATCAATGAGGCAGTAACTAACTACTCTTTTCACAGGGCATCCATTTAGTATAATTGCTCCCTGAAGAGAATTTTATCGTTCTTAGGATTTTAAACTATGTGAAGTACCAGCAAGCTCTACTTCATGTAATCTAAATTGAAGACTTGAGAGATGAATTATAAATGCTTAGAAATGGATTTTAGAAAGAATATTGATGATTTGTCAACTCTTCATCTTTCCTTTAAGACATGTTTGTTTTTGTTTTCGCCCGTCAAGTGCCTGTCAGATGATGCCAATCTGAAATCCTTGCCATGTTTTCATTCATCGCATAAAGCCCTCCATTCAGACCTTCTAGTATATGAAGCCAGATTCTATGAAGTATTTCATTACAGAGTATTGTACCCTCTAAAATGATCTGGGAAAATAATTACTACAGGAACATTAGTTCTCATTCTCCTTGTGGATGATTTTAGGTCTTTTTCATTTATACAGAATGTTATTACTAGGTTAAAGGGAAGCGAAGTATAGTTTGTTTATCGCAAATGTAATTTCCAGTAAGAAACATCAAATGGGAGTTGGGAAAGTGGGAAAAGTTGATTATTGGAAAGAGGTGCATTTTTAAGGAACAATTCCAGATGTGTGGAGAGGGGATGGGGGAGTAGGGTACATGTCGACAGTAGAGTGTCAGAGACTTATGTGTTCTTTTTAACCATTCAGTTAAAAAAAAAAGGTAATTTGAAAGTGAAATAAAATTACATTTGATTTCACAAATAAATAAATGTGAGAAAATTTCCACTTATAAAAAGGCAACCTAAAAATCTGGAAAATGGAGCTAGTTACAGTTTTTCGTGGTGGGAATGTTCTCTAACATTCTTTCAACAAATTTTACTAAGCAGCTATTAAACAAATTTTACTGAGCACATACTATGTCTAAAGTACTCTCATTCAACTCTAGAAGGAAATTACAATAACATTTCTTGAAAGCCTATTTTATTTTTGTTTTGAAAAATATATTTTATATTAATATTTATTGACAAATATAACAATGCTTGACATTTTAATAATGATAGAGTTTGCAAATTGTTTATATTTATGATTTTTAAATGATAGTTCTGTGGGCTAAGCAGCAAGGTACTATTGCCTCTACTTTATGATTCAGAAAGGGTAAGTGACTTATTTAAGAGCACACAGCAAACAAATAAGTAGTAGAAACATTTTCCTGGCTCAGTGCTTTGTACAGCTCACCATGCTAAAGGAGATGGTTATGTTCTCTTTATCATTACAATTGGCATTGAAATAGATTAATATTAAACTCAGATGGAATAATCTAGGGGTTTAAATTTTGGGTGATTCATACATGCTATATGCTAAATGCTATGGCAGGTGCTTTGTGTACAGTTGAAAATAAAACAGAAGTCGTCCTAAAGTTTACAGGCTAATTGGAAAAACAGATCTTAAATAAATTATTACACTTGCAGGTATTCCAAGAACAAACCAGGCATGCTTCTGCTCTGGGGGCATTTCCACTGAGCCTTTGCTCAGACTGCTCTTCCCCCAGATATCTGTGCAGCTCCCTCCCTCACCATCTTAAAGTCTTTGCTCAAATGTTACCTTCTCAATCTTTGTCTAATTCTAAATGCAGCCAAATGAGCATTCACGTGTGACAGCAAAATGAAGCAATGTTAGGAAGTCCATTCAGAAAGAAATATTCAAGGAATTACTCAAAGAAAACAAACAAACAAAAAAAAAGATTTCAGGAGAATGAAATTGAATACAGGAAATAGAAGGTAAAAAGAAACTAATGAACCTTCTGTTTAAGTAGATATCCTTACAGTCTGTACATTTTTACAAATATTAAGAATGTAGAACGAAACTCTAGATGAATTCATTATATGATTTGAAGGTCAAGGCAATGTTGGTAAAGGAGAAAGTAATAGCGTGCTGAGGTTTATTGTCTTTTACTAGGGAAAGGTATATACATTTAAACAAATGAGCTTTTAAAATTCACAGCTAGCCAATACAGGAACAGAAACAAAGCACATAATTTTTAAATCTCTGGGAGGGGAAGAAAAGTAGAGAAAACTCGATCAGCCCCCCAAAGAGATAGGGGAAAAACTTACTTTTAAGAAAATAAATATTAAATATTTAATAGTGGTAATATGTTCAAACATATTAATAATCATGAATAGTGCAAAATGTTAATTCTCCTGTTAAAAGGCAGGGATTATCAGCTCATGCCTGTAGTCCCAGCACTTTGGGAGGCAGAGGTGGGCAGATCACAAAGTCAGGTGTTCAAGACTAGCCTGGCCAACATGGTGAAACCCCATCTCTACTAAAAATACAAAAATTATCCGGGTGTGGTGGCACGCCCATGTAATCCCAGCTACTCGCTTGAACCCAGGAGGCAGAGGCTGCAGTGAGCTAAGATTGCACCACTGCACTCCAGCCTGGGCAACAGAGCAAGACTCTGTCTTTAAAAACAAGAAAAACTAACTGCTTCCTATTTGCAAGAGACACTTCCGAAATGAAATGACACAGCAAGATTAAAACACAGGATGGACAGAGTTATTTCAGAAAGACGCTGACTATCATAGAGAAATACCAGTTAAAGAAATATTAATATGACATAAATTAGATATTGGGGCCAAAATTGTTAAATGTGACAAGGAGGAAGATTTATAAGTACAACAATCCATTAAGATATAAAAATCACAAATTTTATTTACCTAACCATGGAGCTTTGGCATATATAAGAAAAATCTATTAGAAATACAAGTGATACTGTTACATTCATAATGTTATTGGAAAAATTTAGTACATCTCCTAGAATTTGATGATTAAAGTATCCAAGAAATAATAAGAATAAATAGGATTTCAAATACACACACACACACACACACACACACACGCCCAACAAATAGAAGATACACATTTATCAAATACACATGGATTATTTATTTTTTTTAATTTACAAATATGTTTCAGGAAACAATCTCAATAAATGTCAAAGAAAATCAAATTACACAGTCATGTTCTCTCTTCAATGCAACAAAATTAGAAACTAATAACAAACTTATAGCTGATACAATCTAACTACTTGGGCAAAGTTTTAAAAATCATTTAATTCCTACGCTATAGGAAGAATCTAGAATACAACATTGCCCAAGTCATACATAGAGTAACTCAATACAGTGAAGCTGGCATTCCTCCTCAAATTAATCTGTAATTCAATGCATTACCAAATAAAAACTTAAAAGTTAACTCTGAAATATATCTGGAGGTGAGAATAATCGATAAAGAAAAGAAAAATGTGAGTAAAATGTCTTCTAAAACCTTCTAAAATATCAGAGCATACTAACATGTTAAAAGAGTCTGGTATCAATGTCGGGGGCAGACAAATAGACACATAAATAAATGAAATAGAAGGCAGAGTCCAGAAAAGTGAATTCAAGATATCAAAAAGGTTATATTTTAAACCATAAAATATAGAAAAATATTTTTATAATAATTGGAGTAGGATGAGCCCTGTTAAGGCAAAACCCAGAAGCTAAAAATCAAATGATTAATGGATTTTAATACCTCAAATTAAAAACCTAAGTTTGACCCAATAAAAATCAATAAACAAAACTAAATGATGAGAAATAGACTGGGATAAAATATTTGCTATATATAAACAAAGGATTACATAGGGTTATATATAGGATATATAAATAACTCCCAATAATGAACAAGAAAAAGTCAACCCAACAGAGAAAAATTGCTCAAAAAGGCAAGGAATATGACCAGGTAATTAAACAAAGAGAAAACATAAATGGCTAGTTAACAAATAAAAATGTGTTTTACCTCAATAGTACTCAGATAAATGAAAATTAAACGGAAGTGAGATATAATTTTTCCAGTCATCAGATTGGTTTTTTTTTTATTTAATTGCTAAGGTTTAGTGTTGATAACGATGTGAGGAAATGAATACTCATATAGCCTTGCATCCAGCCCCTCACTTTGAGACTTCTGTAGTGAACACTGTTGGCTGCCTGCACAGGGTTTCCGCCCTCTAAAACCCTGATTTCTTCAATGTTGCTCCTTCCTATACATCCTGTATTCTTCAAGGGAAGCTGACCCACCCCCTGTGCTAGGGATGAATCTGACTGAACTAAAGGTAATTTCAGCCCCTTCTCCCTCCAGTGATGGGTCAGAAATCTGGACAATGAAAGCAAGAAAAATTTTGTTGGAAGTTTTCAGAAAAGTTTTTTTGCTCTTAAGGAGATCATCAAGAAGCCAACTGTGCTTTCTCCCACAAGGTATTGCAAGGAAGAATGTAGCCTGAAGCTTCTTTAACCTCTGAAATTCCTCTTATAGGAACAGATAATTTTTCTACAACGTGCTAGACAATATTCTGGGTGTTGGGAACAGACAATGTACAAAACAGGCAAAACTCACTGCCTTTGAAACATTTTTGGGAGGCAGATAGAAACAAACAAGGGTAAGTAAGTGAAATATATTGTTTGACAAATAAAGCAGAGAAAGGAGATTAAAAATATTGGGGTATAATAAAAATAAGGCAGTCAGGGAAGGCCTCCTGAAAAGTGGACATTTGAGTGTATTCTTGAAGGAAGGAGGAAGAAAGGTATACTGACATTTAAGAGGAAAACATTCCAGGAAAAGGAAGAAATTGGTATAGAGGCCAGAGTATCCTGGAATGTTCAAGGAATAGCAGAAAGCTCTGTGGGGCGGGATCAGAATGAGCAAGAAGCAGAATAATAGCAGATAAGGTCAGAGATGATAGGGGGCCAGATTGAGTACGGCCTTATAGACTGTTATAATGGCTTTGGTATTTTTCTCTTTGTGAAATAAGAAACCATTAGAAGATTCAGAGTGGTGACGTGGTCTTAGTTTCATTTAAGCAAGATGACTGGTTGCTGAGTTGGCTGGATTGTCAAGGGACAAGGGAAGAAGTAGGGAGATAGAAGTTAGTGGTTTAATGCAATAAAACCAGGGAGTATTGACAGCAGGATGGACTAGGAAAGTGGCCTGGAGAATTTGAAAGACGGTTGAGTTCTGGATATATTTTGAAGGTAGAGTCAACAAGATGTGCTGATGGACAAGATACAGGGTAAAGAAAAAGAGAAGAGTCAAGGAAGACACCAAAGTTTTAAGCCTAAGCAACTCCTCAAGAATGGAGTTGCCCTTAACTGAGAAGGAAAGCTGGTTTGGAGTAAAAGTGGGAAGTCTGGGGTTCAGTCTGATTTTGTTAAGTTTGAGATGCTCATGTCCCAAAGTAGAGATGTCAAGTGAGCATTAAGATATTCAAGGCTAGATTTCATGAAAAGGTTGGTTTGAAGGTAAACGTTTGGGAGGTGTCAGAATCCACATTACTTAATTACTTAATACCAGGAAATTTGTAATGAGATCACCAAAGGAGGGAACAGAGAGAAAGAGAAGACTTGGCTGTGGGGCACTCCAGTGTCAAGATTTAAGAAAGCCAGCAGGAAAGAATAGGCAAGAAGACTGAAAAGGAACAGCCAAGAAGATAGGAAAAAATCCAGGGAACATGGTGTCCTGAAAGCCAAGTTTAAAAAGTGTTTTTAGCAGGGAGCAACCAATTGAGTTAAATGCTGCCAATAAGTCAGCATAACATAGTGGCTAAGATAAAGGTTGTAAGCTATTTTGCCAGGTTCAAATTCCACTCTGCCATGTATTTGCTTTGTGACTTTGAAAAAGTTACTACACTTTTCTGTGTCTTTTTCTCCATCCATAAGCTGATGATTATAATGGATCCCATTTCATATGACTTTTGTTAGGCATAAATGCCTAAATTTGTTTAACATTTAGAATAGTGCCCAGAGTATAGTAATTGCCTAGTAAATAGCAGTTATGCTTATTATTACCATAAATAATACCGAGAAGTAGTAGTATTAGGAATAAGAAAAGTACTGAGTCTTGACCATTGAATATCACAATGTGGAGGTAATTTGTGACATTGACAAGGAGCAATTTGGGTTAAATAATGGAAACAAAAGCCTATTTGGAGTGACTTCATGTCCAAAAATAATGGAAGAAGATGAACTGGAGACAGTGAGTATAGAAACTGTTACAATAACTTTTTCTTGAAAAAGTAAAGGAGAGCAGAGACATAAGTTGGCAGTTATAGGCAGAAGTTTGGTAAGAGAGGATCTTTTATTACAGGAGAAATAACAGGCTTCAAATAATAAGTGTATTTATTTTAAATATACCTAAAATCAGAGCTTGCCCTTAGGGGAGTCATTCAGAAGGCTTGCTGGTGATAGACAAAATAGAAGGTGAGCAGCACTAGAAAGGGGCTGATTTTCAATCACCTCCATTAAATTTATTTTTTATTATATATCTCTCACATACAAGAATGTATCTCCAGAAAAGAGGACAGTACATTCCCTGCTATAGATCCATCACCTCAAACAGTACCCAGCACACAGTAGGCTTTCAGTAAATATTTGTTAAATGGATGACGATTTCTGGTGAAAATTTGAGTCCCAGAGAAGTTTCGTAAATTCCTTGCCCAGCTTATGATGTCAGAGTTGAATCTAAAACCTGAGTCTCCTCGTTCTCAATACAATGAACATTCCAATCCTGGGATAACCTGGGTTTCAGAATTCACATCCTGTTCCCAAAGCAGTATTTTAGAAAATTAAAGCTATTTTCAAAGGCTGAAACGAGGCAGAAAAGGATGGAATGACTTCCTCCTTCTTTCAAGATTCTCTAAAATCACCGTACATTACTGAAAACACTTTTGTTCTGTAAAAAAAAATTAAAGTTTGTTGATAATGTGACTGTTAAATAATTAAAACTTAAATGTCTTAAAAATCTATATATGATCTAACAAAACTCATTGTTTGTTGAATAATGTAAATGAAAATGACATTTTTTTAAATTATCACAAATCTTGACCTTGGTCCTATTGCACAGTCTCTCTAGTATTTTTCAAGGACTAAAAACAATTGAAAACATGCAAATATTATTCCTTGAGGTAAAAAGTTAAATTATGTATAACTGTAGCAGATACTTTCAGAAAGTTCATCAGTAATAGGACTGCTAAGGCAATTAGAAATAACCTTGGATGTCTTATTCTGTAGTTTAATACAAACTAGATAGAGAGCAAGATTGAAAGGTTAAGGGAAGAAGTGTGTTTCTCTGTAGTATTTATTCCTGAATGTTTAGTGGCGTTATTAGCTAGAAATTAATAACTCTAGCCATACATAAACCTTCCATTCCATCTACATAAAAATCTCTCACACCATGTAACAAAAAGACACAGGTTTTTTTCTTTTGCATACATAAGTAAATTAGGATTTTTGTCCAAAATAAGAGAACTAAAATTTGCTTTTATTAACTCAAATTGTATGGCTCATTTATAGTTCTGTAAAACTATAACTAACTAGAATTGGAGAAATATTTTTAGAATGGCCAGAGACTATAAAAGGAAGAAAATTCATAGAACGTCTTCAGTTAACTAGAGGATTTTACAAAATCTTAGTAAATAGGTTTAAATCAGCATAGATAGAGACTTGTAACATGCCTGTAATGGAAGGTAAAAATTAGGTCTTCAATCATGTAACCATAAAAGTATCTCTCTTGCTAAGTTTCTGAAAAGCATACCATTGTGAAATAAGGCAAAAAGTTTGCCAGAGATTTGTTTTTCTCCTTAAAAGTGGCCTTATCCTTTAGCCTAATAATCTCACTTCTAGAAGATTACTTCAGGGAAATAATCAAAAGGAAGAAAAATTCTACATGTTCAAAGATGTTTGCTGAAGTATTATGTATATAATTTAGGATTTGGTAAAAATCTAGCTGTTCAACAATAGGGAAATATTTAATTAAATTGGAGTCTATCCACTTGAGGTGATAATATGTAATCATTAAATGCATAGTATAAAACGCTCATTGTATACAAATGCATATATATGGTTAAACTGTGTGTTTATTTTATTAAACAGTTCAATCTCAATTAATTAAGCTATTGTCATATACATGTAACTGTGTGAGTACTACCTGGACTTAAGGGTGGGAAAAAAAAACGGATAAGTAGCACTCTTTATAAAATCTTGTCTTCAGAATGCTTAATTCTGTCTGGTTGAGCCACATGACACATTGATAGACTCTTAGGTTCCCAGGGTAATTATAGGCCACACCTAAGTAATCACCAGTTAGGCTTTCTCATTCATTGCAACTAGCTTCATGAAGCAGAGAAATTTACTTTATTGATTCTGGGTATTTTGCTAGCCTCTTCAAGTCATTTTGGAATCTTTTTTCAGGCGATATGAAGTATCTCTATATTTCAGTGCACATCTTTGCTATAGAAAAGTGATTTTCGGCTTTGCAGCCCAAAGATGCATTCCATGTATGAATAGGAGTCTTTGTGCCACAAGAGTAAAGTCATCAGCTTCTATGTGATGCAGAAGAAATGTTCATCTTCTAATGTGCATATATGTAAGCCACCTCTTTAAAATCAGCCCCTTTAAATGGCACTGAGTATGCTTCTGTGTATGACACATCAATATCCATTAATTGCATGCAGAGAGAACTGAGATTCCAATGGCAAAATCTGTAAAAGTAGATATACAAAGAAAAGTGGAAGCATCTGTTTAATATATACGACATTAGAATTTAATTTTACCTCTGTGATGCTTTTGTGTGGCTGCAGTGTTACAGCAGAGCATATAAGCATAGCCGTGCAGTGTCAGCAGGTGCATGCCACCAAATTACTGCTTTTAATTTGCATATTCATCTGCTAAGAAGCATGTCATTATCATATCAAAGGGATACTAAGCAACATCTAGCTTGGAGAGATGTGGCATAGTTTCAATAGGAGCAATTAATGCAAGATGAGGACTCTCTTTCTGTCATGTCTCCCAGGGCTAGCTGTAATCGGGCTGATTATTGGATACCAATAAGACTGAGGGCCCAGTTGGCACAGAATAAGAGAAGAACTGGAAAGAGAGCCTGCTAGTCCTCTCTACTGTACACTTGATGGCAATTTGACACTCTGGTCACTCAAAAGAATCCTATTAATATCATAGAAGCTGTCTACATGCACCCATCTGTTTTAGTTGTCATAAAATGACCAAACGCAGCCCAAAAGTAATGTATTTTTAAAAAAAAGAATCTCGACAAGTGGACGTGAAACAGAAATGTGAAAGAGGCATTAAAATTGTGTTTACACATATGGGTTTTAGTACTTAAGTAATTTTCATTTAACAAACATTGTCTTCTTTCTTCAAACATTTATTGAGCACCTACATATATGTCAGACAGTGTCAGAACCTACAGATACAGACATAAGCCAGTCACAATCCATAATATGAACAAATTTGCAGTTGAACAGGGGAGGTGTAAACCAAACAAAACTTGGATCACATTTAATTTTTTGTGTTTATTAGAAAAGGTCAAAAACGTGCAAAACCATCTTTTTGATATGATAGCAATAACACAGTATAATTTCTTTCAAGGAAAGCCTTTTCAAGAACAGAATTTTTAATTTTAGTTAATTTTGGAAACTATATCACTTTTCCTTTCTTAATGAAAGTAGCTGGAAACAGTGTGAAAACTTGAATATTAATAGTTGAACAATGGAAATATCAGTAGTTTTAAAACTGTCCTATTGTTTCTCAATTTTTCATTGGATACACTGACATAAGTAATGCTTTTAAAAAGCAGGAACAATTCATAGTTTGCTTCTTACAGTGTCTAGGATGGGAAGTTACAAACACTTCATTAAATTGTTCAACAAGGCCAGGCGCGGTGGCTCGTGCCTGTAATCCCAGCACTTTGAGAGGCTGAGGTGGGTGGATCACCTGACGTCAGGAGTTCGAGACCAGCCTGACCAACATGGTGAAACCCTGTCTCTACTAAAAATACAAAAAATTAGCCGGGCATGGTGGCGAGCGCCTGTAATCCCAGCTACTTGGGAGGCTGAGGCAGGAGAATCGCTTGAACCCAGGAGGCAGAGATTGCAGTGAGCCAAGATCGCGCCATTGCACTCCAGCCTGGGCAACAAGAGCAAAACACACTCTCTCTCTCTCTGTCTCTCTCTCTCTCTCTGTCTGTCTGTCTCTCTCTCTCTCTCTCTCTCTATATATATATATAATATATATATAGTTTTGAACACTCATCATGTACCAAATGCTTCTACAAGCACTGAGGATATAGCTATGAACAAAACAAGCCATTCGCCTGCCCCTGTGCTTACATTCATACATGCTCCTGTGTGTGAATAAATGTACCAGCCACATGCCTAAAGGAAAGCTCAATGACATTTATTCAACAAGGATTTAATCAACACCCTATATGCACCAGACTAGTCAATAAAGGGAATTTAAGTTCACCTTGGAAACTATAAAATGGCAGTGAGTACAAAAAAAGCTTTCCAAGTGGCCAGTAAACCTAGAACTGAATGGTTTATGTGAAGCAAGACTTAAGAATGTCTTCTTTTATGGGTGTCCAATCTTTCAAAGTAGTTTCAGACATCTCTAAAACCAGTTACTTCGGTATAGCTTCAGAAAGCTCACCAACCCCTTCACTTGTCAATCGTTGTTAAAATTCAGGGATGAGGTATTAGACCTTAGTGAGCATCAGATCCAGGCAATTCGTTTGCATCATCTAATTTAGTACTCAGGCGAATCCTTTAAGATATAGGCTAATGAATCCAATTTGCAGATAATAAAACCAAGGCTCAGAGAGTTTATGTTTCCCAAGGTTACCCAGTTGAGAAGTAGCTGAATAGGATTAGAACTCAGAGTTTTCTAATGCCAAATATGTGTACTATTCACAGCGTGTTTTCTATAAACACAGCATTCAATATCCCAGTCTAATCTATTTTTTGGCAATGAACATGAATATCAGAACTAACTTATATGATTATAGTTAATCTTTTTGAGCAAGAACAATATTTGCCCAATACCACTCTTTTACCTTATTATGGTGGGAATTAGGGGTTAAATGATGTATACTATATCAAAACTACTGGTTGAAATTTAAGCCAATGAACAAGAAAATGGTCTCTTTAACTATATGTTACTACTCTGGTTAAGATTTTTACCAAATGAAAGGGTTATTTTTAACCTTAATCTTATTAAGTTTTAAATTAAACCTATGCTGAGAATTATGAACTGAGAGTTTTCATTTTTTTTTTTAAGTTGGTTTTTTGGTAGAGTTGAAAAAGCTGCTGACTTGGGATTCCAAAGACTTGGGTTTAAATTTTGGCTTTAAATTTTGGTTGTCTGTGAATAATACTTAGCCATAAGGGTCTCAGTCTTTTTTTCTATTAAATGAGGAATTTAATCTAGTTGCTGTCTCAGGTTGCTTCCAAGTCTAGCTTTCTATGATTCTATGAAAAACAGCTAGCAGGGGCTCTACTTTAAATACAGCACATAAAATATTTGAATACCCCATACTTCCTGAATTCTTCTTTCCTGCAAAAAAATAAAATAAAATTGTCTAGTATGTTTTTAAATAATGCCTTTAACCAAAATTTAGTAGATGGTAATTATTGATTGCTCCCCTCTCACAAAAGTTGGTTACATTGCAGCAGTAAATGTTTACTTATTTCTTTGTTACAAAGAAGGAAGAAAGGAAGAAATGAGAAAAGAAAATGAAAGGGAGAAAGGAAGCCAGACTTGTGTACATGTATGTTACATACACACAGGTGATCATATTGTCAATTTTTTTTTAAGTTCTATGATTTGCTTCTGCCATAGAAAAATAAAGACAATGTTACCCTTCAACAAGTGATATTCCCAGTAGCAATCATGGCATCCTCCCTTAAGTGAAATGGGAGGTTCTACAAATGCTAGAGTTCTGCAGAAATTTTTATTTATTTATTTCTTCTGTTAACAACAGTAAATTTTATGAATTAACTATGAATCAACTTATAGCTTTTTATATTTATAACTATAATTATTCATATTGTTTATGACTATCAAGTCAAACATCACTTAATTATCAACCACTGTAGGCATTTGGATATTTCCTTTTTCCTTTTTCTTTTTGAGACAGAGTCTCACTCTGTTGCCCAGGCTGAACTGCAGTGGCACATCTCGGCTCACTGCAACCTCTGCCTCCCAGGTTCAAGTTATTCTCCTGCCTTGGCTTCCTGAGTAGCTGGGATTACAGACATGCACCACCATGCCCAGCTAATTTTTGTTTCTTTAGTAGAAACTGGGTTTCATCATGTTGGCCAGGCTGGTCTCAAATGCTTGAACTCAAGTGATCCACCCACCTCAGCCTTCCAAAGTGCTGGGATTACAGGTGTGAGCCACTATGCCCGGCCAACATTTGGATATTTTCTAACTGATTTATTTAAGCCTGAATTCACACAAGGAGGTCTTCAAGATTAATCTATTGTTTTTAAGAGACCCCAATTCAGATCAAAACCTTTTCTAACTTCACATATCTGTTGGAAGCATACTCAAGGGAAAGCACCTTTCACAAATAAATGTCACTTTCAACTATCAGTTCACTTTTTCGCCTCTCATCAATCTTGGTACAATTTCCCAAACTTCTATAGAGTGAGTGCAGGTATTTAAAAAAAAACTCAATTTTTAAAAAACTTGGTACAGATTTTTTGTTTATTATTCATAATCCACAGACGAAAGTTTTGTGTCATCTGTTATCCATATGGCTTATAATGCTGACAGAGATACTCAGCAAGTCCATTTACAAACCTCTGATGTCCATTTTCAGCTGTTGCAGTAGGAAATATGAACCATCAATGCTTTCATTGGAAGGATTCAAGGTACTTCACACCTACCTCATGGAAACAAGAGGTATTGATATATTATCAGATTTTTAGGTTTCTAAAGAAAGATAAAGAGGCTACTTTCATTCATTTATATAGGTATATATTAATAACAGTGAGCTAAGTGGACACAGTAGAACAAGAAAACGTAGTGTTCCTTAGAAAGCTCAGGCTTTATTGGTGCAATTCAAATGGCCAGATATCATTTATGTCTAAAAAAGAAAAATAAAAAATTTTAAGTGATCACATGGGTTAAAATTGAAGAAAGAACTCTAGTATCACACATCAGGCTTATTGCTGATAGGGGAAGGTAGATATGAATAAAGGAAGATAAAATTGTGCCATTGACAACATGGGGAAAGTGTGTCATGGTACATTTTGTTTTAACCGCATAAGAGATGAAGGGTAATAGATCCATTATATGCTGTATTATGCCAAATCATAGCTAGAAATCCTTGATCCACTTCAGAAGAAATACTTGGCAGCAAAGAGAAATGAATACTTAATTATTTAATTAAAACTAACCTAAAACAAGGACAAATCCTGAAATTATCCACAACCACATGACATGAGATAGATTTAGATGGCAGAAGGAAATTAACACTTTCCCAAGTAGAAAATTAGTGACATACAGGTATTTTGTTTGGCTGCTTTAAAAGTAGGAAAATTTTACACTTAAAATAGCTAGTTTGTTTCTCTTTTCTTAAAAAGTCAAAAGACTTTAGAGCACTGACTTAGATTTCTACATGACAATTTGAAGAAACTAGACAGTGGATGCCCCCTTCGAATTGAGTCTCTTCTATTTTACCATAATCCCCACCAGCCCCTTTCATCTTACCTGCAGCTTGGTTACCTACCTGATCCCCTGTAGGTTTGTTTGTTTGTTTGTTTTATTTTTTATTTTTATTTTTTTGAGATGGAGTCTCACTCAGGCTGGAGTCCGGCTCAGGCTGGAGTGCAGTGGCACGATCTCCGCTCACTGCAACCTCCTTTCTTCGCCTCCCGTGTTCAAACGATTCTCCTGCCTCAGCCTCCCGAGTAGCTGGGACTACAGGTGCATGCCACCACACCCGGCTACTTTTTTTTTCTATTTTTAGTAGAGACGAGGCTTCCCTGTGTTAGCCAGGATGGTCTCAATCTCCTGACCTCGTGATCCACCCACCTCGGCCTCCCAAAGTGCTGGGATTACAGGCGTGAACCACCACGCCCGACCCCTTGTAGGTTTTTGAGCATTCAACCCCTGATATCCTAAGCATTACTCTGGGCCACATATTTTATCCTGGTAATCCTTGAAAATATCTCAAGAGACAGCATTATTCACATTTTAAAGACAAGAAAACCAAAGCTCTGGGAAATCAGGTAACTGGCACAATTGTTAATCTAATATAGACTATCATGCTCTTTCTTTCCTCTCTCCTTAAATAATGTTTTAAGGATTAGAAAAGTTTAGAACAGCCTGGGTGCGTGGCTCACACCTGTAATCTCAGCCCTTTCAGAGGCTGAGGGGGGTTGATTGCTTGAGCCCAGGAGTTTGAGACCAAAGTGGGCAACATGGTAAAACCCCATCTCTACAATAAATACAAATATTTGCCAGGTGTGGTGGCATGTGCCTACAGACCCAACTACTTGGAACGCTGAGGCGGGAGGATTGATTGAGCCCAGGAGGTTGCAGTGAGCCGAGATTGCGCCATTGTACTCCAGCCTGGGTGACAGAGCGAGACTCCGTCTCAAAAAAGAAAAGTTTAGACCAGTCATTTTCAAAGTTACTTGCATATTAGAATCAATTGAGAAGCTTAAAAAAAAAAAAAAGTGTGAGCTCCATCCCAGGCCATATAAATCAGAATCTCTTGAGGTGGTTGCAGGCAAAGATTGTTTTTAAGTTTCTCAGCTGATTTTAATGTTCAGCCAGGGATGCAAATCCCTAGCTTAGGTATCAAAAGACAAGATAACTTCCAGTTTCTGCTGAATTTTGTTTTTAATAGTTTTAAAACACATACAAAGTCAGACAGACTTTTGGCCTTACAAAAAACAATGTACTTGAATGTTTTACTTTTCAAAGTGTATATTGAGTTGTATCAGCAAAGCATTAACAAAAACTCCTAAAGTAAGTTGGATTTGACCTAACTCTACATGGATTTTATATAGCCCTGTTTGTTAAAGTACTGAAACAAAATGAGTATTTGAATTCTGGTGACTGTTTGCTGTAGGTATCAACTATCTTCACACAGCTGAATTTAAACTTTGCAGGAGGCCGGGCGCAGTGGTTCATGCCTGTAGTCCCAGCACTTTGGGAGGCCAAGGTGGGAGGATCGCTTGAGCCCAGGAGTTTGAACCAACCTGGTCAACATAGTAAAACCCCATCTCTACAAAAACTAAAATAAACTAGCCAAGCATGATGGTGCACACCTGTAGTCCCAGCTACTCAGGAGGCTGAGGCAGGAGGGTTGCTTGAGCCTGAGAGTTGGAGGCTACAGTCTAGGCCACAAAAGGAGACCCTGTTTCTAAATAAATAAATAAGTAAAAATAAAAAATAAACTTAGCATGTATAAGGTTTAGCTGTCCTCTCACTATATTCAGCAATTAAGTTTTATTATGGTTCCCTGGGCAAAGCTTGCATCTTTTCTGATGCCTTAGGCTTGCTTTAGGTGGTACACCAAAAGCCCAGTTTGATCAATCAGCCAAAAAAATAATAAAACTGATTGACTACTTTTTTAAAATAAGAAATTATTCTAATTTAACTGGTCAAATTATTGTAGGTGTGCTTGTTTGCATGTATAGGCAATCTGTAATATTAATGCATATAACTTTTTATTAAATTATTGGAAAAATTCAAAGTAATGTTTTTGTGGATCAATCCAACTATGACTGGCCCTGAACAAAGGAGGATGAGAGTTGAAAATGTAATTATTTACTCATGGCAAAGCATGGCATAATTTTTGCTTTAAAATAAACTCCATGCATTATAGATGAGAATTTGTTTTAGAGGTCTCATTCGGTCAGAAAAAAGCCGTGCAAATTCTTCCTTCTTTTGAAATATGTCTTTACCAGTAAGTGTACTGGAAATGATTCTACATTAAAGTGAGTTTTGATACAAATTTAAAAAGCAGCACCATCTAAAATTAGAATTTACTTCAGACATGACTTATTTTGATGCATCATAAAATTATGAAGATCAATTATGAAGCAAGTTTTAAGATTGCGATGTTCTCCATTTTTGCAAATAGAGCACTAGCTAGTAAATTTTAGAATTTGGATATTCATCCAAAATTAGAAGCTAAAGAAGCACTGGAGTTGGCTATAATTAAGGCATGGGTAAGTGGAGACCTCATAAGCCTGCTTTCAACAGGTATATGTTAATCACTTGGCGTCAGCAGCCTCTATTCACATCCCCAAAGCCAGCTCATTTTAGCTCATTAATTCTCAAAGCGTCTTCATAAGTAGGAATGCTTATAAAACTCTATTTTGCAATAGAATATAGGGAAAGAAACTATACCTTGTCAAAGGTGAGACTGAAACTTTTTAAGGGGAATTTGTATTATTTTAATTATTTTCATGTACAGAAAACTCAGCAGTGTACAGTTAACCCTTTAGTGGCAACTTCTTTAGCCTTTGCCTTTCCAGCTTGGCTATGTGAGCCATGGATATGGGACCCAGGACAATACCTCCCCAGTGACAACAGATCTCATCATATGTGTCATTGTAATTAGTCCTAATAGCTTCCACCAGCTTAGCCAAAGCTCTTTTGTCTTCTGAGCTAACCTATGTGAAGGCAACAGTGGTACAGGTCTTCTTAAATATCCCAGTCTTGCCTTCCCCTTAATAATGCAGTAAGGGACCCCCATTTTATGAGACGGGGCAGACGGGAAGACAACCAACTCCATGAGATCCACGTCATGTGCAGTCACTACCAGTTGAGCCTTCTTGTTCTCCACCAGCTGAGCCTTCTTCTTCTCCACCAAAGTGATGATGGTGGTAACTCCTTCTAGAAGGACAAGTGGTCTCTTGGTGGGGATGTCCGCTTTGCCAGTAGCTTTCATCTCAGCATGGGCCAATAGTCTCTTCTTCTGTTCTTTCCATGTCTCTGGTCTGTACTTGTGGGCCAGCTTAAGCAGCTGAGTGGCTGTTTTGGAGGTCCAAGGCCTGGGTAAACTGGTTAATTGCAGGAGGCACTTTCAGCTACTTATAGTGGATAGCTCTTTGACACGGCAACCTGATATAGTGCGGCCATTTGACAAAGCAGGTGAGGTCCCTTTTGAGCTGGATATCCTGTCCAATGGCAAAATGTTTAGGCCTTTTCTCTAACAGGGATTCACCCCTTTCCTGGCCTCCTGCTTCTTCAAGACAGCAGGGTCTAGAGCCACCTTCTTCCCGTTGGCCTTCTTTCAGTGTCTTGGGCGGCAGAAGAGACAGTGAGGTTGAAATTGTAATAAAGTTTAGATCAGGGTATTGGACACAGTATTTTAGCCTGTATGAGGTAGATAGGTAGATAAGCACATACATACATACATAAATACATACAACATATATGTATATGTATGTATATATGTACATATTTACACTTACACCAAATATAGATATGTAATACTTAGAAATACAATGTACATTTTGATATTAATGTCATGATATCAAATTCCATATGATGATATAAACTTTAGAGTCAAGTTGTAAATAACAAAAACTGATTCAAACCAACCTAAACAATAAATGGGATAAATCCTATTTATCCCTTTAACTAGTATAACCAGCATAGCTAACATAACTATAAAATGCAAGGGACAGACCTGGCTTCATTCAGTGACAAATGATATCATCAGGGCTCTATCTTGGTGTGCTTCTCAGACTGTGTCCACTTGGCATCAAGGTGGTGCTGGCAGCCTCCTTTCCCCTAACCCCACCATCATTCCCATTGTATCAGCTCAGCAGCCCCTCCAAAAATAATTTTTCTTTCTCAGTATCTGTAACAGAAAAGCCCAGGGCAGGATCCTGATTAGCCTGCCTTGGGTCATTTGCTTGCTCATACTGATCACTGTGGCCTGAAGTATAGGGTTCTCTGATTGCCCATGCCTAGGTCATGTGCCCACCCTTGTGTCTGGGTGAGGGACGAAAGGGGCAGTGTCTTTTTGCCTTCACCAACTGCATGA
This sequence comes from Gorilla gorilla gorilla, assembly GCF_029281585.2. NCBI lineage: Eukaryota > Metazoa > Chordata > Mammalia > Primates > Hominidae > Gorilla > Gorilla gorilla. Next base: position 192,595,085 of record NC_086017.1, read on the forward strand.
AGAGGGTTCCCTCATGGAAAAGAATGTTCTGATACGAAGAGAATGTAGAGAAGGGTAGTGCCTACATAAAAATAACGTATGTTCTGCTTCAACAAACAAGGCCCTTTATACGTGGCCGCTGCCTAGTAGTGTAGATCTTTTGGCTCTCATTCCCCATAAATACATTAATTCTAGTCAGACCCAATTACTAGAGTTTCCTAAACTTGATGTGTTTGCTGACTGAATGAATGAGCAACTGTATCAGTAGAGGTGCCTCTATGCTATTATTAAGTTTGTAGAAAACTTGAGGCCTCCTGAAGAGTCCAGATTACGTAAAAAAAAAAAGTCATGTTCCTAAATGATCTTTATTATTTTATAAGTTATTGACTAAATATTAAAGTGGACTCATTGATGATGGTTATATATGATATTGACTAAATATGAAAGTGGACTCATTGATGATGGTTATATATGAATGTACTTCTACTTATGTATGCAAATATCTGTCTCCTTTCTTAGAATAAAGGCAGGAACCCATTTGTGCTTGCAGCCTTCAAAGCACCTACTATAATGTTATGCACTTACTATGTGATTAGTAAAAGTTTCAGAACTAAAATGTATTAGTTCCAGTTCTTAGGCAGGGCACTTCTTGCTTTTCCAGGATGGCTATTTTCCCTCAGGAAGCTACCAAATACTATGATTTCCATGTGTATATCTGATGAAGAGACTCTGCCCAAGTGTAAATATTCTGACCTGTTAGTAGTTGCCCAGAGCAGCCTGCATAATAAAAATTGTGTTTCCTGATTTCTAGATTGAAGTTGAGCACCAGAGCGTTCTAGAAATATTAGGGTCCATGGGTGGCCAGGTGCAGTGGCTCATGCCTGTAATCCTAGCACTTTGGGAGGCTGAGGCAGGCAGATCACTTGAAGACAAGAGTTCAAGACCAGCCTGGCCAACATGGTGAAACCTCATCTCTACTGAAAAATACAAAAAAAAAAAAAAATTAGCTGGGCATGGTGGTGCATGCTTGTAATCCCAGCTGCTTGGGAGACTGACACATGAGAATCAGTTGAACCCAGGAGGCAGAGGTTGAGGTGAGCCAAGATCATGGCCCTGCACTCCAGCCTGGGCAACAGAGTGAGACTCTGTCTCAAAAAAAAAAAAAAAAAAAGAAAGAAAGAAAAGAAATATTAGAGTCCATGGGTGATAAAACTCCTAGTTACAGAGTTGCCTCTATTATTTGCAGGCAGATTGGCCTAACCTGTTTTTTAAAAACACTGCAGGGATTTTTAGAAGGAAGTACTAAATATGCACCAATTAAAATTTGTTCTGTGAATTCTTTTTCTTTAAATATGGGTCAAATCTACCATATATACTACTGTTAATAGATCACATTAGTATAGTGATTTATAATCTATAAATTCCCATTCATAAATTTCATAATACTTATAACTCATGTAAAAGTTAAAAAATACAAGGTTTTAGTTGACAGCAAGTATAAAGTGAACCAGTAAGTGCTTAGTTGCCAAGAAACCTAATGCAATTTCAGACTACATCAACAGAAGTAAATGTCTGGACAAAGGAGGTGATATTTTCATTGCCATCTGTACCAGTTAGAAAACATCTGGGGTGTTGTTTAGCTATGGGCTTCATCAAGTTCTAAGAGGGACATTGATTGACACAGCTGGAGTTTTTCCAAAAGATAGCATCCCAGAGGGTGTAAGAGCTGAGGCCAAGTCACATGAGTAACAGCTGAAGGAGCTGAAGATACTGAGTCTTAAAAAGAAACCCACAATAGTTAATTGAAAAAATAGCAACAGACTCTAAATACTAATAGGGCGAATTCTTAAGAATTAGAATTCTTAAGAGATAAGAATTAGACCTTTTCCACAGATGAGCTAAAAGCTACACATTTTGATTCAATATACTTTAAGTTGTCCTAACAAAAATATTGTTTTCAAATGACATGATGATTTACCTGTCACTGGAAATTATAATTCAAAGTCTGCGTGATTGTATATCAGGCATACCAGCTCTACCATCTACTAGCTCTGTGATGTTGGACAAGTTACTTTACCTTGCTGAGTCTCAGTTCTCTAATCTTGAAAATGAATTTTTAGTATTATTGGAAGGATGACATGATTATTTACCTGTCACTGGAAATGATAATTCAAAGTCTGCGTGATCGTATATCAGGCATACCAGCTCTACCATCTACTAGCTCTGTGATGTTGGACAAGTTACTTTACCTTGCTGAGTCTCAGTTCTCTAATCTTGAAAATGAATTTTTAGTATTATTGGAAGGATTACATGAGACAATGCAAGTCAAGCCATCAGCACTGTCTGCTCAGAGTACATGCTCAATGAGGGACAGCATTATTATTAGACTGACTTGCAAAGGGCTTCTCTAAACCATGCAATAATAATAGAGGAGGAAAATAATAGTAGGGTTTAATTCCCTAGGCCCTCTACATAACCGAAAATTGAAAAAGATTCGTGTGGAAACCTTTGTCTTCTATTGTGTTCTACAGTGATTGATGTTAATGATACTTTTGTCTTGAATTTTCTTTGAAGCCTCAGCCAAAAAAATTATCATTTTTCTTTCCTAATAAGCAAAAAATGTTTATTGAATACCTCCCTGACTTTATGGAATACCAGAGTATTATTTTTAAGCACTTGGGGAGGAGAGTTACTCAAGAGGTGGTGGAAGTAGAAGAGGGTGGATGTTGAGCCAAGCAAAGGCCAACTTACAATTTGTGATATATGCCATGCATAAAAAAATAATGTGAGACACTTAAAGTGGAATACATATAACATAAATGTATAATAATATGTAGCCCAAAAGCAAGATAGAATTGATGGGAACCATTCAAATTCCATCAAATCACAAACATTTGGTAGGCACCACGTAAGACTTTGAAGAATAAAAGGTGAATATAGGACATATAAAAATAACTATAGGAAATGATCTCTGCCCTAAGGATTTTACACAGAATAGTCTGAGAGACAGAAATATGTAGAATTCATTGTAAGCACAAAAAAAACAATTTAAAGCAAATGCCATGTGATATGGTTTGGCGGTGTCCCCACCCAAATCTCATCTTGAATTGTAACTCCCACAACTCCCACATGTCATGGGAGGAACCCAGTGAGAGGTGACTGAATTACAGGGACAAGTCTTTGCTGTGCTGTTCTTGTGATAGTGAATGAGTCTTATGAGATCTGATAGTTTTAAAAAGGAGAGTTTCCCTGCACAAGCTCTCTTCTCTTGTCTGCTGCCATGTGAGATGTGCCTTTCACCTTCTGCCATGATTATGAGACCTCTCCAGCCACGTGGAACTGTAAGTCCACGTATAAGCCTCCTTCTTTTGTTAATTGCCAGGCTTGGGTATGGTTTTATCAACAGCATGAAAACGGATTAGTACAGTAAATTGGTACCAATAGAGTGGGAGCACTGCTGAAAAGATACCTGAAAATGTGGAAGCGATGTTGGAACTGAGTATCAGGCAAACATTGGAACAGTTTGGAGGGCTCAAAAGAAGACAGGAAAATGTGGGAAAGTTTGGAACTTCCTAGAGACTTGTTGAATGGCTTTGCCCAAAATGCTGATGGCAATATGGACTATAAGGTCCAGGTCCAGACTGAGGTGGTAGCAGCTGGAAATGAGGAACTTGTTGGTAACTGGAGCAAAGGTGACTCTTGTTATGTTTTAGCAAAGAGACTGGTGGCATTTTGCCCCTGCCCTAGAGATCTGTGGAACTTTGAACTTGAGAGAGATGATTTAGGGTATCTGGCAGAAGAAATTTCTAAGCAGCAAAGCACTCAAGAGGTAACTTGGGTGCTTTTAAAGGCATTCAGTTTTATAAGGAAAGCAGAGCCTAAAAGTTCAGAAAATATGTAGCCTGACAATGCAAGAGAAAAGAAGATCCAATTTTCTGAGGAGAAAGTCAAGCCAGCTGCAGAAATTTGCATAAGTAACCAGAAGCCGAATGTTAATCCCCAAGGCAATGGGGAAAATGTCTCCAGGGCATGTCAGAGGTCTTCACAGCAGCTTCTATCACCACAGGCCTGGAGGCCTAGGAGGAAAAAATGGTTTAGTGGGCCAGGCCCAGGTTCCCCATGCTGTGTGCAGCCTAGGGACTTGGTGCTCTGCGTGCCAGCTGCCACAGCTGTGACTAAAAGGGACCAAGGTACAACTCAGGCTACAGCTTCAGAGGGTGCAAACCCCAAACCTTAGCAGCTTCCATTTGGTGTTGAGCCTGTGAGTGCACAGAAGTCAAGAACTGGGGTTTGGGAAGCTCTGCCTAGATTTCAGAGGATGTATGGAAATGCCTGGATGTCCAGGCAGAAGTTTGCTGCAGGGGCAGGGCTCTCATGGAGAACCTCTGCTAGGGCAGTGCGGAAGGGAAATGTGAGGCTAGAGCCCCCACACAGAGTCCCCACTGGGGCACGACCTAGTGGAGGTGTGAGAAGAAGGCCACCATCCTCCAGACCCCAGAGTGGTAGATCCCACTGACAGCTTGCGCTATGTACCTGGAAAAGCTGCAGACACTCAATGCCAGCCCATGAAAGCAGCTGGGAGGGAGGCTGTACCCTGCAGAGCCACAGGAGCAGAGCTGCCTAAGACCATGGGAACCCACCTCTTGCATCAGCGTGACCCAGATGCGAGATATAGAGTCAAAGGAGATCATTTTGGACCTTTTAGATTTGACTGCCCTGCTGGATTTTGGACTTGCATGGGGACTTTAGCCCCTTTGTTTCGGCCAATTTCTTCCATTTGGGATGGCTGTATTTACCCAATGCCTATACCCCCAATGTGCCTATACCCCCATTGTAACTAGGAAGCAACTAACTTGCTTTGATTTTACAGGCTTATAGGTGGAAGAGACTTGCCTTGTCTCAGATGAGTCATTGGACTGTGGACTTTTGAGTTAGTGCTGAAATGATTTAAGACTTTAGGGGACTGTTGGGAAGGCATGATTGGTTTTGAAATCTGAGGACATGAGATTTGGGAGGTGCCAGGGGTGGAATGATATGGTTTGGCTGTGTCCCTACCCAAATCTCTTGAATTGTAACTCTCACATGTCATGAGAGGAACCTGGTGGGAGGTGACTGAATTATGGGGGCAGATCTTTCTGTGCTGTTCTTGTGATAGTGAATGAGTCTCACAAGATCTGATGGTTTTTAAAAGGGGAGTTTCCCTGCACAAGCTCTCTTCTCTTATCTGCCACCATGTGAGATGTGCCTGTCACCTTCTACCCTGATTATGAGACCTCCCCAGCCATGCAGATCTGTGAGTCCAATAAGCCTCTTTCTTTTGTAAATTGCCCAGTCTTGGGTGTGTCTTTATCAGCAGCATGAAATCAGCCAAATACACTGTGGTAAAATAGAATAGAAAGCAGCTGATGCAAGTTAGGGAGGTCAGTTTGCAGAAGTGATATTGGTTGGTATTGGTCTTACCTTTCTCTAAGTGGTGCAAGGAAGATAAGCATAAGACACTGAGAATACCAGTAGTCAAGATAATGAGATGTGGAAGAGCATCTGTCTTCCAGGGATGGTAAGCTGTCTGGAGTGATTTGAGTATAGAAGGTTGTGAGGAATGAAGGAAAAGAAGGAAATGGACCCAGAAAGTCAAGGGCTGTCAGATATTAAGGAGGGGAAACCATGCTAACAAACCGAATAAGGAAAGGACCTTTGGGGAGCTTCCACGAGAACATTTTCACTATTATGTATCATCCCTTGTGGGGTTATTGATGACTTGTTTGGGCCAGAGGGTAACCAAATGTCCCGGGAATGTTGCTGAACTTGTGTTGAGACAACTGGTAGAGGTCTCAGACTAAGGAGATGAGGGAAGATATAACTCAGAGAGCAATTAAAACTTCTTGCCTGAGGAGTGAAATCATGAAAATTGTGTTTGGGGAAGGTCAGACAAATACAGTAGTTATGAAGGTGAGAGGGGAATTGACTAGAGGCCAGGAATTAGGCTTCAAGACAATCTGAAGGAGTCTGTGTGTGTGTGTGGTCTGGCTAGGGAAATGGTTAGGAAGTACTGAGATAGGAAAGAAACAACAGAGGAGTAAGTGGAAGAATTAGAAAAGAAATATGTAGATGTCAAGAGAAGGAGAGGAGTAAATATACTATATAGAATCCCCAAAGTAGTGCTGTATAACCATATATATCTGAAGGATGCTATGACTCAGGTTGGGCTTTTGGTTCCTTTTGAGTTCCTGTACTGTACTACTGTTCTGCTTTTAAAAAAGGAAGAAAGGAAGAAAGGAAGGAAGGGAAAGAGGGAGAGAAAGAGGAAGAAAAAAACACTATCTTGCTATCTCGTTGAAAGTCTTCTTTCCGTATTTCCTTAATTTTATTATTTATTTATTTATTTATTTTTGAGACAGAGTCTGGCTCTGTCATCCAGCTGTAGTGCAGTGGTGCCATCTCAGCTCACTGCAACCTCTACCTCATGGGTTCAAGCGGTTCTTGTGCCTTAGCCTCCTGAGAGCTGAAATTACAGGCATGCACCACCATGCCCAGCTAATTTTTGTATTTTTAGTAGAAATGGGGTCTCACCATGTTGGCCAGGCTGGTCTTGAACTCCTGACCTCAAGTGATTCACCCACGTTGGCCTCTCAAAGTGCTAGGATTACAGGTGTGAGCCTTCAGACCCAGCCTGTTTCCTAATTTTAATTCCATACAATCATAACTTCTTTATTGGGTATATAGATCCTGCACTAAGGAAGGGAATTTCTGCATAAAGGAACTAAAAAGGGATTCATTTCCCTCACTTAAGTTTGCAACAACTAAAGCAGAAAGGAAATAGGCTTTTATTGTTTGGAGCTTTGTGAGCAAATCTACAATGGAATTTTTGTTATTTATAAATTCGAGTATTCTAAAGATGACTGTGGAGCAAGCTTTGTCATCTGTGGGCATGATGGGCCACTTCTAAACCCAATCTTGTTAATTAGGGATGCAACCTCTTCTCAGTCTGTTGTCTTAAGCTGAAAACATCAAAAGCCACGATGTTTTCAATACGCTTTGACTAAACTCTCAAATAATTTATTATTAAAATTTTGTGTGGTTATATCCGAAGATTTTGTTGCATGGGTATTTCGTCATCAGTAGTAAAAGGGGGCACATACCTTGGTGCATACCTATAATCCCAGCTGCTCAAAAGGCTGAGACAGGAGGATCCCTTGAGCCCTGGAGTTAGAATCCAGCCTGGGCAACATAGTATGACCTCATCTTTAAAAAAAAAAAAAAAAAGGAAAAGGAGGGCAATCTAAGTTTCTCATAAAATGGAATTAGTTAAATAAATTATGATGCAGCCATATGATATACAATGAAATATTCTACAGCCTAATAAAACCTTATATCAACACATTATTTAATATCATAATGTTCACAATATGGTGTTAAATGAAAAGGTACATTAAAAATAGTCTGTACTGCATAATCCTATTTTTGTAAAAATTAATTATATGCATATATGTTTATGCATAGAACAAGTAATTGAAGAATATTCATTAAAATATAAGTTATCTTTGTAGGAGGTTTTTTGGCTTTCAAAAATAGTCACTTTATTATTGACAGTAGTGAAAAACCAAAGCTACTTAAATGCTCAACAATATAAAGTGGCCAGATAAATTAGGGTACATGCAGAAGCTGAAATACTTTAACGTCATTAAAATTATGGTTCTTGGAAAATTTTAGTAATGCCCAAAGTTGTCCATAATGTAATAGTAGCTGAAATATATATATATATATATATATATATATATATATATATATATATATGTACACACATTTGGACAGTTGCCAACGGCTTGGACAGTTGCCCTTTGAACGCTAATACACCTGTGATGAGAAGGGAAGTATCTTTTATAGAAAGAAGAAGCTACTTGAGAGAGAAAGAGAGACAGAGCTATCTCTGTTGTTAGAAGGAAAGCTTTATGACAACATGTTTTCAGGTTTAATGGTTCTAATTTTAAAATATATGTATATACATAAACACACACACACGTGAATACTTTAAGTATATATGGATATATACCCAAATATTTTCCATATTTTCCATATTTGGGTATGTTTAAATACATGTTTTCCACATATATCTGGACATGTTTTACCTGTGTAATTAAAAAAATAAAGTTCTGTGTCTTATAATAAAACACAGAACCATGTAACCAGTTCTCAGACTTAAGAGCAATACATTTTTTAATATAATTTCAACTTTTGTTTTAGATTCAGGGGGGTATATGTGCAGGTTTGTTACCTGCTATATGGCATGATGCTGAAGTTTGAGATATGAATGATCCCATCACCCAGGTAGTGAGCATAGTATCCAATAGGTAGTCTTTCAACCCTAGCCCATCTCCCTCCTTCCCCCTTTAGTAGTCCCCAGTGTCTATTGTTCTCATCTTTATGTCTGTGAGTACCCATTGTTTATCCCCCACTTATAAGTGAAAACATATAGTATTTGGTTTTCTGTTTCTGCATTAATTCACTTGGGAACATGGCCTCCAGCCGCATCCATGTTGCTGCAAAGGACATGATATCGTTCCTTTTTGTAGCTTCATACTAGTCCATGGTGTATATGCATCACATTTTCTTTATCCAATACATTGTTGATGGGCACCTAGATTGATTCTATGTATTTGCTATTGTGAATAGGGCAGCAATGAATATTTGAGTGCATGTATCTTTTTGGTAGAATTATGTATTTTCTTTGGAGTATATATCCAGTAGAGGGATCGCTGGGTTGAATGGTACTTACCAAGTTCTTTGAGAAATCTCCTGATTGCTTTCCATCATGGCTAAACTATTTTACATTCCCACCAACAGTGTATAAGCATTCCCTTTTCTCCATAGCCTTACCAACTTCTATTGTTTTTTGACTTCATAATAATAGCCATTCTGACTGGTGTGAGATAGCATCTCATTGTGGTTTTGATTTGCCTTTCTCTGATGATTAGTGATGTTGAGCATTTTTTTTCATGTTTGTTGGCCAAATTTGTGTGTCTTCTTTTGAGAAGTGTTTGATTGTTTTCTTTTCCCACTTTTTAATTGGGTTGTTTCATGCTGGTTGAATTATTTATGTTCCTTATAGATTCGGGATATTAGACCTTTGTTAGATGCATAGTTTGTGAATATTTTCTCCTATTCTGTAGGTTGTCTGTTTACTCTGTTGATAGTTTCTTTCGTTGTGTAGAAGCTCTTTGGATTAATTAGGTTCCACTTGTCAATTTTTGTTTTTGTTGCAATTGCTTTTGAGGACTTAAACATAAATTCTTTCCCAAGGCTGGTATCCAGAATGATGTTTCCTAGGTTTTCTTTCAGGGTTCTTATGGATTGAGGTCTTACATTTAAATCTTTCTTTAATCCATCTTGAGTTGATTTTTGTATGTGGGAAAGGTAGAGGCCCAGTTTCATAGTTCTGCATATGGCTAGCCAGCTATCTCAGCACTATTTATTGACTAGGAAGTCCTTTCCCCATTGCTTGTTTTCATTGACTGTGTTGAAGATCAGATGGCTGTAGGTGTGTGACTTTATTTCTGGGTTCTATATTCTGTTCTGTTGGTCTATGTGTCTATTTTTGTACAAGTACCATGCTGTTTTGGTTACTGTAGATTTATAGTATAGTTTGAAGTCAGGTAATGTGATGCCCCTGGCTTCATTAGTTTTGCTTAGGGTTGCTTTGGTTATTCAGGCTCTTTTTTGGTTTCATATAAATATTAGAATAGTTTTTTCCAATTCTGTGAGAAATAACATTGGTGGTTTGAAATGGATATCACTGAATCTATCGACTGCTTTGGGCAGTATGGTCTTTTTAACAATATTGATTTTTCCAATCCACGAGCACGGAATTTTTTCCCACTTATGTGTGTCATCTCTGGTTTCTTTCAAAAGTGGTTTGTAGTTCTCCTTGTGTAGGTCTTTCATCTTCTTGGTTAGATGTACTCCTAGCTATTTTATTTTTTGTGGCTATTGTTAATGGGATTACATTCTTGATTTGGCTCTCAGCTTGAATGTTATTGGTGTATAGAAATGCTTCTAATTTTGTGCATTGATTTTGTATCCTGGAACTTTGCTGAAGTCATTTATCAGTTTCAGGAGCCTTTTGGTGGAGTCTTTAGTGTTTTCTAGGTATAGAATCATATCATCAGTGAAGAGAAATGATTTGACTTCTTTTCCTATTTAAATGCCTTTTATTTCTTTGTCTTGCCTGTTGCTCTGGGTAGGACTTCCAGTACCATGTTGAATAGGAGTAGTGAGAGTAGGTGTCCTTGTCTTGTTTCAGTTTCCAAGAGAAATGCTTTCATCTTTTGTCCATTCAGTATGATGTTGGCTGTGGGTTGTCATATATGGCTCTTATTATTTTGAGGTAAATTCCTTTGATGCCTAGCTTGTTGAGGGTTTTAATCATGAAGGGATGTTGGATTTTATCAAAGGCTTTTTCTGCATCAATTGAGATTATCATATGATTTTTAATTCTGTTTATGTGGTAAATCTAATAGTTATCTTTGGATGGTGATTTTTATATTCTTCTTTGACCTTTATATTTTCTAGAATAAATATACAGAAAATAATACTTCTTAAATAAAGGAAAAGTACTTAAAATACCCTTTTAATGGCATTTCAGTATTCTTTTATTTTGAAGCTTAAAGCATCAATATATTTGTCACACTCAAGTGGTGGCTAAAGCATTTTTTAAAACAATTTCTTTAATTATTTATTTAAGTGAAATTCATCCCAACAAGAATGGCTCTCAAAAGAAAGAAAAATGAATACTTTATTTGTCATTTAGAAATATTTTATTTTCCTGTAACGATGCAGTCAGAATAACTATTTTGGTCTTTTTGTTCAATCTGACAGCTCAACATTTCTTGGGTATACATGTGTAATCCATAGGTAGTGAATTTGGAAGAAGTAAAGAGATGAAAAGGGACTTTCTGCTTGGACAGTTGCCCTTTGAATTGCTAGTATACCTGTGATGAGAAGGGAAATATCTTTTTCTTTTTTGAGACGGAGTCTCACGCTGTCCTGCAGGCTGAGTGGTATGATCTCAGCTGACTACAACCTCCGCCTCCCGGGTTCAAGCGATTCTCCTGCCTCAGCCTCCCAAGTAGCTGGGACTACAGGCACATGCCACCATGCCCAGCTAATTTTTGTATTTTTAGTAGAGACAAGGTTTCACCATGTTGGCCAGGATAGTCTCGATCTCTTGACCTCGTGATCCACCTGCCTCGGCCTCCCAAAATGCTGGGATTACAGATGTGAACCACTGCACCCGGCTGGGAAATGTCTTCTATAGAAAGAAGCTACTTGGGAGAGAAAGAGAGAGAAAGAGGGATCTCTGTTGTTAGAAGGAAAGCTCTATGACCACATGTTTTCAGACTAGAGATGAAAAAATTACTTTCCAAAAAGCTGAACTGAGATTACAAAATGATAGGGGTGTGACTCTCAGAGCATCCTGGGCAATGTGATAAGCAAGGGAAGCATGGCAAGTGTGTGGCAGAGAACTCAGCAGAACCTGAACTGGTCATTCTCCCCATGGCTATGTGACTCTGAGAAGACACCTGAGACATATCCTGGGAATGGAAAGTAGAGAGAGAAAGAGAAAGCCAAGCCTTGAGAAGTCTCTTTCTCTCTCTCTCTCTCTCTCTCTGTGTGTGTGTGTGTGTGTGTGTGTGTGTGTGTGTGTGTGTGAAAATGGCATATGAAAAAAGCCAGAAATATGTAATTTGATTTGGTATGCTAATCAAGTTGTGATCCTTAATGAAAAGAGTTATGGCTTCTCCATCAGTCAACCCAGTGAAAGATTAAATACTGCAGATGAGAGGTTAGAGGATAATGGCACAGTGACCATAGGAGCAAGGGAGATACTACAACCGTGGAAAATGAGGGTTCTCTTTCATACCATACCAGATTAAACGTCCTAATGCACAGCTCTAATCAGATTATAATACTCCCTCCTCAGAAACCTTTCATGCCTCCCATCTCACCACACCCCAGGGCCTATTGAAGGAAGCTCAGATTTCCTGGCCTGGCATGCAAAGTGTTTCAAGGTCTGGCATCAACCTCCTTTAAAACTTTACCTCCCAGTGCTCTCTTTCACACTGTGTGTGCTGCAGCCAAACAGGATTCTACACTGGACACATCCTGGCTTCCCCACTTTTCTACTTTGTACACACTGTTTTCTCTACCTGGAAGGCTCTTCTTCATTGTTGCGTAACCACATTCAGCTATCCATCAAAGCTCCGTCTCGTGTGTCATTAGTATAAAAAGCTTGACTTAGTTCCTTCCTCGGCTGCAAATAATTTCTCTCATTCTCATTCCCTCATTTGTACTTCTCCTAGTGCTATTTTAGTTCAATCTAACCAGCATTAGTTGATCATGTAGCATGTATAAGGCACTCTACTTGGCCGGGTGTGGTGGCTCATGCCTGTGATCCCAGCACTTTGGGAGGCTGAGACAGGTGGATTACCTGAGGTCAGGAGTTCGAGACCAACCTGGCCAACATGGTGAAACCATATCTCTACTAAAAATACAAAAATTCACCAGACATGGTGGCAAGCACCTGTAGTCCCAGCTATTCGGGAGGCTGAGGCGGGAGAACCACTTGAACCTGGGAGGTGGAGGCTGCGGTGAGCCGAGATCATGCCACTGCACTCCAGCCTGGGTGACAGAGTGAGACTCCATTTCAAAAAAAAAAAAAAAAAGACACTCTACTTTAGAAATACAACTGCACACATACACAAACACACACAAATTTCGTGCCCTCAAGAAGCAATTAGTGTAAATGGGAAATAAGAAGCTAAATAATAATTCATTATGAATTTGTGTGAAAAAAATAAAGAAGAGAAGCATATTCTAAATCCACCAATGTCCCAAAGGAATGATTAGATCATCCAGTTGGTCATTTGGAAGTCCTGTCATTCCCTTAACCCACACATCCAGCCTATTGGCAAGCCTGTAAACTGCATTTCCAAAACTTATCGTGAATTGGTCCCCTTTTCTCCATTTCCACTACTGCCACCATCTCTTGCCCTATCAGTCTCCCTAATAGTCTCTGCTTGCAGTCCTGCCTTCCTGCAACCATTCTCCACAGAAAAGTCAGGGAGAGCTTTCTAAAACGTTAATCAAATCATATCTTCTTACTGCTTATAACTTACTCCAATGATTTCCAACTATTTGTAAAACCAGCAGCTCTTTCCATGGCCTACAAAGTCTTGCATGATCCAACATCCGCTTCCCTCACCAGCTTCATTCTCCATCTCTCTCATGCCCTCCACTACTTTTCACCCTCACTGATCTCATTTCCATTCTTAGATATGCCAAACTTGTCTAATCTTGGCATTTTTCATCATCTTTTCCTCTAGCCTGGAACATTCTGCCCGTGGATCTCCTCATGGCTCTTCTAATTTTCTGTTATTAACAATGAAGATGTATGCTCTCCTCTGATTGCTTAAATACCACTTCTCTGACTGTCCTACTTCAAGAAAACACCCACACCCTACTACCCTCTATTACGTCCCTGTGTGTGTGTGTGTTCTTCATAGAAATTTTGAAATTGGAAATTATCTTGTTTAGTAATTTACCCGCTGCCTGTCACCCCCACTACAAAACAGGAAATTGTTTATTTCACATCTGCCTATCAACTAAGCTTATCATATTCCCTGGCATCTTGTAGGCACACAATAAGTATTTCTGAATAGTATTAATCACAGCTTTCACCTATGTAATACCAAATGTGTGTCAGGCACTGTTCTAGCACTTTACATATATTAACTTATTTAATCTTTACAATAATCCTATAAGATGGATACTAATATTATCTCTTTTTACAGATAAGAAAATAAAGGTATTGAGAGGCTAAGTAACCTGCCTAAAGTTAAATAACTCTTAAATGTCAGAACTAGGATGCAAAGTCAGAGTATGACTCCAGTGCCCTTGCTCTTAATCCCTGTATAATACTACTTCTGCAAATGAAATTAATGTTGAACTCTGCTTGTATGGAAGGGAAAATCACTCAGAGGAAAAAAAACGCTACAGTGAAGTTTAGGACAACCAAGAGTTTGCCAGAGAATAAAGGCACAAGAGGCATTCCAAGCTGAGGGAAGAGTGTATACAAAAGCATGCATTTATCCTTTTCTGCCTTTTGCAATAGTCATTTGTGCATATCTTCTTTTTTGCAATTGTATATACCTTAAATTTAAATAGTATTTATTTATGTACCTGCATGCCCTGAGTGGTGCACATACATTAGTTTTCGACATCTTTTTCTGGAAAGAGCTATGAACACAAATCCAGGGGGAAAATGTGTTCTTACCCCATTCTAGAATTTCAAGTCTCTATGACCTCGTAAATGCTCTCTGAGCCTTAGTTTCCTCACCAGTAGAATGCAAAAGATAACCCTTCATATCAGGATTCTGGGTGCCGTCAAAGAAATTATGATGTGAAAGGCAGGTGCATCTATAAAGCACAAAAGAAACATTCATGTTCTCATCTGCATACAGCTTAATTTATCTTAGTAATTCCTTATTTTTCCTCACACCTTGAAGTCCAGGTCTCTCAAAACTGGATTTTCTTTCTTGACTCAGCTGACTTAATGGGGCTAGATGACTCCTTTGGGTTGTTCAGTAAAGCTTTATTTTGATGAGACTCAATTCTTTACTAATCCATACCTTCCATAGTGTATACTATCCATACCTTCCATAGTGTATACTATACCTTCCATAGTGTATAACTGAGATATTGATTGGAATTGCATTAATCTGTGAATCAATTTGAGGACAAATGACATCTTAATATTAAATCTTTCAATCCATGGACATGCTATATTCTTCCATTAAATTAAGTCTTTAAAAATTCTCCCAGTTGTGATTATTCTGTTTATAGAGGTCCTGTACATCTTTTCTAAGCATTTAATGATTTTTGATGCTATCGCCTATCATATCACTTCTTAAGTTTATTTTCTAGTTGGTTTTTGCTGCTATGTAGAAATACAATTTATTTTTATATATTGACTTTATAGCCAACATTCTTTTAAAACATTAATTCTAAGAACTTATTTGTATTTTGTATTTTCTACATATACAATTATGTCATCTGCAAATAATGATAATATTATTTCTTCCTTTCTAAACATTATACCTTTTATTTTTCTTGCCTTATTCCATTGCCCAAGCACCCCCAATACAATGCTGAAAAGTAGTAATAGAGGGCATCCATGTGTCATTGTACATTTCAGAGGGGACTTTTTCAAGATTTTATCATATGTTATCATACTTTCTGTTGGTTTTTTGTAGATGCCTCTTCTCAGTTTAAGGAAGTTCCCTCCTGTCTTAGTCTTTTCAGGCTGCCATTTAAAAAATGCTACAGACTGGGTGTCTTAAACAACAGAAATTAATTTTCTCATAATTCTGAAGCCTGGAAGTCTGAGATCAGGGTGCTAGCATGGTCAGGTTCTGAGAAGGGTTTTCTTCCTGGTTTTCAGACTGCCATCTTCTCACTGTGTCCTCACATAGCCTTTCCATGATGTGTGTATGTGGAGAAAAAGAGAGCAAGCTCTCTGGTATCTCTTCTTTAAAGGGGACTATTGCCACCCTGAAAGCCCTACCCTTATGACCTCATTTAGCCCTTATTACCTTCCGAAGACCTAATCTCCAAATACCATCACGTTGGGGGATAGGACTCCAACATATGAATTTCAGAGGGACACAAACATTCCATCCATAACACCGCTTATTTCTGGTTTGCTAAAAATGTTTCACATGAGTGGGTGTTGAATTTTATCCACTGCTATTTCTGGACCTATTAAAATTACCACATGATTTTTCTCCCAATTATTTCACTAATGTGATGATTTAAAAGAAATGATTTTCAAATATTAAACCAGCCTTGCGTTACTGAAATAAGCTCAGCCTGGTCATAATATACCTTTGTAAGCATTCCTAGATTTGTTCTGCTAATATTTTGCTTGGAATTTTTGTATCTATGTTCCCGAGAAAAAGAGGAAAGAAATAAACAAGGAAAGGGAGAGAGAGAGAGAGAGAGAGAGAGAGAGAGAGAAAGTGCTCTGTAATTTTATTTTTTATAATATTCATATTAAGTTTTGATATCAAGGCTTCATGAAATGTCTTAGAAAGTTTTCCCTCTTTTCTATTCTTTTAGGAGGATTTTGTGTAATTTGGGGTTTATTTCTTCCTCAAAAATTTGATAGAATTCGTTGATGAAGCCATCTAGGCCTGGTGTTTAAAACTATAGATCCAGTCTCTTTAATAAATGTAGTACTATTTAGATTTTTTAAATTTCCTCTTGGTTAGTTATACTTTTCTAAGACTGTACTCTTTATCTGATTTTGTATTGGCATAATACTGTTTATAATCTTTTAATTTGTCAGTTTTACATCTGTAAGATCTGTAGTATTGTCCTGCTATTGAGTAGGTATACCTTCTGTCTCCCTTTTCTCTCTTTTAAATCAATCTTACTTTCTATAGGTTTAATTTTCTTTTTCTTTTCTAACTTCTTGAGGTAGATGCTTAAATACTTATTTTTAATCTTTATTCTCATCTAATATTTTAATCTTTATTCTCATCTAATATATATATCAATTTCCCTCAAAGCATAGTTTTAGTTGAATCCACAACTTTTGATATGTAGCATTTTTATTATCCTTCAATTCAAATATTTTCTAATTTCCAGAGTGATTTCTTCCTTGACCCCCCCCTGCACATTTAGTAGTTTATTGTTTAACTCCTAAATTTTGTGAATTTTTTAGCCTTGTTATTGTTATTGACATCTAGTATATATCCAGTGTAGTCAGAGAAAATGCTTTGAATTTTTTTTTTGTTTGTTTTATACTTTACTATACATCAATTGGAACAAATGTTCCATGTTCGCTTGAAAAGAAAGTAGTTTGGGGGTGAAATGTTCAGTTTGTTAATTGTATTTAAATCTTCTGTTCATATTTTTTGTCTGCTTGTTCTATCAGTTACTGAGACAGGTATGTTGAATTATTCCACCGTGATTGCAAATTTGTCTATATCTTCTTTTAATTTTGTCAATTGTTACTTTATATATTTTTCATGCTATGTCATCAGGTGCATACAAAGTCAGAATTTTAAATCTTTTGGTGAGTTGAAACTTTTATTATTATAAAATTCATAAGCATGTTGATATCTTATTTCTTGGTCATGTTTGTGAATGGCTTCCTTTTTTCGGGGGGGCGGCGGGGGGGACAGAGTCTTGCTCTGTCACCCAGGCTGGAGAAAACGGCTTCATTTTAAAAAGATATTCTCACTGAGTATAAAATTCTAGGTTGACAGCAAAGTTCTTTCAGTGTCTTAAAAACATAATTACTCTGTGTGCTGGCTTTCATTTTTTCTTTTGAGAAAACAGCTATCTTATTTTTGCGTCTTAAGGTAATATGGTTTTTTTTCTTTCTGCTTTTAAGATTTTCTCCCTCAATTGGTTTTCAGTTCTTTCACTATTATGTGCTTTGGGGTGGTTGCGATATGATTTGGATGGTTTGTCCCCTCCAAATCTCATGTTGAAATGTGACCTCCAATATTGGAGGTGTACCTAGTGGGAGGTGTTTGGGTCATGGGGACAGATCCCTCATAAATGGCTTGGTGCTGTCTTTGCAGCAATGATCAAGTTCTCACTCTACAGGTTCACACAAGGGCCAGTCGTTTAAAAGGCCTACCATATTTTCCTTGTCCCTGCTCTTGCCATGTGCTATCCTGGCTCCCCCTTTATCTTATGCCATGATTAGAAGCTTCTTGAGCCCTCATTAGATGCAGATTCCAGTGTCATACTTCCTGAACAGCCTGCAGAACCATGATCCAAGATAAACCTCTTTTATTTAAAAATTACCCAGCCTGAGGTTTTTCTTTAGAGCAATGCAAAAACAGCCTAACTCAAGTTGTCTTTGTAGTTATTCTATGTAGTGTTTACCATGCTTGTTTAAAATGTGGCTTGATATCTTTTAATAGTTTAGAAAGTTCTCAGTCATTATCTTTTCAAATATTGCCACTTTGCTAGTTCATCTCTACTCTCTCTTCTACGAATGTATCTGATATACCTTTTATGCTTCTTTTCTATATTTTCCATTCTTTTGTCTCTCCATGCTTATCTGATGTTTTTTCTTGAGCTGTCTTCCACTTCATAAATTCTTTCTTAAACTGTGTCTAATCTGCTATTAAACCCAATTATTATATTTTTATTTCTAATTTTTCTTTTTGTGAGATGGAGTTTCACTCTTGTTCCCCAGGCTGGAGTACAATGGCACAGTCTTGGCTCACTGCAACCTCCGCCTCCCGGGTTCAAGCAATTCTCCTGCCTCAGCCTCCCGAGTAGCTGGGATTACAAGCATGTGCCACCACACCCAGCTAATTTTGTATTTTTAGTAGAGATGGGGTTTCTCCAGGTTGGTCAGGCTGGTCTCGAATTCCTGACCTGAGGTGATCTGCCTGTATCGGCCTTCCAAAGTGCTGGGATTACAGGTGTGAGCCACCACGCCCAGCCTTCTAAAATTTTTATTTGATTTTCTTTTATAGTTTTCAATTTCCCATTAAAATGCTTCATCCTGCCTTTTAATTTCTTGGACATATGGAACATAATTATTTTTAAACTTATGTCTGATAACTTCATTATCCATATCTCCAGCGTATTTATTTCTAGTATCTACTTTTTGTCGTGTCATATCTTCTCATCTCCCTCATTAATATTTTAAAGATATTTTGAAGCTTCTGATAACATTATCTTTCTTTAGTGACAAGTTACAATTGTTTCTGGCAAAAATTTATGCTATGACCACCCCTGATCTCGTGTCACCTTGGAATGTGATGAACTAGGAAATAAATTTGTTCAAAGCTTGTCTTTAATCCCTATAACCTAGTTCTGGGTTAATTTTACTCTAATAACACAGACTTTCTGGTTCACAAACCAAAGGCTTGGGTTATTATCAAGGTCTTGCCTCCTTGGTGGGCTCTGAGAGTCCTGAAAGCTTTGCACAGCTTCTTGGCCTGTTTGCAATGCTTTTAGAATTGGCAAACACCCTGAAGGGGAGAGCCAAATAAATGTTGGACTCAGTTCTCTAGGTTTCTTCTTTCCCTAGATATTGGACCCACAAATCTTCACTTTCTTGAGGGCTTCTTAAATGTTTTTTCTGGATTCAAAAAGTATATTTTGTCCTGTTTAACCAGTCATTCTCAGCAGGAAAATTGATCCTAAACAGCTTAGATTGCCATTTCAGGCAGTGTAAATGCCCATCATCTCTTGCCAATTTTATTACAATAGACTTAACTATTCTTCCTGCTTCCACCCCAACCCACTTCTGTCTATTCACACAACAGTCAAGGTGACTCTTTTGAACATCTGTCATATCATGCCAGTTTTTCAGTTCTAAATCCTCTGATGGTTTCTTATCTCACTAAAAGAAAAGCTTAAAAAAAACTCTTTACTTACAAGGCTTTGCATGACTTACCTTCTCTCAGGGAACACACTCATCAGAAGAAAGCTGGTAAGACAAAATAGAATTTCAACTAAAAGCATTATTAATGATAGATTGGCATTCCACATAATAATAAAAAGAGCAAACCCTTGAAAAGATATAACAATAATGAACTGTTATGTACCCAGCATCACAGCTTTAAAATGTTCCAAACAAAAAATGACAAATTACAAGTAAAAATTGGCAAGTGTACATTTTTAGAGTGATATTCTGAGACATTTCTTTTAGAAATGTATGGGTCAAGCAGACAAAACATTAACAGCATTATAAAAGATTTGAATGCCAAAATAATAAATTTTATCTAGGACACATAGGTTTCTTCTTTCCCTGGATATTGGACCCACAAACCTTCACTTTCTTGAGAGCTTCTTAAATGTTTTTTAAAAACATTAAAAAATAAGATAGCTGCTTTCTCAAAAGAAAAAATGAAAGCCAGCACACAAAGGAATAGCAGATTAGACACAGATTAGGCACAACATCCTGTAAATAAAATAATGCCCAAGGGCATGGAACATTTATGAAAGTTGTCCATTTACTAGGTCACAAAGCAAATATCAAAAAATGTCATCAAATAGATATGTTACATGTCTCCAACCATAATGCAATTGTTAGAAATGAACAACAAAGACACTTTTACAAAGTGTACATTGAAAGACTTTAAAATATAACCATAAATATTTTTGATTTAAGGCATAAATCTCTTGTAAATATAAAAATATTTTGAAGCTAAAATTTCTGAAAATACATGAGTTGAGAGATCAAGAAGCTGGAAAAAACAGAGTAAATTCAATGAAGTTACAACAAAAGAAAAACCTGTAATAATGCTAATTAGCTTGATTGTGGTAATAATTTCACAATGTATACATATACTAAATCATCATACGTACACCTTAAATGTATACGGTTTTTATTTGTCAGCTATACCCTAATAAAACAGAGGAATAAAAAGAAATACAACTAATAGAACAGATATCAATGAAATAAAAACAAAAACATTAGTGAGAATTGACAGAACCTGGTTTTTAGCAGGAGAGATGGGGGGAGAGTGAGAGAGAGAGAGACAGAGAGCAGGGAAGGAGCACAAGCACATACTCAGGCACAAATAACATTAGGAATAAAAAGGAATCAATTAAATATTACGGTAGAGTTTTTTTTTGTTTTATGTTTTTTGTTTTTTGTTTTATTTGAGACAGGGTCTCGCTCTGTCACCAGGCTAGAGTGCAGTGGCATGATCTTGGCTTACTGCAGTGAGCCTCCCGGGTTTAAGCAATTCTCCTGCCTCAGCCTCCTGAGTAGCTGGGATTACAGGCGCAGGCCGACAGGCCTGGCTAATTTTTTTGTATTTTTAGTAGAGACGGGGTTTCACCATGTTGGACAGGATGGTCTTGATCTCCTGACCTCGTTATCCGCCTGCCTCGGCCTCCCAAAATGCGGGGATTACAGGCATGAGCCACCATGCCCGACCAAGATTATTAAAAAATAATAAATACTATACTACTGTTTTCCATAATGATTGTCCTAGTTTACATTTCCACCGGCAGTGTAGAAGTGTTCCCTATTCACTGCATCCACACCAACATCTATTATGTTTTGATTTTTTGTTATGGCCATTCTCAAGGGAGTAAGGTGGTATCACATTGTGGTATTGATTTGCATTTCCCTGATCATTAGTAATGTTGAGCATTTTTTCGTATGTTTGTTGGCCATTTGTATATCTTCTTTCGAGAACTGTCTATTCATGTCCTTAGCCCACTTTTTGATGGGATTGCTTGTTTTCTTCTTGCTAATTTGTTTGAGTTTTTTGTAGATTCTGGGTATTAGTCCTTTATTGGATGTATATATTGTAAAGATTTTCTCTCACTCTATGGGTCGTCTGTTTACACTGCTGACTGTTCCTTTTGCCGTGCAGAAACTCTTTAGTTTAATTAAGTCCCAGCTATTTATTTTTGTTTTTATTGCATTTGCTTTTGAGTTCATGGTCATGAAATCCTTGCCTAAGCCAATGTCTAGAAAGGTTTTTCCAATGTTATTTTCTAAAATTTTTATAGTTTCAGGTCTTCGATTTAAGTCCTTGCTCCATCTTGGGTTGAGTTTTGTATAAGGTGAGAGATGAGGATCCAGTTTCATTCTTCTACATGTGGCTTGCCAATTATCCCAGCACCATTTGTTGAATAGTGTGTCCTTTCCCCATTTTATGATTTTGTTTGCTTTAAAGATTGGTTGGGTAAACATTTGGGTTTATTTCTGGGCTTTCTATTCTGTTCCATTGGTCTATGTGCCTGTTTTTATAACAGTACCATGCTGTTTTGGTGACTATGGCCTTATAGTATAGTTTGAAATCAGGGAATGTGATGCCATCAGATTTGTTCTTTTTGTTTAGTCTTGCTTTGGCTCTATGGGCTCTTTTTTGGTTTCATATGAATTTCAGGATTATTTTTTCTAGTTCTGTGAAGAATGATGGTGGTATTTTGATGGGAATTGGGAAAACAATATGGAGATTCCCTAAAGAACTAAAAGAAGGACTACCATTTGATTCAGGAGTCCCACTACTGTGTATCTACCCAGCGGAAAAGAAGTCATTACATGAAAAAGACACTTGCACATGCATGTTTATAGCAGCACAATTTGCAATTGCAAAAATGCAGAACCAGCCCAAATGCCCATCAATCAATGGGTGGATAAAGAAACTGTGGTATATATACATGATGGAATACTACTCAGTCATAAAAATGAATGAATTAATGGCATTTCTAGCTACCTGGATGGGATTGGAGACTATTATTCTAAGTGAAGGAACTCAGGATTGAAAAACCAAACATCACATCTTCTCACTAATAAGTGGGAAGTAAACTACGAGGATGCAAATGCATAAGAATGATAAGATGGACTTTGGGGACTTAGGGGGAAAGGGTGGGAAGGGAGTGAGGGATAAAAGACTATAAATTGAGTTCAGCATATACTATTCAGGTGACGTGTGCACCAACATCTCACAAATCACCACCAAAGAACTTACTCATGTAACCAAATACCACCTGTTTCCTAAAAACCTATGGGAATAAAATAAATAAATAAAATAAAGATGGAGAGAAAATAGAAAGCAAAAAATAATAAATAAAATAAATTACTTAGGCTGATTTTATTGAAAACTTAGATGAAGTGAACATTTTTCTAGAAAAATATAAATTTCTAGATTGACTCATGAAGCAATAGAAACTCTTAATAAATTAATAACCATTAAAAATACAATAGCTACAGTTAATATAAAGAATTAGTAACCATTATAGCCAGGTGTGGTGGCTCTTTTCTGTAATCCCAGCACTTTGGAAGTCTAAGATGGGAGGATTACTTGAGGCCAGAAGTTGGAGTCCAGCCTGGACAACATAGAGAGGCCTCATGTCTAAAATACACACACATATATATATATATAGAGAGAGAGAGAGAGAGACAGAGAGAGAGAGAGAGAGAGAGACTATTTACAGAGGATTAACTACTAGAGGGAATGAAAAAGAATTCTATAAAGAATGCTGTAGGGCTAAGGGAGAGTGCCCAAGGAAATAACAAACTTAAAAGGTGGTTGGGAGGGGGGACTTCCCCAGACCTCACTGGAAAAGTTGTAGTTGCACTGGATGGAAAACAAGATTGCAGAGTTGATCCTGGTCAAAGCTGGTTCCCAGATGGCAAGCCCAAAGCTATCCTTAAGCTTTCAGGGTAGAGTGTTCATGGACCTCTCTGGGAAGCTTGCCATAGCAGGTCTCCTGAACTCTCTGGGAAGTTAGTTAGAGTGACTGTGGAACTTATCAGGAACATCCCCACTGGGACAGCTGCTGCACTTGCTGGAAGCCACCCTCACAGCAGCGGGGTGTCTAAAATTTTGGGGGGCTGAGCTCCACTAGGTGTACAAGAGTACACCCACTGAGCACCACAAGAGTAAGAAGGAAGAAAAACATCCTGGAACAAGAAAAGAAGTTTGCCACATTATTTATATTACCAAAAAGTTGAAAATATGTATATTAACAGTTAAATATAAAGTTAAAATGAATTCATCCTACATGTATCGACATAAATATATCAGAAAATGTAGTTTTCAGTGAAAATTTGCAGAAGTTTTGTACAATATTATGCAATGTATAATAACTTTTAAGGCATGCAATACTATATACATGTATTCTATGATAGTATGTGTGGGAATGTAGCAAATTTAGAATGTTGATGGCCTTTGAAAAGAGTAAGAAGAGAATGGAAGTGGGAAAAAGTATAGAGGGACATTTAATTAAATGTAATATTTTATTACTTTATAATACTTGTTTAATGTTTCTCATAATCACTGCACTGGTCAAAAGCTTTGTTTTTCTTGTTCACTCCTGTTATAATCATTAATGTAGTAAATCATTTTTATTACTGTAATAAATCATTTTTATTACTGTAATAAAATATTACATTAATGTAATAAAATCATTTATTACAGTAATAAAATCATTAATTTTATTACTTCTTAAAAGATATTATAAAAATGGGAAATGTTGATTGAGTTGAGTAGTGAGTACTTAAATGTTTGATAATATTACCCTTTGTAAATTGACTGGTCACAATATATTCTGAAGGGCAGATTTTAAAATCTGTTCAGCCCAAAATTTTCCAAACTTTTCTGACCCCAAATTTTCTTTTCAACAAAATACTCATTGATATTTTACTGAACCCTATTCCATATAGCACAGATTAGAGAAATGAAGATTTGCTCAAATGAAACTGGTTATACATAATTCAATCAGTAAATTTATGAGAAGGAATTAGTCTATTAAAGAAATCATTCCTTTATTTAAGCTGAGTCTGATTTGTTAAATGATAAACATAGTTCTCCCAGTGTTTGATTTTCAAGTCATACTTTATCAAGCCGTTTGTGATACCTTAGCTCAAGCCTGGATTTTTCAACTGAAGAATCATTTGCAGTAGAAAATATTACAAAAGAAAAGTGTTGTGACCTATATGTCCATCCAATCCCACCAATTTTCCTGATTCTACACAAGCTCAATCAGTTGTAACACCCTTTAATTATCCACTAAAATAGTCGTTTTCCAGTTCAAAGCATTCAAAACCTACAAAAGCTTATGTTTTAGGCAGTGATTGACAATACTCCTTTGGAGGTGGGGACCAGAGAAATGCAGCTAATTCTTCACTGTTTCTTCTTATGGATGTCTTTGTAATAGAAAAACATAAACTCAGATTTTGTAAATATCACTTGTCTAGTCAGGATGCTTGATTCTTAAGTAAATCAAGGAATTCATAAAAGCAATTTAAATAAAAATATACCATCAAATCACTGGCTGGTACCATTTGGTGTAATTTGCTGACCTCAATATTTGTCAGTTTTTCTACAAACACATAAATTTTAGTGCAATCTTAATTTGTAAAATTGTAAGAAAACCTTGCCGGGGTGACTATTTCAAGAATTGAAAATTGGCACTACATTTAAGCATTGAAAAGAATTATCTGTTCTCCGTTTAAGATCTGTCTTTCCATAAACAGGGTTAACTCTCTTTTTCTGGTGTCACAAAAATGTTTATTTATTTATTTATTCAACAAAGTTTTCTTTTTATTTAATGTGCCAGATGTTGAATAGCTTTAAGCCAATATTGGTCAACTGAGCTCCTTTAATAAAAAATGACCAATGAGGCAATAGAAGCTGTATGACTTTAGAACGGCAAGTCCCTTTATTCAATGAATATTTATTGAGCACCTAATATGTTCCTGACATAGTTCTAGGCATTAATGATTATAACAGGAGTGAACAAGAAAAACAAAGCTTTTGAGTGCAGTGATTATGAGAAGCATTAAACAAGTAATTATTATAAAGCACAATGAGTATGACTATAGGAGAAATACAACTTGATCTTTCAGAAGCTAACTGGCTTTTATTTATTTTAAAATTATGTTTTAGCACCTAATATTTGCTAGGCATTGTTCTAGGAATTGGAGTACAGCAAGAAAAACATCAAAGTACCTGTTCTCACAGAGCTTGCATTCTCATGGCAGTCAAATCTGCAGCAGTAGTTTTTATCAGCACCATGCACAAAAACCAGTATTTTCCAAAGAGTGATACTTTTACTGCCCATAGAACATGAGATAATGTAGGTGGTTATATAATAATAATAGTTATATACTTATATTTATATTTATTTTTTATTCATAGCTTGTGATACAGGCTTTCTGTTTGTGGTAGTATATCTAATGATGCCTTTCTAACTGAATTTATTTAATTTTTTTAAAGCTGAGTTCAACGAAAAGTTATTTAGTAAGAATAGAGTGTATATCAATTTGGCAAAAAAAAAAAAAGTTATGGTGATGCACATATTACCAAAAATTGGGAAACACAAAGTAAGATGTTATCTGGTTGCCGAAGGTATTATTCCATCACCCAAATTCTCAATATAAACTTTTTATTATTTTAAAGTGTTAATAGATATATGACATAAATTCAATTTTGCGGCGGTGGGGGGTGGGGCGGGTAAGAAAGAAGACAGATTTAAAACATTCTTTACTCCTGTCTTTTGTAAACTGCTTGAAAGTGGGGAAAGTCTTATTTATAGTTCTCAACATACCTGTGCTTAGTAGGCACTAAATAAATGCTGCATAAAGGAATGAAAAAACTAATTAATGAAATGAGAAATGCTCTTTTGTACCATTCAAACTATAGTGAATACTCTGGACTGACTGAATGTAATTACCCATAAGGTATGAGAGGGAAGAGCCTCTGTGAACCAATCCATCTGCAAGAACAATTTAGGGCTCTGCCCCGAAGATTCAGATCTGCCTTTCTAATAAAAGGAACATAAAAGAGATTAACCTTTATGCTGTGTAACTGCAGACCAATTGGTACAGCTTGCCTTATATCACTGCCATAGAGAACAGTGATAATGAAAAACTCTTACCAAATTGTATGTATTTTTCAGAAGCCTGTCTAAATTAAGATCCCATTAAATAATATATTACCACCAGTGGGGTCTCAGTATTATGCTAACAATTGAAAGAGAACCCATGGAAATTGCAAATCATAGAGAGTTCTCATTGAACCTATAGAAACTTAAAAAAAAAAAAAGGTAGGGTGAAAGCAACCTTTAAAAAATGGCATCCTGATAATTTTGTGTAGGGGAAAAATACTACAATGCTAAAATATTGTTACTTTCCACATTTTCTGCAGCTTTAGAATAAAGTTTTATTTCTCTTATTTCAAAATGTTAATTCCTGTCCTTTTCAACTACTGAGGAAACTATTTTCTATGTTGAGACTTTGAAGAATTAAAAGATTGCTAAATTTTTTGCTAATAGAAGAATCTTAAGAAACAGTTTAATTTCAAAGAACTCAAGATTCACTTACAACAAGTAGCTCCTACTTTTATTTTTGCTGCGACAATTTTAAAGAATAACTCTACAAAAGGCAATCTCTCACTGCCATATGAGTTCAACCAGGAATTATTCTCTTTTCCTTTCCAAACAGTGATTGTCACACAGTTAGCAACACACAAATAAAGTTAATATTCTGGTCCTGTTGATATCATTCTCATATTTTCTTGTCAAGTGTCATCAGAAATATTGGCATTCGGCAGGTTGGTACATGCCCACTGCCAAGTCCTCTTACTGCATCAGACAAACTTCATAAGCCTTCCTGAATCTATTTGGTAGAAACAGGATGAAGACATCTCTGTTTGAAACTAAATTCTCCCAGCAGCTACACCTCAAGCAGTGGACATCTATTTGCTTTCTCCTTTGCCAGGCCGTGGTATGAGTCAAGTAGGATAGGACAAAGGTGACCTGCTGAGTTATCAAACTTGCTATTCTCCAAGAAACACACATATGGTTTGCTCAATTTGAACAACTGCCCGGGAACAGGATTCAGTTCCCGATCCTGCCTAAGTTCATTGTAAATAGTTTGACAGGGGGAAAAATGGCTTTCTTCTTCTTGCTAATGCATCTTTGATATGTACTACATCTAGATCCACTTACAAGTAGTTGCTATGTCAGTCCTTTGACTTCCCTGGCAAATCAATCAAAGGATCTACCATTTATCTGCAAAAAAAAATTAAGAAAAATGATTTCTTAGTGCTGAGCCTACACTTCCATGATCAAAGACCCTCTATGAGCATGCATTTTGTAAAGCAAAACTGTGGTAAATACAGCACAGAGAGTGTGCTTTCCAATGACCAGGTAAGCAAGGATTATTTATTCATTTATTTATTTGCATATTTACACTTACATTTTTGTGTGGGAGCATGTCAAGTGAGAGATTAGAAGGCAATTTTCACATTAAAGCTCCAAAGAAACATGTTGTTATTCTGTGGAAGTTATTTGATTGTTCCTCATAGTCTTTTCGTTTCAATTGGCATTTAGAGAACTAGCCACACAGGCTGCTCCCCACCTTCCTGCATGATACCATTTCTTCCTGTTCTCCTTATCTATAGCTGTGATGATGCACAGCTTTCTCTTTTTTCTTTCTTGTGGGTTTGTGCAGTTTCTTGATGTTTGTGACAGGCCACGATAGGGGAAGCTTTTATCACCGTGGGGTTTGGAGGCCTCAGTAAATTGAAAATTGCAAATGAAATCCACTGGGCTTGAATTCATCAGCTATTATGTCAGATGACCTTTGGCAGCTGCTGATAAAAATGAGAGAATGTTAGCTCTGATCCAATTTTCAGCACTAACCATTCCTTTTCAAATCCATTCACAGTCAGGCAGCAGACACATGGGAAGTGAAAATGATAGGGTTTCAAGAGAACGGCATTGTGTTGCAGATTAAGATTTTCTCCCCCTATTTCTAGAGGTCGGCCCCCAGGCCCCTGTCTGGTATCTACCTATTGTCCAATCAGTTTCAATATCTGCTTCAGAGGACATGTTAGCCATCCTTACAGATAAGTGCTTACAGGAGAGAATGTTGGACTTAATAGTTTTGCTTAGGAGGCATCAAGGGTCGCAGTGTAGCAATATTGACTGGCACATGTTAGTTTAATCTGACATACCAAGGAATGTGACACTAGATTCTTTCAGAGTTGTTGATCTCTAGGTGATTTTTGTTACCAGCTCTGGTTTTATGAAATTTATTTTTGCACAACTATTTATATTCATGAGTCAGAGATATTCTAAAATATCTATCATAGCCAAGCAAAGGCAGCCTAAGCTTGTCTAAAAAAAAATATGGATGCCAAAATTATGAAACTGGGAAAAAATGAGTTGTGCGTATTCTGTTCTTGCAATCCAGCTAAAGGTCAATGTCATCGATAGTATTTTAGGAGCTAGACTATCCTGAAATAAATATGTGTCTATCGACTGGTAGGTTTCTCAATAAATGTAATAGATTTTTATCATGCAGAGAAAAAGAATTAGCCTTGTTACTTTCCGCTGAGGTAGCATGAACCAGCAAAATAATGCTATATATGGTTGAGTCATCAGTATGATTTCCCATCTATGAAACACAGGAGCAATCTGAAAATAAAGAAAACTGAAATTAATTTTTTCTCCACACTTCTCTGTGTTCAGAAAAGAAAAAAAAATCTCCTTTGATCCTTTGAAAATGTTGAGTTCATTGAGGGAATAATCTCAAGCAAATGCAAAGTTGAGAAACACCAAATAATTGAAAACCATGTGTCATTATAAGCATTCACCCCAAAATATGATAAACTGAAAAATATTAAATCTGCATTTCTCTAGGTTTTCCTGGTATGCATATTTCTTCATTTTTTTCTCTTGACATTGGTTAACATTATATGAAAATAATTGCTCATATATGACTAGGGTTGCAAAAATGCTTTTTATGGCTTAGCAATTCCTTTCTGATACACCAACCCATAGCATTATGGAGCTCTAAAAATGCTTAGATGGCTGGGCGCAGTGGCTCATGCCTGTAATACCAGCACTTTGGGAGGCCAAGGTGGGCGGATCACCTGAGGTCGGGAGTTCGAGACCAGCCTGACCAACATGGAGAAACCCCATCTCTACTAAAAATACAAAATTATCTAGGCGTGGTGGCACATGCCTATAATCCCAGCTACTCGGGAGGCTAAAGCAGGAGAATCGCTTGTACCTGGGAGGCAGAGTTTGTGGTGAG
Source organism: Gorilla gorilla gorilla (assembly GCF_029281585.2). Classification (NCBI taxonomy): domain Eukaryota; kingdom Metazoa; phylum Chordata; class Mammalia; order Primates; family Hominidae; genus Gorilla; species Gorilla gorilla. The sequence goes on from NC_086017.1 coordinate 192,624,672, forward strand.
CTGATATCGTGCCATTGCACTCCAGCCAGCTTGGGCAACAAGAGCAAAACTCTATCTTAAAAAAAAAAAAAGTTCCCAGCACTTTGGGAGGCCGAGGCGGGTGGATCACGAGGTCAGGAGATCGAGACCATCCTGGCTAACACGGTGAAACCCCGTCTCTACTAAAAATACTAAAAATTAGCCGGGCGTGGTGGCGGGCGCCTGTAGTCCCAGCTACTCGGGAGGCTGAGGCAGGAGAATGGCGTGAACCCAGGAGGCGGAGCTTGCAGTGAGCCGAGATCGCGCCACTGCACTCCAGCCTGGGCGACAGAGCGAGACTCCATCTCAAAAAAAAAAAGAAAAAAAGAAAAAAAAAGTTTAGATGACTCTTCTAAATGCCAGTCTTTGGAAAGAAAAAATACGGTTCTATAAGCTTCCTTCATAAGAAAAACAATATAACAAATATATATATGTAAGTTATCCATATATTACATCTTACTTTTAAAAACTAACTTAAAGTTAGTATCCCACTGTTTGCCTTACTACCTTTTGTTGATATTCACAAGTTCTTTTAAGAGAGGACAATTATCTGTTGTCCAGTGAGCATGTATAAATAAAATGCTTAATGATAGTATAAAAAAAAATACCATATGCACATTTTTTTGGAGGTAGGGTCTCACTTTGTCTCCCAGGCTGGAATGCAATGATGCAAACACAGCTTATTGCAGCCTCAGCCTCCCAGGCTCAGGCAATCCTTTCACCTCAGCCCCCTGAGTAGCTGGGACTACAGGCATACACCGCTATGCCGGCTAAGTTTTGTACTTTTTGTAGAGATGGGATCTCGGCATGTTGCCCAGGCTTGTTTCAAACTTATGAACTCATGCAATTTGCCCGCCTTGGCCTCCCAAAGTGCTGGGATTACAGCGTGCACCATCATACCGGCCTCCATATGCACATTAAAAGTCTGTTTTTATTGAGTAATATTTTAAAAGACTCAAGTTATAAGCAATGATTGGGTCTAAAATTAACAGAGGACACAACCAATCAAAAAATATGGATCCAACATATTCCATGATTTCCCCAAATAATCGGATTTTCTGCTTTTTTTTTTTTTTTAACCAATGAAGGGACACCTTTTAGAGTCCCATATATTTCTTTTTCTTTTTTTTTTTAGTCTATATTTTCCAATTTATTTTAAAGAACAGAAACTATGCTGATAAGTTTCACTTTACCTAAATTTACGAGTACATCCATGAATTGCACCAGAATTAGGACAATTTGATTATCTTAATGATTCTGTCATGAAACTTGCACACTGTATCCAAAGGTAAAGACCAGCGGATGGAGCCTCCCACAAGTTCTGTGCACAAGGACTTTCTTCTTGGGAGTTAAGGTATCTGAGAAAGTAGTTCTCCTCCCAGATTAAGTCCTCAAAAACCCATAGATTTCTTAAGCCTCGTTATATGGTTTCCTGGCCCTATTTGTACCTCAAGGAAAATGAGACCTTTGCCTGGCTGTCTGTAAAAACACCACTACAACTTTAGGAGGCTGAGCCAAACCTCCCCTCTAACAGAACAAACAGAAGCTCTTATCAAAATGATGAAGTTTGCACTTCACAAGTTTATCAACGATTGTGGCCACACATTGCTCAGTTCATCCATATTCAAGAACAGGACGTGTTTCTTAGAGTTTAGTTCCTCAAGTGTCTAACTACCTTTTAGGCTTGCAGTGGATGCTGTCACTATTTCCAAAGAAGTAAATAATTTAATAATGAACATGCTCTTAGTGAACTGCAACTGTGACAGCCCCAAGTGATTCAGCATGGACCCACTCAGACAACAGGTTCCTGCCAGAAGAAACAGCAGCACCCACATTTGGCTGTGCCCTAGGGCCTGGCTTTCAGCCACTGCGATCTGCATGCTCAGATAGATGAAGCAATTAGATAAGCCTGTTAAGTTTTATGTCTTCATTATTGATTTATAGTATGAAATCAGCATGATTATTGAACCAGACCTGCCACTGAAACAATTGAGTCATTGATCCTTACATAGGCATGTATTTCCAATTTAGATTTGGGGAGGAAATACATGGATATATTATTATTTCTGATGTTTTATCTAAGGGCTTGGACAGAAATTTAGATAATTCATTATTTCCACCTCCTGACCTTTCTTCATTCCCCCTCCTGTAGCACCCCTTCCAACAGATATTTCTGTTATGATAAAAATGTTCTACTCTGTGCCGCTCAATATCATAGCCTGTAGCCACAGGTGGCTATAAAGCATTTGAAAGGTGACTAGTGTGACCAAGGAACTGAATTTTTTATTTTGTTTAATTTTAACCAGTTTAAGTTTAAATTTAAATAGCTACATGTGGCTGGCGGCTACCATATTGGACAGTGCAGTAGCTCTGTATTATACTAAACTTTTCTAGTCCCTGCAACGATAGCACTTGTCAAAATTCTACTTACTTTTCAAGACCCTGTTTACATACTACCTCTTTTACAAAACTTTGATTACTTCTATCACTTCAACATTACCTTTCTCTAAATACATATCATTTGAAAACCATGGATCATTTTCTGCCTTGTATTATCGTTATCTGCTCTGCTATACCACAAATTGCTAGAGGGCAAGGACTATGTCCACCTAGTGATGTGCTGTGTCAATAACAAATATTTGAGGAATTAAAATGAGTTGTAGGTTTTGCAGAGAGGACTATTATTTTGTTGTTGTTGTTTTAGTACATGCTAATTAGAGAAGCAATAACACTATCATCCTTTTCACACCCTCTTTTAAAAAATAATTTAGGAAAAATTCAGTTATTTTTCTCTCCTCATTTATTGTTAGCACTGAGATGGAAATTTCAAGCAAAATTATTATGTTTTCTTCTTTTGAAGTCAGGAAACTTGAAGACACTTTTCATCTTCATAGAGAGTAACACAATGCTTACATGTAGAAAGAACTCAGTAAATACTTCTTGAGTGAATAAATCAATGAATAAGAATTATTATCCAATGAACAGTCATATGTATGTGTCTTTATGATGAATGATTTATATTTCTCTGGATACTGGAAAAAGAAAATGCAGTACACATACACCATGGAATACTATGCAACCATAAAAAGAATAAGATCAAAGTATAATAATTTTAAAAAAAGAAAAAATAAAAGTACCAAAAGAATGGAAAAAAAAAGAACAGGATCATGTCTTTTGCAGGAACATGGATGGAGCTGGAGGTCATTATCCTTAGCAAACTAAAACAGGAACAGAAAACCAAATACCATATGTTCTCACTTATAAACAGGAGTTAAATAATGAGAACTCATGAACACAAGGAAACAACACACTGGGGTGTACTTGAGGGTGAGGGTGGCAGGAGGGAGAAGAGCAGAAAAAAAGTAACTATTGGGTGGTAGGCTTAATATCTGGATGATTAAATAATCTTTACAAACAAACCCCATGACACGAGTTTACCTATATAATATAACAAACCTTCACATGGTCCCTCAAACCTAAAATAAAAGTTTTTTTATAAAGGATTATTATTCAGGTTTCTGAGTAGTTTTAAATCCCTGAATCAAGATGTGCTTAATTGACTTCTAATGTTAGAAAAATTCCTTCCAGAATATTCACAGGAAACTCTGCTTAAGGCTTTGGGAGGCTAAGGTGGGATTGCCCAGGAGTTTGAGGCCGTGGTGACCTATTATTAGACCACTGAACCACAGCCTGGGTGACAGAGTCAGACCCTGTCTCTTAAAAAAAAAAATACTCAAAAGTAAACTAAGAGAATGAATTTTACAGTTTATGAATCTTAAAAGGTGAATAAAAATACCATCTACATTAGTGTATGTTTATGATATTTAAGTAGTGGTTTAGCATTTTAGCACTAAATTGTTGATATTGATATAAGACATAATACTAACTTTATTCTGTGGGGTCGTATGACACCTAACTGACTTTGGGAGAATAGTAAGGTAGTCTGAGACAGCTGTGCTATGATTGAAAGAACACTGGATTTGGAGTTAGAAAACCTTGTTTTGAAACCAAATTCTTTTACTTACTAATTAGGAGTAATAATTTTTATTACCACAATATATTATAACTTATACTTATTGAATGCGTATTATGCCCCAGAACTGTTCTCTGGACACTATATGAGTTAACTTATTTAATCCTCCAGCAACCCCATAAAGTCAGTATTATTATTTCCATTTTGCAGCTGATGAAACTGAGGCACAGATAGATTAAGTAACTTGCCCAAGGTCACACAGCAATTACAGTGGCACCTGGCCATAGTAGGTTCTTCATACTTTTTGGAATATTAGCATGGTGTAGATTCAGGTTTAAGCAGAACATACTGGCTCTTGTCTTACCATCTCTGATTGTATTCTCTCCAATAAAAGGAAGATAATACTATTTTCCTCCCATGTCACAGGAAAGGCTGCTATGAGGGTCAAATGAGATAATAATATGAAAATGCGATTACCCATTTACTAATTGTACTTAGTAGTTGTGCCTGGTGTCTTACATTAAGTTTGATGCGCCTTTTTGTGAGTAGGAAAGCCATCAATCCCAAATATGCCTCATTTGCTGACAAGAGGTCCTCCTCACTCCCATTTTAATAGTCAATTAGTCATGACCACACTAAAATAAATCCAGGGAAAGAGATCCATCAGTACTTCAGCCTCCCAACACCTGGTTATACAGCAAAGCCCTTTGGGCCATTTTTGCCTTTGTGAGAAATCTGGGAAAGAATAGATGAGAAGGGAAGGAACTGGTGGATTGAAGGAAGAGTAGAATCCCCCAGAGGCACTGTGAAGAAACGTAATTTAATTCAACCAAGAGCAACCAACCATCCCATCCATTCACCTCAGCTGGGTACTGTGAGAGTCACAAAATGCTAGCCACTAAATGGGTCCTTAGGTAAAACCTTTAAAAAAATAGCTGAATACTTGATATCAGAACACTTTGAAATTATTTCTCATTCCCAGAAATACATACGTGGAATATGTGGGGCTTTTTAAATGAGGTTAAATTGTTCTACTTCATACTACTTTAGGCCTCTTATACCTACTCATTTGTCTGTGAATAATTTGCAGTACTTCAACGGAATCGCATGTCCATGCACTTAAGTTTGTTAGTCTATAAATACTCAAAATTATGTCCAAACAGATTTATGACTATAGATCAAACATTACTAATCAGTACCTTCCACCTACATATTGTATTAATTTCTTTTTCATAAAAGCAAACATGCAGATGAATAAGAACCAGTGGCTTTAAGAAGTACAGGTTAGGTGGAGACCTTAAAGAAATGGAACTGATTATAATAAAATATAAAATACTGTACTTTATCATTCTTATGAACACAGCCTCCTGAGGACATACAATGCCTTTTTTAATAAGGTAAGGGTGAGTCACAGCTGGAAAAAAAAATGAGGTAAGGAGAGAAGGTCTTCAGAGTGAAGGAAATTGTTTTAATCCATCTGACCAATTAATATTAAGTATGATTCAAGTCTAAAGCTGACATTGGCCATCGCTTTTTATTGTGAATAGTAATAATAATTATGTCGATAGCTTCTATTGCTGAAGTATTTACCATAAGCAAATGCATTGCACAGTAAATAACTCTAGCTGCTACAATCAATAAACCCCCAAATCCCAGTGGCTTCATAAAAAAAAAATCGGATAGATATTAGTAGAATCTGATATGGGTCAGGTGGCTTTTCCTTGTGCCTTTCCTCTAAGTGATGATTTGGGGAAACACCTTCTTGCCATCCTGTAACCTTTTCATCTCAGAGTCATTCACTTCTAGCAGTGTGGATGGAATAAAGAAGACTTACCTGCAGCAGTCTACAAGTGACACATCACTTCTGTTTACATTCCACTGCCGAGACTTAGGTGACCTTACCTAGATTCTTGGGGAGCTGGAGTTTATGAATACATTTAGGCCATGCCAAGGAAAACTGAAATGGATGGTGAACACATAATGTTGTGCCTACCACAGCCAGGCACTGTGGTTCACATATTTAATTCATTTAATGTTTATTGAGCCTTGGAAGGTAGATGCTACTAACCTCATTTCATAGATGAGAAGCCAAAAATGCCGAAAGCTTAAATAAGCTGCCCAAGACACACAGTTAGTGAATGGTGGAACCAAGATTCAAACACAGCCTGTCTCTAATGGATGAGAAAAACAAAATTTTATACAAGAACATGCAAAAAAAAATCATATGGACAAAGAACAAGAAAAAAGAAAAAATAGAGCCTGTAATTTGTTTAGGAGAAATATTCAGGCTCAATAATAATTAAAGAAGTGGAAATTTAAGGGAGTAAAGGTTTTACCTACAAAATTAACAACAGGGACAAAAAACTTAATGCTATACTCAGTGCTGCAAGGGTATGATAGAAAAAAAATATATTGCAAGAAGAGTCACTGAAGTATTAATAGTGGTTGTTTACAGTAGTGGATTTATGGGTGACATGTCTCACTGTTTTACCTTTAAAAATTATTTTCTCTTATAAACACATACACACACATATGCATATACATAAACACATAGCCTATAACTGGTTTACAGGAAATTCCAGTTTGGGCTATAACCTGGCAAGAAATATAGTTAGTCCTCCTGTGAAACATGGACTAGGCCCATGCAGGTAAACATAAGCATTTTTTAAAAATATGAAGGCACTTATGGCCCCCGAAACTTCTACCATCTCAAAGCAAAAAACTTATTTGTGATATGACTATGAGAGAATGAAACAAATTTATTTCTGTGGCTTGTGAATTCTGTCATAATTTTATGGTCACTCATGGAACTTGTGTCTCTTAAATTCATTTCTATAAAGAAATAATGGCTTTGACATTTATAAATCTGTCACAACATTAGTGGAGAAAGAATATTTTCATAGAATCATTTAACTTTTTAAACTGCTATTTAAAACTGTTACCTAATAGTAATATCAGTCATATAGAAAGCAATATAAAGACTGTAAATATAGAATACAGTGGTTTAAAAGGACCAGATCCTGAGAAATGGGGCATAGGGTTATTCAGGAGAGTAGGGAGCAGAGGGTGGAATTTTTCACAGGGCTCATATTTCTGACAATTTTGGGAAATCCATTTTCAGTTCAGCAACCAATTCAGTAATTACTCTTTTAGCCAAAAAAGGAGGATCTAACCACCTCCCTTCTCCATCACTGAAGCATCCAGAGAACAGACTCAAGCTGCTTATACATATTTAAAGACAAGTAAATTTTTCTGTCATATTTTCTGTATGGAAAAAAACTCATGAAAATCAGCTGATGAAGATGAGCTCTTTTAAGTGAATTTTGAAAGATTTCATTAGCTGAGCCCCAAAATAATCTGTAAGCAGTAAAATGTCCTGAAATAAGAAACTGACCAAAGCCAATACAGACTAACATAAGACCAGAAGAATATGAGAAAAGCAAAATAAAATAAATGCAGATAGAAAAGAGATCTCTAAGCCTAGAAAAATTAATGGGTAATGGGTTAATTAATGGGCTAATGTGTTAATTGATAAAAATAATTAATGGATTAATGGGCACAAAAACATAGAAAGAATGAAAAAGACCTACTATTTGATAGCATAACAAGGTGACTATAGTCAATAATAACCTAATTGGATTGTTTATAACTTAAAGAATAAATGCTCGAGGGGATGGATATGTCATTCTCCGTAATGTGCTTATTTCACATTGAATGCCTATATCAAAACATCTCATGTACATGATAAATGTGTACACCTACTATGTACCCACAAAAATTAAAAAAAGATGTTTAAAGAAAAATCAAATTTGGATAATATTTTCTTGATCAAGGAACAATGTATGGTATCATCTTTAAGGCTCATTTCACTGAATCTAAATAATGGGTTTGCCTTGCTTACTACATATGATTCTCAAAATTAGGCTTCCAGATTTGCATTAGTCAAAGAAACTGTTAGCAACAAGTATTTTTGAAGTATGGCCAGTTATCACCACAGGGTTTTTATTTTTTAAGGCAGTATTTCTTAAAGTGTAACCCATATAATACTGATTTTGAGATACAGTAATAAGATGTTATACAAATGAAGATACTGTGCTGGGTGTACCAGTATTATTAAAAGATTTATTTATGACAAAACTTTCAGGGCCTTTAATACTAGTACTTACTCTGGTTCTGCAATGGATGGGGGGAAGAGGGATATATAATATTCAGCATTTCACCAGTGCCGTGAAACATAGTGAGGGACCAATGTCTTCTGGATCACACTTTGGAAGCACCGATTTGGCATCATTTCTTTGCACCAACCAAGGCCTTTCCTTTTAGTTGTGAGAGGTAGGATAATACAGCAGTTAGGAGTACGGACTCTGGATGTAGACACTGGTGTTTCAACACTGACTGTGGCCTGTTGTGGGCTCTTGGGCAAATTGTTTTATCTCTTGATGTTTCATTTTCTTCATCTCTAGGGTGGAGATAATAGCAGTACCTGGCTCAGAGACAGCATTAAATAACTTGATACACTTAAAGTGCCTAGAACATTTCTGAGCAGGATACACTTAAAGTACCTAGAACATTTCTGAGCATACAGTAAACTTAACTCCATGTTGCTCTTGGCTACTAAGGCAAGTGAGCATATACATCAAATAAGTATCCTTCTTTATTAGAACAACCCCAAATCTATTTTGGGCTATGTTATGCAGAGCATCTTCTTTATTTTGTGGGGACTATTTTCTCCCTGAGACTACAAATGATAAACTCATTTTTTAAAGTCTAAAATTTGTAATTAAAACCAGGAAGATTTTCTTTTTTTCTAGATTAAAAACATAGCATTTGAACCTTTGTTTTGTCCCTCTTAACACTCCCATTCTTATCATGTTGATGTAATATAGTGATAAATGAAGATATTTTCGTCTTTGTTTTGCCAACAGGGCTTCCAAGATGACCAGAACATTTTACTAAGGAATATCTCTTAAATTCTGCACCAATGAACAACCAGAGCACTGAGGTTTGATTAATGCCTTACCACAGACAATGTTTTCACAAACATAAGAGCACTTACGATTCTTCCTGTACCAATTTCCTTTAGCCCAGGCTCTCTCCTTGTTTTCACCTGTAGGTTCAACTATATTTACGTTCACTCCCATTCAGGAAGCATTATTTCTCATTTATTTAAATCCATTTCATTCTTTAAGAAGGATTTCAGGCAGATCACGAGAGACTGACTGAGTACCCACATTAGCTTTGCTACTTATCATCTTCCTCTCTCCCAGCAAATGACCTGCTGCTCAGGCACCCAGTAGCTGGGTTCTGCCTGGCTGCCCAGATTTCTCATAAAGGGCTCACGCACTACCCAGCGCCCATTGCCTCGATCCTGTCTCAGCCTCAAACATCCTTTGTTCCAACCCCTAGGACCCAGCCAACCAGATTTCCTATATCACTATCTGCTCTAAAAACTCTTGACCAGGCCGGGCGCGGTGACTCACGCTTGTAATCCCAGTACTTTGGGAGGCCGAGGCGAGTGGATCACGAGGTCAGGAGATCGAGACTATCTTGGCTAACACGGTGAAACCTCCTCTCTACTAAAAATACAAAAAATCAGCTGGGCGTGGTGGCGGGCGCCTGTAGTCCCAGCTACTCGGGAGGCTGAGGCAGGAGAATGGCGTGAACCCGGGAGGCAGAGCTTGCAGTGAGCCGAGATCACGCCACTGCACTCCAGCCTTGGCGACAGAGCAAGACTCCGTCTCAAAAACAAAAAAACTCTTTACCAAACTCCTGTTTATAGACCTTCTTGAAGAAAAACATAACGAAAACAATAAATGGTGATGGTTAATATTCTAAAGGAAGTCATGCCAAGTTCCATGTTCACTTTTGTTCAGAAAGAAAAATTTCACATTACAGAATTCATAGAAAGGATAAATTTCTTATGGGAAATCTATGTCCAAAAGTTTCTCAGCTTTCTGTTTGGTGTTGCAACTAAATAAGTGGAACCTGTTCATTAAGCCCCACCAATGAAGTAACAGATGCCATCACTGTCCATCAAAAATGGCCAGAACATTCCACAATTACACAGGCAGTAGGAAGAAAAAAAATGGCCAGGGTAGCTCACATTCCTTTGAGGCCTAGACCTGTTCTAATCCAGAGAATATAGATATGCTTATACTCATGAATAAAAAAGAAATCGGCCGGGCGCGGTGGCTCACGCCTGTAATCCCAGCACTTTGGGAGGCCGAGGCGGGCAGATCACGAGGTCAGGAGATCGAGACCATCCTGGCTAACACGGTGAAACCCGTCTCTACTAAAAATACAAAAAATTAGCCAGGCATGGTGGCGGGTGCCTGTAGTCCCAGCTACTCAGGAGGCTGAGGCAGGAGAATGACGTGAACCCGGGAGGTGGAGCTTGTAGTGAGCCGAGATTGCGCCACTGCAGTCCAGCCTGGGCGACAGAGCGAGACTCCGTCTCAAAAAAAAAGGAAAAAGAAATCAAGGGTTCGAAACGTGATATCTGAATGGTATATAATAATGTTTGGGGGTTTTTTTGACTGAATGATTTATTTCGATTTTCTCATCTTAAAATCATAAGACCCTAAAACAGATTAATTTTTTTCTGATATTTATCTGCTCTCTCAGCTTACTTACATAATATTGCCCAAACTTTTTCTACATTTTTATTGTACAAAAATATATGGTGGTAAATACATAGAGCATATGTATAATTTGCAATTTTTACTAATTTTAAGTGTACAATTCGTTGGCATTAATTACATTCACAATGTTATGCAACTGTCATCACTGTTTTCGAAAACTTTTTTTATCTCAAACAAAAACTCTGTATTCATTCATCAAGCAATAACCTCCCATAAAAAAAAAAAAACCTCCCATTTCTCTTTCCCCTCATTCCCTAGTAACCTCTATTTTACTTTGTCTCCATGAATTTGCTAATTCTAGATATTTTATATACATGGAAGCATATAATATTTTTCCTTTTGTGTCTAGTTGATTTCAGTTAGCAAAATGTTTTCAAGGTTCACCCCTGTTCTAGCGTATCATTCCTTTTTTTCTGGCTGAATAATATTCCATTGTACAAATATACCACAGTTTGCTCATCCATTTATCTGTTGATAGATAGTTGAGTTGTGTGGCCTTTTGGCTACTATAAATACTACTGCCATGAAATTTCACATACAAGTGTCTATTTGAGTTCCTGTTTTCAATTATTTCAGGCATACACCTAGGTACTAGGGGTGGAATTGCTGAGTCATATGGTCATTCTGTTTGGCTTTTTGAGGAGCCTCAAAAACTGTTTTTCACAATGGCTGTACCACTTTATATTCCCACTAGCAATATACATGGGTTCCAATTTCTTCACATCCTTGCCAACACTTGTTATTTTCTGGGAAGTGTGTGTGTGTGTGTCTGTGTGTGTTATAGCTATCCTAGTAGGTGTGAAGTGGTATCGCATTATGATTTTTATTTGCACTCCCCTAATGAATAATGATATTGAGCATCATTTCATGTGCTTATTGATCATTTGCATATCCTCCTTAGAGAAGTATCTATTTAAGTCCTTTGCCCATTTGTTAAATTGGGTTGTCTTTCTACTGTTGAGTTGTATGAGTTCTTTCTATATTCTGTATATTAAACACTTCTCAGATATATGATTGGCAAATATTTAATATTTTCTCCCATTCTGTAGGGTGTCTTTGCACTTTCTTAATAATGTCCTTTGATTCACAAATGTGTTTAAGTTTGATGAAGTACAATTTATCTGTTTTCTCTTTTGTTGCTCGTGTGTTTTATGCCATATCTAAGAATTCACTGCCAAATCTAAGCTCATGAAGATTTATCCCTGTGTTTTCTTCTAAGAGTTTTATCATTTTAGTTCCTATATTTAGGTTGTTGATCTATTTTTAGTAAATCTTTGCATATAGGGTAAGGTAGGGGCCAAACTTCATTTTCTTGCATGTGGAAATCTAGATGTCCCAACACCATCTGTTGAAGAGATTATTATTTCTTTATTAAATGATCTTGGTACCTTTGTCAAAATAAATTGGCCATAAATGTTTGGGTTTACTTCTGGACTCACAAGTCTATTCCATTGGTATATATATTTATCTATTTTTATGCCAGCACCATACCGTTTTGATTTCAATGGCTTTTAAATCAGAAAATTAAATTTTAAAGAGTGTTTTTTAGTCAGAAAGTATGAGTACTCTAACTTTGTTCTTCTTTAATAGAGATTGTCTTAGCAACTCAGGGCCCCTTGCAATGCCATATGAATGTGAGTGTAGGCTTTCTCATTTCTCAAAAAAAAAAAAAAAAGAAAAGCTATTAAGATTTTGATATGAATTACATTGAATCTGTAAATAGCTTTGAGCCATATTGACATCTTAGCAATGTAAATCTTTCCATGAACATGAAATGTCTTTCCATTTATTTAGGTCTTCTTTAATATAGTTCAGAAATGTTTTCTAGTTTTAAATGTCCAAGTCTTTTACCTCCTTGGTTGAATTTATTCTTAGTTCCTTTATTCTTTTAGATGCTATTTTAAATGGAATTACTTTCTTAGTTTCCTTCCCAGACTGCTCATTGCTCTTGCACAAAAACACAATTGATTTTTTTTTTTTTTGTGAACTGACCTTGTACTCTGTAACTTTCCTGAATTTGTTTATTAGTTCTGGTGGTTTTCTTGTTCATTATTTGGGATTTTCTATACATAGAATCATGACATCTGTGAATAAAAATAATTTTACTTATTTCTTTCCAATTTGGATGCCTTGTATTTCTTTTTCTCATCAAATTACTCTAGCTAGAATTTCCAGCACAATGTTGAATAGCAGGGGTGTCAGTGAATATTCTTCTCTTTTTCCTGATGTTAGTGGGAAAGTTTTCAGGCTTTCGCCATTGCCTGTGATGTTAGCTATGGGTTTTTCATAAATGACTTTTTTCATGTTACAGAAATTTTCTTCTATTCCTAGTTTTCTGAGGGTTTTTATTCTAAAAGAGTGTTGGATATCATCATGTTTTGAGTAGACAATAACTGGAACAGAAAATAACTCTTTGCTTGGTCTCTGGTTCTCTTATCATACTGAAATTTATGGGTCATTGCTCATCTAACAGGAACAAGAATTAGACTTGGCCACAAGAGGGAATCACTTCAGATTCTGGCTAGTGTTTGATATACAATCTTTGCTGCTGACCTGGACAGTTCTGCTTTCTTAGATCATGATTTATGTCACTTCTGCCTATGAATCCAGACTATACACATGCCTTGGCCCTGCACTTGGGACTGGGTCTTTTGACTCACCACAAACACTCTGCAGTCTCTCATCTCAGCCCTAATCACTTCATTGACATTAAATGCATGCAGAACCCCAGTTTCTACAGTAAATGATTCCTTCCCACCTTCCCCAAGCTGTGGCCCGTTGCTCAGTCCATCATAATCTACCAAGCCTTAAGTCAACCTTTCAGCATGTCTTGTCAAGCCTCTATCTCTCTCTTCCCCAGGCTTTCTGGACATTCCTGCTAACTTGATGGTTGTGGTCACTCTGCCTTGAGAGCCTATCTCCACAGAGTTCTCACTGTCACTCACACATCACCACTTCCTACTCTCTTCTCTGGGCTGATCCAATAATAAACTCCAGCCATCTTTGATTTCCACCAAAAAAAACCTCTTCGTACAAGGTATATGTGTAGAGCAGACCACTAGAGGTTTGGGGAGATGGTCTGTGTTCATAGCACAGTAACAACAAAGCAGAATCTTAGATTCCATCATTCTTAAAAAATACCCTCAGCTATCTGTGCTGCTTGGGGATCCAAGTCTCCCACAATATTGCATATGCCCTTCTCTCTTTCATTTCACTGCTCACTTTATTATGCAAAAAAGTTTAGCTCTTTTTTTAAAATCTATTCTAAAGTAGATTCTGGCAGCCCATTGCACATCAGCAGACTTATTCTTGTGCTATGTCTCACTCTTTGTTCTTCCCTCCAGCCACAGGAAAAGAGCAGAATAGTATCGATGTTTTCCCCTACTCTTATCAATTAGCCTGCCTCCCTTAGAAGAGGAAAAAGGCTGCAGTCATCTTGGGTTTTAAATAGCAGGGTCTCTCTCTCTCTCTCTCTCTCTCACACACACACACACACACAAACACATACACACACACACATACACATAATACAGTTTGAATACTTAAATACCTTATACTAAAATATAAGATATTGTATATAATACCCTGATCCCATAGTCTCCAAACTGTGTACAGAGGTGGCCCAGGGCACCGCAAGTGAATTCTCAGAGGTGTCATGAGATATTTTATATTTTTGAGGGAGTCAGACACCGTGCAAACTACCAGCTCCAGGTGGTTCATAGTTTTAATATTAGACCATACTACATTCCTTTTGATAATTTCATATCTTTGCAACGTTGAGTTTTCTGTGGTTGCTTTGATAAAAAAAAAGAAGTAACATTCTAAAATCAATGTGTAACAAGAAATTAGAATGTTGGGAACTGATCTGATTCCAAGGATTGAGAAGTTTTGCAGTGGTCAACTGGTATAGACATCCCATTAGTAAGTAATTACAAATATTTTGGAATAAAATATAAATATTTTTCTTCATATATATACACACACATACACATGTACATAAATATATATTTATATGTAATTTTTTAAAATATTACTAAGTTCTTAAGACTTGCTTTTTAATAAAATATTAAAACCTTAGGAATTTACTATTTAATAAAAGAATCTACTAAGTATTTCCTTTGGCCTGGGATGTTGTGAAAAAGATACCAAGAAAGTCTGAGGAACTCTGGCTCTACCTTTTTATACATATGACAGCTAAAAAAAAAAAAAAAAACAACATATTTAACATTACAAAAAAAAGGTAACTAGAGTAACTAATACAAACATCTAGGGAAATCATTACTGTAGAAAGCATTAATTTATGAGAACATTATTGTAATTAACATTACCTCCTTTTTAATGTAAGTACCTGAAAAACTTTAAAGGGCATTTCCATTTGTGCTGCTATAGCAAAATACCTGAAACTGGGTAATTTATAAATAATAGAAATTTATTTTGTCATAGTTTTTGGAGGCTGCAAAGTCGAAGATCAAGGCATCAGCGGGTACCTTATCTGGTGAGGGCCCAATCTCTCATTCCAGGATGGCACCTTGCTGTGTCCTCCAGAGCAGATGAACATTATATTTTCATAGGTGGAAAGCAGAAGGGCTAAAGAACAAAAAGGGGTGACAGCTCCCTTGAACTTCTTTAACAAAGGAACTCAACCCCTTTGTGAGGGATCTGCCTCATGACTCAGTCCCTCCTAAAGGCCCACCTCTTAACACTATCGCATTGGCGGTTAAGTTTCAACATATGAATTTTTGAGGGGACACAAACGTTCAAACCATAGCAGGTATAAATCAGGAAAGTCGCTGGAGAAAGTCAAACACTAATTAATAAAATTGTTTGGAGAAACAAGCCACTATAGTTAGTTAAATCTTTCTCATCAACTGAATGTTAATGAAAAATCTTATGTTAATCCTTTTTCTGAAAGTTTAAAAAAAAAACATGTTGGCCATTTATCTGTCTTTGTATGTACAATTTGCTAAATATAATTTAATTTTCTTTTGGTGACAAAGTAAGTTAATAGGAGGTTAAATTATTTTCCCAGTGCTAAAACAATAGTGAGTGGCAGAACCAGCATTTGAAACCAGACATTCAGGCTCAAGCACTTGGATGCTGAGCTCCTCTCATTAGCATCAGGATCTTTGGTCTGATCAGCAGTTATTTCTGGACCATAGGTGTTGGAGGTATTAAACATTGGCTTGAATATTACTTAATTAAAGGACACCCCCCTGGAATTCAATTTTTGAAAGTACTAGTGGAATTGTAAATAAATAAATAAATAAATAAATAAATAACTAAACTAGAAGTCAGAGCCTTAGGTTTAAATGCCAGGTCTACCACTTCCTGGCATTTAAACCTTTTTGGTCTCATTACCTTTCCTATAAAGTGGGTTGTTGTTACAATCAAATGAGACAATACATAAAAGAGTTCTCTGCACATTGTGAATATTGAGCATTAACATCATTTCTTTTTCTTATTTGACTCTTTCTCCTAGAAGTGGAGTGTAGAAATAAAAAAAAGGCTGGATATGGTAGCTCATGCTTGTAATCTCAACACTTTGAGAGGCTGAGGTAGAAGGATCACTTGAGCTCAGGAGTTCAAGACCAACCTGGGCAACATAGCGAGACCCCATCTCTACAAAAAATAAAAAATTAGCTGGGCATGGTGGCATGCACCTGTAGTCCCAGCAACTTGGGAAGCTGAGGTGGGAGGATCTCTTGAGCCTAGAAGGTCAAGGCTGCAGTAAGCCATGATCATGCCACTGTACTCCAGCCTGGGTGACAAAGTGAGACCCTGTCTCAAAAAAAATAAAATAAAATAAAGAAAAGAAAAATAATAATAAAATAGAGAGTCAATTACGTAACTCTGTCTACTCTATATTGTAGTTATTCACATACATTTCCCCCGCTATATTTTCTAAGTCATGCTATATTTCCCATCACCCCCTGAGCCCATCATTAACCTTTGCGATTCTCATTTGCTGAAGAATAGTGACTCATTCATAATTTTAAAAAGAATCAGTGGAAAGCATAATTGGGTTAACCCAACAATTCTGCTTCTAAAAGTTCATACTAAGGCAGTCTTTCCCAAAGTGCTAGGGGGGAACATTAATTATATGAGAGATCAATGAGGATCAATACGTTTGAAAAATATCATATATTAGATTCCACCTTAGAAAGTCAATGATAATGGGCATATGTATTAAATGCTCTGAGAAATACTGCAGGAAAGAAGTTCGTTCAATTTGTTCTACCTCTTCATTTTCAAATTCATTGATCACCCTCCTCCCCACCAACAAATGATTTTTTACCTAACAGCTATGTTATACTGTTTAAGAGTATGAGCTCTGGAGTCACATTGCTGGGTTCAAATTCTGCCCAGTACAACTGTTAAGCCATGTGACCTGACTTCTCTAATCCTCACCTCTCTCATCCATAAAATGGAAATAATACTATTCAAACTTTAAAAATTTGCGAGTATTGGATAAGAAAATGCATGTAAAACACATACTAAATGTTCAATACATTTAGGTAAAGTTGTTAACATTACTCAAAATTAGTGTTTGTAGACTATAATTTGAAAATGCCATCGTAAGTAAACAGATAAAAGAAGAAAAATGCATATACAAGTAATTGCTGAGGGTCTATAAAGTGCTACTGAAAACAGGAAATTCATTGTAAGGCTTCCAGGTAGCATATGTCTGTGAAAAGGAAGGAGATTATTTGCAATCTTGGCAATTTGAGTTTTCATTCAGTTAGGAAGGACCAGGCAGCTGCTGTGGCCATTGCTGGGATCTGCTGATGTCTCTGTAGATGTTTGCAGGCACACAGATGGTCCACAGGACAAAGGAAAAGCTGGTGCTCAAAGACAGATAAAGGAAAGGCAGAGAGAGAAGGGAGTGCTGACTGCTGCTGCTCCTCTTACCCCGATCAGTGGAAGGGAACACCTGTATCTCCATTAATTCAGTCTCCTTCCTCAGCTCATGGAGAGAAAAGATGTTCTTCTTAGAAGGTACTATTGTCAAAGAAAGATAAATCATATTCTCTATCTTTAAAAACAAAGTAGAGAATTATGTAGTAAAAACAAAAACTGATTTTCTTCTAAAATACAGGGTTAGGTAAAATCATAAAAGAAGACAATACAGAGTAATACAGTAGGCTTCTTTTAGGTTGGTGGGTTAGAAAATTCCTAAGGAGAAATTAAACAACTAATCTTGCTGTTGTTCATGTATTCGTATGACCATTACTTTTCCATACAGCAAAGCATTTTACATGCTACTGAAGAACTTTAATTACAAAAACACTTCAATGTAATTAATAACAATTTCTTCACATTTATGCAATGGGAAAATGGAAGATTTTCTCTATGTTAATGCATAGTTGGCAAACAAATAGTTAGTTATACTTGACTGTAATAATCAAATAGACCTTTTGTCTTAAACAAAATGAAATATTACATTTTCTACAATGTACTTTGGCTACATGCTTTTCTATGATTAAGCTGTCTCTTCAATGTGTTAGTCACACGACTTATACCTGGATAAGGTTGTATGGCTCATCAAGAAATCTTTATGTGACACAGAGTTACATAAGTAGGCTGCCTGATGTATTATTTCTTTTCTGAGTGTGATGATGAGCATTTGATTCATTTGTTCATGTCTCTCTAAGGATGATTTATCAATGTCAATGACACTTAGATATCTGACAGCAGTTAATGTTGCTTTAAGTAAATATGGCAGCCCTACTAAAGGTATCCAGGGAAAACATTGCTTCTTATGTGGATAAGTTCATTTAGTTTGTGACTGAAACTCTAACAAGTCAACCTCAAGAGCCTATTGTATTTTTTGTAAGCAAACTGGAGAAACTCTCTGGAGTACACAAAAAGTATTCCCTCAGTTCAAATGTTACAGTTGTATAAATCAACTAGCAGAGCCAAGAAAAGTAATGTAAGCCTGAACTCTTGGTTTTTTCCTTTTTTCTTGCATGCAATAGCAGCTTGGTGTTTTGTTCTGACATTAAAAGCATCTTAAATTAGAAACTACTGTTTTTGTACAAATTAATGTATGTAATTTTAACTATGGCATCTTTTTTAATTCATTAATATAATCAGATATTATGCCATCTTCTGATAGTTCTCTCTTGAATCAGGTCAATCTCAAAACTTTGCTCTTGCAAAGAAATGAAGCCAGCTCCTTCGGCAGGATCTGTTTGGCTGCCCAGCCTCACTGATGTGAGGGAAGGGAAAAACAGGTAGTATAGAAGCCTCTCCAGGTGGGAGGGGCTTCGAAGTTGATAGGTACAACCTCACAATGTCAGAAATTGGAATTTGTTGAGATTACAGGTGAGAAGATAGTGCCATGTTAATTTTTTTTTCTTGGAAGTTAGTGCTGCATGCAAACAATCGTGGATGTATATTGGTACTTATTCAATTGTCACTGAAAAAAATGTGTTCTTATTGCATTCTTCTGACCAGAAGGAGATTTTTCAGTGGGCACTTTTGCTAGGGCTGAAGAAATATGAATCCTGTCTTTCACTGTCCCAAAAATACCAATATATTTTATTTCTTGGTCTTTTGTTATCTGTTATTCTCTTTCCTTTTTACCTTTTTTATTTTAAATACTCTCAAGGTATTTCTGGGTTGAGGAAAGTTGACTCCATGCAGAAATCAAAATGTATCACTCTTAATTTCCAAAGCAATTGCATTTATCTGTAGGCAAATACCTAGAAGTCAGGTTTCTTTGACAATTAAAAAAATAATAAAGGGTAAAGACATTCAAATAGCATAAAGGGCTTCTGTGGCACTGTGTTCTGTGTTGTTGCAGCATATTAATACAGAACTCTTCAGAGTCTTAATTCACTTCAGCAGCCCCTGTAAAAATTCATGCCAGAGAGTGGGAGAGAAGGTTGGCAGCCAGAGGACTAGAAGCCAAATGCTTCCTCACTGGCAGTGGCATCTGGATAGGAGGTTGGCCTGCCTCCGGGACTCTTGGCCAACAGCACTGTTGTCTATACAGACGGCTGTGTATCTGTTCAAGAGTCCAACAACTGTGTGTGTGTGTATTTTGGTAAGCTATTATTTCTGGGCCAAAGATTTCCATGGCATTTTTGCATCTGTTGGCACCAATTCTATATTTGGCTCCCTTCATTCCCACCCGCTGCTACTTTTTAGTTTTCTGATCAAAAACATTGCACATAAATGGAAATGTATTAAGGGGAGAAAAAATATTTTTAAAGATTTTTCTTAAACCCAACAAAGCATATATAGACATGACATTGACATTATTCCAGACAGGACATTTTCCTTTCCACAAGCTATGAATAATGTTAAAATTCTAATCTCAGTGCAAACATTTTTCTTGATCCTTTAGATAGAATCTAATTATAGAATTATCAGAAGTTACTTTAATCAGCAATACACTGAACCATTAAGAAATGCAAAGTCAAGCTACTCTTTCAACTTTTCCAAAGGAATAATCATTTTATAATTTTATAGAATATAGTTAATGCAATATGGTACCAAGAGTTGCCAAACATCCAATCAACTGGCTTGTCAAAATCCTTTACTGTGCAAGGTTACAACCTCTTAGCCTTTTAAGGTTCTACTATCCCAAACTTATTTGTTTTGAGGATATTTCTACACTAATTCAGTTCAACTAACATCTCTTGGATGGTCCCTTTATGTAAAATGCTGGGGGATGCAAAATTGAATAAGATGTCTGCCTTAAAGTGTTCTTTTTTAATGAAGAAAACTGAGAACAGACTTGTCAACAAGTAACAAGAACATCAGAAAAAAAGACATAAAAGTCAATGGAGGTCCAAAGTACATTGCAGCACATACCAGGAATGTGGCAATAAGGAAATGAACTCCATTTTTATGTGTATCTTCTGGAAAAATTTTAGTTGAAATTAGTGTTTTAAAACTGGAAGGGTCCATGGGAATCATGTAATTCTGAATCTCTCCTCTACATTTTATTGATGAGGACACTTATTTGGTCATGGTCTCACAGTGATTAATACTCGGACACAGGTCCAGTTCTCTCAATGTTACTCCTCTTGATTTTAGAGTTAAGACATACTTAAAATGAAATTTGCAGGAAAATCTTCTAAAATGCCATGGCATAATTTCATGGAACAATAATAAACAGTAAATAATTCCCATGACTAGGGAATCACTATGTGATGTAAATGAGAAATGGAATAGAGTTCCTGCAATCACAGACATTTCTCTTTGGCTAGAGTGGCTAGAGCAGGACTCCTATAAAGATCACTCAAAAATGACTTATAGAGGGCCGGGAGGCTCATGCCTGTAATCCCAGCACTTTGGGAGGCCAAGGCAGGTAGATCACCTAAGGTCAGGGGTTCAAGACCAGCCTGACCAACATGGTGAAACCCCATCGCTACTAAAAATACAAAATTAGCCAAGCGTGGTGGTGCATGCCTGTAATCCCAGCTACTTGGGAGGCTGAGGCAGAAGAATTGCTTGAACCCAGGAGGTGAAATTTGCAGTGAATTGCATTTTTGCCATTGCACTCCAGCCTGGGTGAGAGAGCGAGATAAAATAATCTTCCGCTCTAATTCAGCATACCAAGTGCCATGTCTATAGGAACAGAATATTCCTATCGTGTTTCTCATTGACGGGTTAATAAATTAGATTTTTAGGCTTCTGCATCAACCTTGTGCACTTAATTAATATGAGTTCTTTCCTAAAAGATCTGTTCTTGAGCAGGCTAACATTAGGCTTCTGCGTGTTTATGATGAGGGTCACAGTTTAACACCTTGCTTCTCAAAGTATGGTCCTCAGGCCAGCAGCATCAGTATCAGTAGGTAGCCTGTTGGAAATGCAGAATAGACCTACTAAATCAAGAATTTATTGTCTAACAAGATCCCAGACAATTTGTATGTATTTGTCCCGGGTATTTCTAAAATTTTAGAAACACTACTCTCGAGCAGGACAAGCAAAATTTTTCTGGAGAAGACTGAATAGTAAATATTTTAGGTTTTGTAGAATATATGGTCCTTGTTGCAACTACTTAACTCTGCCGTTTTAGTACAAAAGCAGCCACAGACAATATGGAAACCAATAAGCATGGCTATGTCCCAATACAACTCTATATGGACACTGAAACTTGAATTTCATATAATATTTATATTGCAAAATATTTTTATTTTTTTAACCACTTAAAAACCTTTCTTAGCTTGCAAGGCCTTACAACAATAGAGGGCAAGCCAGATTATCCTACTGGTAATAGTTTGCCCATGCTTTGCTCTGGACCAGAGAAAACTCCATTAGGATCAAGTCATCCTATGAAGTCAGGCATTCCCTATTGACCCATCCCCAATTCCCATGTGCCAAGTGAGACTTTTCCTCTTTAAATTTTCAGAGATGGGCTGGGTGCGATGGCTCACACTTATAATTGCAGCACTTTGGGAAACTGAGGCAGGAGGATTGCTTGAGCTCAGTTCGAGACTAGCCTGGGCAATATAGCGATACCTCATCTCTACTAAAACGGAAAAAAAAAAAAGGTGTGATGGTGCAAGCCTGTAGTCCCAGCTACTTAAGAGGCTGAGCTGGGAGGATCACCTGAGCCTGGGAGATCGAGTCTGCAATGAGCCGTGATCATGCCAGCGCACTCCAGAGTAGGTGATAGAGTAAGACCCTATCTCAAAATAAATAAATTTTCAGAGATAGAATACCTTTTTTGTTTTTATCAAACTTGATAAAGTATAATTCAATACTTTTAAATAATTTAACATTTAAATTAAGACATTATAGGACTACAGGAATTCTGGAATATAGATGCAGAACTTGATAGAGAATGAGCTGATTCTGTGGGAACCGTAACATAATTTGGAATATCACTGTTCTAGTCAAACAAGCAATTTCCACTTTGTTTCATGTGGTTACATGGGTTCTCTGACCACAAGCAGCAATGAAGAAGTGATAGACCAATGAACCCTACTGCAACCATAGACTTATATGCACCAAGGATGAGCAAAGTTTAGGTAACAAAGTGCAGAAAGAAGCAGGCATAGACTACCTATTACCTAATTTTTAATCCATGTTTATATGTCCCAAATGGCAGGAATATTTGGTCTCTTAACTCCCTGTCACCATTTGTGCAGCAGGATATCCACTTGGAAGCATGCCACAATCACCAGTCAGCCCTGCTACCGCTTAGTTCATCTGTCAGCCACAGAAATATTTTGGCCACCACCACTGGGTTTATTTTTTCCAGTGAGATAAGGCAATTGACCCTGCACTTCTAATGAGTGGTATAAAGTAAGCTGATAGATTCTGAATATCATTCTTACTGTCTGAATTATTAGATCTTTTTCTCCTCAACTGGATTAACAACAAAAAAGTGTTTCAATCATGATACTTTAAGTAACAAGTTTAGATAACAATAAAGCTCCCATATGTGATGTATGTAAGTTTCTAGACATCCATTTCACATTAATAGTCTATCTTCTGAAGGAATGTTTACTCTTTTTATTGTCATGACACAAATTTCAAATTTTATGTATTTATCCCCAGTTCTAAAGTTTGAAGACACACACATAATCACCTGAAGAACTTTTTTTTTTTTTTTTTTTTTTTTAAAGACAGTCTCGCTCTGTAGCACAGGGTGGAGTGCAGTGGCGTGATCTCGGCTCACTGCAACCTCCACCTCCTGGGTTCAAGCAGTTCTCTTGCCTCAGTCTCTCAAGGTATCTGGGACAACAACTGTGCCACCATGCCCGGCTAATTTTTGTATTTTTAGTAAAGGGGTTTCACTGTGTTGGACAGGCTGTTCTTGAACTCTTGGCCTCATGTGATCTTCCTGCCTCGACCTCCCAAAGTGCTGGGATTAGAGGCATGAGCCAACGCACCTGGCCCAGGAACTTTTTAAACATGCCCATGAGCAAGGGGCTCCCCAAAATGAATAGAAGCAGAGTACCTAGTGGTGGGTCCTGGCATCTCTATTTAAAAAAAAAGTTTACCTCGCTTGACCAGTTGCAACTTTTGTGCCTCTAAGAAGTATCTGAATAGCTTAGAGTAGCACCTTGGGATATCGACTACCCTGGGATATTACTAATCTTAGTCTTTACTCAGGAACAAATGAGCGTAATCTTGTTTTGCTTTTTAATCTTCATGGTTATTTTGGAGTCTGTGGAGAAAAAAAATAATTTAATTGGTGTTAAAGAAATTCATCATATGAAACAATATGAAAATAATCTGACTATTCAAATTTCAAACTGTTGTGTTAATAGTAATTAAATTGTTAATCATCGAGCCATGTCTATGCCAGGCACCATGCTAGGGTGCTTTACATACATTATCTCATTTAACCTTCTCAGTAACCGCATAATACAAGTCGGAAATGCCCTCACATTGCACTGCAAAAATGGAAAGATCAGACAGATTAAGTAACTTATCCAAACTCACAGCTAGTTAGCAGGACCACAATTTGAATCTATGTCTTTAGGATTCCAAAAATCCACAATTTTAATCTCTTCATATATAATTCAAGAATCCAAAAGAACCACAGTTAAGGCAAATAGCTTCTTAGACTATGACCTAAAAAAAATAATAAATTTAAAAAATAAAATAAAATAAATTGGGTTCCTTTCATTACTTACACTTTGCTTGCCTGTGCACATAACTCGACTCTTGGTTAATCACCAGTTAGCTCAAACAGGTTAATCACCTCTTGACCAATCTGTTTGAAACTGGTCAATTCAGTAGAAACAATCAAGCTGGCAGCAGTTTTGAATAGCTGCCTCAGGAAAATGGTCCCTTCAATTCTGGATTGAGACATGGGGTTGGGATAACTCACACTGCCAATGTTTCCAGGGAAAATATCCAATGCAAGGAAGGAAGAAAGAAACAATTAAAACTAAAAAACAAGTGAACATCACATATCTATATGTTTGTGACTATGGTTTTTAGCATAAATATCCCTTAATAGTTATTGTACATACATGTAAATGGGTATAATGAATATATGTATGTATGTGGATATGTATACACACACACATACACACACAGATTACTAGCAGGTGAGCATAAATTAAACCAAGTGTGAATCCTGTTATTTTTTAGTCTTTCTTCCACACCTGGTGAATTTAAACCCCTATAGGTCATCTTGTCAAAATACAGTTTAGTTCTGAAATAAAATAACAGAACGGAAACAAACACGATCCATTAAAACTCACTGCCAATGTTGCCAGATAACTACAAAAAAATAGAGTGTCTCAGACAGAAATATCAATAACTTTAATGCGTGCGATTTGTTAACAGGGAAGAAAACAAGCAAACTTGCTCTCCGCTGACTGTCACTAATATTTATTCGTCCAGTGACTGTTAATCAAACCAAGTTTACAGTCCCGTACAGCACCTGTCACAGGTGCTGATCATTAATCAGCTATTACAGCAGTTTATTCTGCTGCTGACAACTCGCAATTTTCCACTGATTCAGCTAGTTTGTCAGGTGGGAATTATGGCATAGCGCATGTGACAAAACACATCACCCTTTTTTTTTGCATTTTCAGGCTTCTCTCTCCTGCTTTCTCCCCCTTTTTAGACAAACAATATCTGGGAACTCAGAAGTAATAAGGCGGAATGCATAATTAATTACCCAGCTTGCTCTAATTAGGGATGAATAAGTTGTGTCCCTCTCATCATCACAAATGTGGTGATGGGTAATACCAGTTTATGCTGTATTAACTGCAAATATGCAATCCTTCTGAGAGCACTTTTGTTGATGAATTTGATGAATGTGACAATAATTAGCAGAGACAGATGAGAGCTAAATTACTACTGACAATGTAATGCTATCCTGCTCGAGGGCCTGGGAACGTGGCAGGATAACATGGCAGGGACCTGGGCCTCGTTTCTAATTAATAGTCTTTTTTTCTTTTTCTTTTTTTTTCTTTTTTCTTTTTTTTTTTTTTTTTTTTTTTTTTTTTTTTTTTTTTTGCCAGTGGGGGAAAAAAGGAGTAACGGTAATTGTTTTCCTCAAAGGCTGCAGGGAGTTATCAGGGTAATAAAGTTAATTAGCAGAACAAACATCCTTTCACTGCCTTACCAGTCTGAGGAAAAGAGGGTAATTCAGACTGCAGAAAGATATGACTAGATGGGATGATAAGAAAAGAAATCTTACACAGAGGCCAACAGAGAATGATTTTCTCCCTTCATTTATTTGGCTTGATGTGTGGAAAGGAATTAGACGGCCTCTTCTTTCAGGTCACAAAGTTGCTCATGTAAAGGACTTTATTGTTACGATTTTGAGTTTGGGAAATAAAGTTAGCTTAGATAAACTCCACTGTTTACTTCTTTCTTTTCTAGGTAGTGATAGGTTTGTTCAATTTTATCTTTATTCAAGTGCATTTTCCTAATGTCCCAGGCATAGAAGTGAGTTCTAATATTTGCCAAAGAGAACATTTGGCTGCACTTTGACTTACAGAAATCTGTTTTGTTCTCTGAATCTTTTGGGAAAAGTAAGAAATTGTTCAGCAATTTCCACGAAGTAGTACTCTTTATTTTCCTGTGTAAATTTAAAAATCAAGATGAGATTTTTTAAATGTATATAATCTAATTCTATTTTTGTAATCTCAAAAGTCATCTTTATTAAAATGTGGCAATATTGTCATTTCTGTCGCGGCATTGTAGATACATGAGTAATCAATCAAAAAGGTGAATAGTTCAATTAATCTCAGTTTTACATATAGCTGTATTCAGTTTGGTCACATTGCTTAACATAAGTAGATTCAACATAATGGGAAAACATCCACCAGACATTCTGAAAACTTTGCAAGTTTATTTTTTCCTATGAAGATCATAAGTGGTTGGCCCCCTTCAAACATCATACATCTGAAATGACTGTTTAGTATGAAGTAAATAACACTAGGATGAAAGCCTGAAGCTTTCTAAAATAATATCCACAAGGAAGTGTCTATGATTTTTACTCCTTTTAGGTACATTTCCAAAAATTTTCATTTTATGCTTCATAAATCATTACATATCTAAGTTCTACATATTTACCATGCATATAAATGTGCACACATTCATTTATTGTTAGAGCTAAATGAAACACCTTTCACATGACTGTGTGTTTAATTGTAAGTTAAGAACATAAGGAGTTAAGTGGTGAATTTCTACTTCTGTGTTTGACAGTATGGCACCAGGCTGACTTTTCAACAGAATCCTATATGGATAGACTTCCATGAAAAATGGGTGAAACTCCTAACAAAATGGCCTTTATTCCTAATATGCACATTACTAAAGTACTGTACTAGTCCCTAAGGACAAAAGTAGTATAGAGGACATAACACTGAACTGACTGAGATGTTTACTGGCTGTGCTACCACATGTGTATGATTTGCATTGTCCTGTTATGTCCCTTATCGTTGATTTGCTCATCTATAAAACTGGTTACCCTGCCCTGCCAACCTCATAGGATTGCTATCGAGCATACACACACACACACACACACACACACACACACACACACACACACACACACAGTCTCTCTCTCTCTCTTTTAGATTGCTATGTTTTACCTTGTATCCTTAGCAGCATTTTTAATTTTTTGCCATGTAATCAAACTTTACCTTTACGTAGGAAAATTCTAGAACTAAAAGAAGCATTCCATGCTACTTTCCAACAACGTGTAACATTTTAAAACAAGTTCACTTACCAAAAGGGAGACAAACTGAAAGAAGTAACACAAAAATACAAATGCAAAATTGCTTTTTTCTAGAAATGGTCTAAAATTTTTATTGTGAGAGAAAGAATAACAGGGAACACATTTGTTTGTTTCCTTTGGGACCTACGGCAAGTGTATTGAATATTCTGGTCCTTTCCCCTGTAGCCACTACTTCCTTCATTGGACTGCAAGGTATTTCTGTTTGGAAAAGTAATGGAGTCCAGTCAACTTCATTGATCTCCAAGGACTGTCAAAATTATAAAACTTGCTGTGGAGCTCTGACATGCCAGAAGCCGCTAGAAAAAGAAGTTTGACATTCAGAAACTTATCAAGAGGTTCTACTCTTTGGATAGAGACCAAAATCATACTTTGAAGTAAGTAGTAATTTCCAATATTAGCCCAATAGGTGAGCTAAAAATGCCTTAGTTAGATTTGCCAGAATTAGAGATTACATTTGTTAGAATTAGGGGTTCACTAATTAGATGCCCTAGGCACTAGCCATATGTACTATTGGTATTATTATGAATCTTTAGGAATTTAATTCTTTCTTTGCCTTTTTTACTCTGAATTCCTAAATCATTGTTTGAAAGAGTATTTTGACCAATTCCCAGTTTATAAGGGTTCTGGGGCATTTTTGCTTCTTGTGTGAGTTCAGTGGAGTGTTAGTTGGCTAACTAATTACAAGGGACTAAAAATAAACCATGGTTTATTATTTTCCAATTTTGAATTACAAAATTATTTAAATGTCTGTAATCGAAGCGCTACATTACTGTGTAATGAAATTACAATACTGCTTAATGATATTAGGAAACTGCATGCAAAAAAATATTTGTACACAAGGTGGTGATGTTAGCAACCAACTACAGTACTTTTATTCTGCTAAAAACCACAATAAATAACAACAGATTACTTTCCCCAAGTGATCCCCAAAGGGCACCTTTAGTTGTTCATATAATGATAGCATGTAAGGGCACAGAGCCACATGGAAAACCTGTCAGCACATGTCATTAGAGTAGCAGAGAAAAAAGAGAAAAAGGACAAATCACAAAATAGAGAATAACTGCTAAAGAGTAAAATTATGTTTACAAGTAGTAAAGATTCAAGAATTCAGCCCTTAATACATAAGTTTCCATTGACTCCTATTTAGATATATATGTCCAAGGAGTTACATTCTAAGTGTAAAATTGTCTCTGTAGCTCTAATAAAATATACCTACTTTCCAGGCAGCTTTCCATCTGAAAACTTTTGCCTCCCAAGCTTCCCCCTGCCTTTACAGTTAGGTTTCCTGATTCCAATACTAACTACAACCTTGGTCCACTGAGGACAATATCTTTCCCTCTATTCATGTTCCTTGTGCACAAATTCAAGTTTTTATGTTTCTATTAGTATAATTCAGAGCAATTAAAAATTGAAGCTGCAAAAATAAGTCATAAACATTATTTCTCATGAAATATTTGACCTTATCAATTCTAAAATAGAAATTAATACAAGCCAACATTAAAACCAGCTCATATTTCTTGTAAAGTGGTACATTGATAATGACCTCTCAGGCATAATTAATTAATTTTATTATATTTATCCCCAGAATTCACGTATTTGTTATAGTGAAATGTATTTATTCTCAGATACTTTTTTAAAGTAAATGATGTCATCAGCAGGAACACAGAACTTGTTGGCTGCAAGATAGAAAGCATATGTGCCATGAACCAAAAAGGTAGGAAGGTGTATTTTCAATTTTAAGGTTCTTCTCCTAAGATGAAAAGAGCTGCAATTGTTTTTGCAAGTAAGAAAGCAAAATATCTGTTCTTGAATTATCTAAGGATGAGTCAGAAACTTAAAGCCGAAGAAAAGTAATAAATAATGACAACAGATGTTTGTAAACGTGTGCTCCCCTGTTCAGTGTTTGTATGTGTTGTTTTGCCTTGATGTGCTGTCAGCAGCCTCTCACCTGGGAGTAGTGATATCTTATCAAAGCCCAAACAGTTCCTCTTCACAACAGACAGATAATAGTCCCTTTCAATTTATCATACTGGAAGTCTAAAAGAACCGTGGGAACGATTGGTCAGGTGACAGCTTGATGGACAGTTTGACAGCCCTTAAAGCATCATGGGAAATGGTTGTCACCTGATTTTCAGAGCGACCAGGGAGATAACCTTCAGAGTGATGAGGGAAACAAAAATCTGAATATGTGTATAAGATCCAGTGCCAGCATCAGTGCTCACTTAAGTGATAATAAGTATGAATTTAGATGACTCAAAATGTTGTTTTCAAACCTGAGGGGTTTTCCAAGTCCAGAAGTGCCCATCATCTCTTTAGATGCCTTTTATATTTTTATTCAAATGTCATTTCAAAAATATATACATAATATAAGGCTTTCATTTTAAAGAGACACAATCAAACGTACTAAATATTTAACCACATGTTAAATATGTTAGCTGACCACTAATACTCTCCAGATTTCAAGTCTGCTTTCCTTTTGACAAACTCCTTGTATACCATATCCTAAATATAGTTTGCATACTGCAGTTCTAATTAAGAAGGCTGTTATTAAAAAAATCATATAGATCAAATTTTACAGGCGGGACTAACTCAGACTCATGAAGATTGGTGTAGTGTTAGTGCAAAAAAAAACAAACAAAATAAAAGAAATCAATTTGAAGATCTCAGGCACAAAAACCTTTGAATCTATATTAATTCACTCATGCAGCCAACAAACATAAATTGAGCACTTACTACATGCAAGGGTCTCTGCTGGACATATAAAGACGAGAAAAATAAAAGCCCAGTTTTCAACAGCTCACAGTTTGTGAGTGAGGATAGACAGTTTTAAATGATAGTAGATGGCAAAAGAAATCATCAGTCTAAATCCACTGCCTTTTAGTTGGTGAGGCTTACACACAATTGCTGACAACAGTGTCCCTTCCATATTTTCTCTTGTATATTGTATATGCAGTTTACAATGGTTTTGTGGTCTGACCTAAAGACATACTCCCTGGAAATTGGGATTCCAAAGGGAAAAAAAAAATAAGGATTCAGTGTTTATACATTTATTGAGTGCACTCCAACTTTGAAGAATGATTTCAGAAACGGTAAGGAAGTAAAGAGACTTGAAGTTCCCACAATTCAGCAGGACCCTAAACCTCACAAACTGTCTGTTCCTTAGGTATTTGAGCTACATTTCTTTTCAGAGCAGACACTCAAAAACTTAATTTTAAAATTATATCTCATATACAGAAAATCTAGAATAATACAAAAAACTCCTTTATAAACTTATTTCAAAATTTATTAATCATTAAGATTTTGCCACATTTGTTTTTATCATTCCTGTTCTCTCTCTCCTTCTTTCCTTCCTTTATCCCCATTTAGCTATCTATATATTTTTCAGTAATGTTAATAGGAAGAAATGAAAATAGATTTGTGTCTGATTCATCTATATACTTCTTCACAAAGCCTGCCAACTGCCTTGTATATATGTAATAAATATTTATGAATGAATGAATGATGAATAATATTCAACCTAGATCTTGTCTTTGATCTTTTAGATTTGTGTTTATACATGAATATAAAATGTACTTATTATTTTTCTAAACATATGTAATCTTTCATAAAATACTAATCTACCCCCCGAAACTATGTCCGATCAATGGGTCTAATAAACAAACAACAAATTTTTTTTTAATGCAGCAGGAATGTCAAGTGACTTTCCAAAGAAAGTAAAAGATAAAAGCTTAGGTGCTGCTGGCTCTTTGTCGTGCTCTGGGACAACTATAGATGCTGGACAAAAAAAAACCAGGGATTTAAAACAGAAACTATCTTTGTGAAAAACACTCTAGTGCCATTGTTGAAATTGGTACCATTTGGCTGCTTGACACTTTCGGGATAACACTCTGCTTTCACAAATTTTGATGCTTTGGACTCACATTCCAACATGATTTTTCAAATCTAGTTGTGCGAAAGCCAGACAAGCCAGACAAATAGTGAGAGCACCCTCCGTGTTTTCCAGGGAACTGAAAAAGAGCCAGTAAATAATTTAAATAACTCTTACCAACAGAATATTCTACATGTAATTCTTCACACGAAGACACATTATTTGGAAAAATATGAATCTGAAGTTTGCAAATGAAAAACAAAATGCTTTTAAGTACCATATGCAAATTTAAATACTTGGAGAGTGATAAAAACACATTGTGCTTATTTCAAATTGGGAGGGCAAGATGTGGGAGGGAGATGTGTCATAATTGATACATGGACAAGGTCCAAGATGCTACAGAACAACTGAATTCAGAATCATTTCTGAATCAGAGCTGTGGTTTAAAATGCTTTTCCTTTCCTTGTTGAAATAAACCCATGGAACATCAAGTTACAACAAGTCCCAGATGTAGTCCCTAGTTCACCTGATATGAATTAAGTTTCATTGTTAACAACTAATGTCCTTATTTAAGCCAACGAAATAAGCTAAATATAAAGCCAGTACCAAGCCTCATAACATGTTTCATAATAATGCCAAAATCTGTGGTCTGGAAACTTAGAATAAATACTAAATGTGAAATTTTCAATCAGACACACATTTTCTCAGAAAAAAAAAAATCAGACAAAAAATTCCACAAAAAGGAAAAAAAAAAGATTAGTTAATTCATAAAACCATATGGCTTGAAAAATATTACATGCACTTTTCCATTATACATTTCAAAATATAAGGTCAGCTTGACTGTTAAGCAGCATTTTGGAGGGCAGAAAAGTCTTACATTATTGGCTAGTGTAAGTTATATGAATTGCGGACTTTTTAAGCATCATGTGTACTTAGAGTGTATAAAGTTGGGGATCTTTTGATTCAAAGCATGTAAGTTCCACTGTTTAGATTCTTCCACTAAGGTATAACAGAGTTTCCATGTGAGACACAAAAGAAACCGTGTGTCTTGTGACTCAGATTAGGGTTTTTAAGTTATTTATATAACCTCTCTTCTGTCAAGGCACGTACACTGTGCTTCAAATGTGGGAAATTCTGGATTCATTTCTCTTATTTTTCTGATTGCATCTTTCCAAATTTGGTAAGTCTTGGTATTCTAAATGCAAAAAGCTTTTTGTTAGGTACCTTATTTTATATAAACTTTTTTGTCATTTAATTACTTTTAATGATTAAACAACATGTAGCTTACACAATTAGAAAATGGTTTTAAGGTTTCAAAATCCTCTGAACTTGTCGTATTTATTCTGTACCTTTCTAGTAAACTGGAGGCTTGTCAGAGTAGTGAATAAATGAGTATGCTGTTTTTTTTAAAAAAAAAAGATATTTAGAAATCCATCTGATTTCCTCAGTGCCTAAAAGTAACCATTAAGAACCATTAAGAATTATACCTGAGGCTTAATACCTAGGTGATGAAATAATCTGCACAACAAACTCCTGTGGCACAACTTTACCTGTATAACAAATCTGCACATGTACCCAGAAACCTAAAATAAACGTTTTTAAAAAAGACTGTTACCCTGTTGTTACAGCTTTTATGACTTCTTTACAGCTAAAAATGTTCAATTTTTGTCATAAAAATATGAAAATTGAGAAAAACAGGGGGCTATGGCAGGATATCTCACTAATACTATTGTAAACATTTGCTATTACATTATTTAAGCTACATGTTTAAATTTATAAGCCCATGTTTTGAGTGCAGAAAGGGGATTCTAGCTTTTTATCCAATTTCTCCTCAGAGTTCTGATTTGTAATTATTCAGAGATTTATGATAAAATTTCTGAACTTCATATATGCTGAATTATCATAGGATTATCAAAAATAGCACCTTACATGGTTCAACTTTCACTTGTACTAATTCATTGTCATACCTTACTCTTTTGAAGGATATGAAAGGGAAAAAAAAAGAAGTTAGGTTTACAGTAATTCTTAGAATCCAAGTAGCGTTAGTACCTACATTAGCACATTTTTTTTCTAGACCGTTCAACTATAATGAAAACTCAAAGTGGAAAGTGAAGTTATGCCCAACCAAGTGACTATTTTGTGTGCATTATATCAAATAAACAGTTTGACTTTTTCCACTGAGTATGCTTAACTGACAGTTGTTTTGGAATTTTACAGGCACAGCCATAGTGTTTTTACAATCAAGCTGTGCTTCCCATTATCTGTTATATATGGCACTTTGAACTCTCCACTTTCTTTCTAGCCTTATAGTTAACAAAGAACAAATGAACGTCATTAATGTCATTACATTCCACTCTTGTAATGTTCTTTATCTGTCATCTTTGAAAATTTCTCTCACCTCCTCTTTTGTCAGCCAAAAAGATTTAATTTCTTCTTATTTCTTCCTCTTCACCATCTTAGGAAAGTTACTCAAAGTTCTCTGAGACTCAGTTTCCTCATTTATAAAGTTGAAATAACTATACATACTTCGATTTGTTAGGAAGATTGAAGATTACTATAACTAACTGCATAGTACATACTGTGACACAGTCTGCTCTCCATAAGAGGTCATTCCCTCATTTTGATTAATATTGAAATTCTTATTGACTGACTTGTATCAAAAGACACATTACTCAATGTCTTAAACAAACGTCTTTTCTCAATTAGACTGAAGCCAAGGTGTCAGCAGGTACTAATATTTCTTCCGGATCTATTCATTAAAAAGGACTGAACACAAACATAATCCTGAATCATAAGACTGAACATTGCCAATGCTCAGAAAGCAGAATCCTCCCCAAAGACCAACAAAAAAAAAAAAAAGAAAGATTTTTGCCCACCTTATTTTAAAAGACCAATGAAAATCTTCACTTAAGACGTTTCACCTACAATTCCATGAAGCAGTAGTAGAAGAACATTTGGATTATGTTGTCCGAGACATTTATATGGATATCCGAAAACTTCAAAAGATAGTCAAGGTATTATTAACATTTTGTTACTATGACATCAAGGAGGAAGCTGTCACAAAACGGTAACAACACAACAAATGCTTATTCAGTGCCAGGTATTGTGCTCAAGAATTTGACATGGATTATTGTATTTAATCCTCACAACCCTACTGAGGTTGGTATTACTATTAATGTTATTTTATTGTCATTTTACAGATGAGAAATATAGTCACGGTTAGGGCTAGCAGCATGGTCAAGCATGGACGTGAGTGTTGGGGCTGAAAATTGAAGTGATCTACACAAAACCCATTATGCTCATTTGGACATGAGCTTAAAAAATAAGTCTATTTTTTTTTTTCTTAAAGAAAAAGATATTCTTAAAGAAAAAAGGGTAGAAAAAATAACATGCAAAATTTTGGCTAAAGAAGAGGAATAAGTTAAAAAGATCTGTTTTATAACATGGTGACTATAGTGAATAATGTTTTATATGCCTGAAAACTGCTGAGAGAGTAGGTTTTAGGTGTTCACAACACAAAAAAGTGTTAAGTATGTGAGGTAATACATATGTTAATTCGCTTAATTAAGCCATCCCACAATGTGTACATATATCAAAACATCACGTTGTACACCAAACAATATTGGCAATTAAAAAACAAATTTAAAAATCTAAGTCAAGTTGTGAGTAAATTCTCTTTTAAAATTCACCTGATTATTAAATAAGTTAAAGTTTATTTTTAAAAGCTGACAACTTTTTATGAA
Source organism: Gorilla gorilla gorilla (assembly GCF_029281585.2). Lineage (NCBI taxonomy): Eukaryota > Metazoa > Chordata > Mammalia > Primates > Hominidae > Gorilla > Gorilla gorilla. The sequence goes on from NC_086017.1 coordinate 192,659,587, forward strand.
TCTTTGAGTACAGAGTTCCTAACAGTGTAACTCAGATATTAATGGGTTGTGTATTAAATGGTTTTATTTTCAGTTTTGCAGCACAGAAAACTGTTGAAATACCCATGTCAACTTGATTTTTTTAACCTAATTCAGGTGTCGTTTGACATATCTTAAATGTTGGGGGTAGGGGTCAGAGCCAGTTATCCGGCTTCTATTTTTGTCGATTGCTTAGATTTGTTCCTGTAGTCAAAACTGTTGCCCCCAAAATTGGTGTGACACGTGCTCATGCATAAAATGTTAAAATGAGTACATCCTTGTATTTGTATTTGTTTTCAACATCGCCAACGTGCTATGGGAAATTAAAGTAACAACATTTAAAAAAATAAAATTATTAAAAAGCCAAAAAAAATCTAATTCTAAATATTTAAAGCATTTATTTAAACCAGTGGCTCTCAATTTTTTTGGCCTTAGAACTCTTAGAAACATTCTTTAAAATTACTGAAGACCTCAAAGAGCTTTTGTCTATGTGGGTTATGTTTAGCAATAGTTATCATGTTAAAAATTAAAACTGAGAAACTTCTAAAACAGTTAACAATTTATTTTAAAATTACAATTTAAAAACCCATTTCATGTTAACATAAATACTATATATTTTAAAATAACTATAATTGTTTCTTGAGAAAAGTGGCATTATTTTACATTTTTTCAAATCTCTGTAATATGTGGTATAACAGAAGACAGTTAAATGTGCATACCTGCTTTGCAATTCATCTATTGTGATATGTTATTTTGAAGTCTATTTTTTAAAAACTAACCTCATACAAATGTGAGTGGAAAAAGAGGAATATTTTAATAGCCACTTCAGATAATTATGTCTATTATTTATTGATACACCACCGAAACTTTACAAACATGGTTTTTAAAGGTTAGTTTCAAAGTGGAGTTTGAAACAATATCAACAAAATTTTTATTTTTTTTAAATTTCTATTTTAGAGCTTGGACCACAGGCACATGCCACCACAACTGCTAATTAAAAAAAAAAAATTGTAGCGACAGGGTCTTGCTATGTTGCCTAGGTCTTGAACTCCTAGCCTCAAGGTATCCTCCTGCCTCAGCCTCCCAAAGTGTTGGGATTATAGGTGTAAGCCACCACTTTTGGCCTGAAATTCCTATACACTGTATTTTAACACCGTTAGTTTATTTGGCACTTAGAATGGATCTTTTATATACCGATGATTTTGAAGTATTACATGTTAGACACATTTGGAAAATATCTGTTCACTTCAAATCTTCCACATATTAATACATTTTATTATGCCATATTTAAAAATTAAACCACATTGGTTAATACCATCACTGGTTTTATTATGAAGTCTGCTCGTGACTCAAAAATTGCACCAGTGCTTTCCTTGAGATAGCCATCTGACTTCAATATACACAAGTGCTTTATGCAGATTTCCCATTTTGTCAAACAGAATGTTAAAAATATGCCCTTGAGAGTCAAGGTTTAATAAAATTAATGACTTTTACTGTTTTATCAAGAACATTCCTAAAGTGAAACTGGCTATTTATTATTTTAGTGTAAGTGTGTGGAAATGAAGAATACACTGACTAGTAGTATAGCTTAGTGCCAGTACCTTAAGTTCATGAATAGTTTTATCCATTATTGCTTGTGCACCATCAATGCAAAGTGCCAACACAGTAAAAAAAAAAAAAGCAAGTAACATTTTAATATCGTTATAAAAGTAAATTTGACTTTGTAGACCCCCTGAAAGGGCGTCAAGGATCTGTAGAGCCCTTTCCGAACCGTTGATTTAAGGTTGTACTCTCCTTCTGCCACTCAAATATTCCATAGGTGATTCTAGAAGATGAATTAAAATGCAATAGAAAAGTTGCATGTAAAAAACTATTCCTTAAAGTAAGATAAATAAAATAGATTTTTTAAAAAGGGAAAAAAACTATTCATTTGATTCTTGATTCTCCTTGTACTATAAAAGTTAAGCAAAACTCGTCCTTTTTTCATATGCTATGTAACTCGGAATTCGCTTCTTTTTAATTGCTTGTCTGAATTATTGTGGTCCCATGTCTATGCATACTAGTGATTACACTGTTTTGAAAGGCTTTTTGAGCAATATGTTAGGAGAAAGACAGAATAAACAATAAGATTTTCAGTCTGTAAATTCGTCACTGTGTATAAACCACACAGCAGGTGAAGTCATTCAGGTCAATAGGGTATCTTTCACTAATCAACCTCTACATTAATTTACTAATTTCTCTGTGCCTCCCCAAAGTGAGAACTCTATTCAGATGCATTATTTGTATTTCCCATTTTGAATAGATAATGAATATATTATGATGCAATTAAAGGTACACAGATTGTGCATATTAGGTTTTTTCCATAACTAATTCAAGAATGAAATAATATATGTTGTTTTGAAGTCAGTTGTCATGGATAAATGAGAGAAGCTGGCCATAATTGAACCTGAGGTGAATTCCTTCAGACTGGGCCATTGTAAACTACTTAATTCTGAAAATATCTCTTTAAAATAAATTTTAAACTTTATTCCAACTAATTCACTATGAATAAAGGTTAAAGACTTAATCCTATGATTTTATAAATCCTTGTTGTTTAACAAATTACATGTTTGTTTTACTCTATTATCAAAATCAGTTCATAAATGAATCTTCTTCAACAAGAAGGGTTGGTGCTTAGATATAAGGTACCTTGTAGTCTGTGAACCCTTTATTGTAGTCATTTTACATTTTTAATATGTCACTAGTTTCTTAATTATTTTCTTCCTTTTTTGGTTGGAATCTAATAGTAACAGACATGTAATAACTTTTACCAAATTTCCTTCATATTATTTAAATAAGTTTATTTGGGGTAAAAATAAAACTAAGATATTCATTACAGGAGTGGTATGAGTGGGGAATAGAGTGAAGGTGGTATATTTGCCTTGACCTTTCAAAAATCACCTGCCATTTCTGTACTAAGGTCATGCTAACCAGGGACTACCTTTGAGCTTGCCTGTTTCACTCTTTCCTGGTACAACAGTACCCCTCAACCTCCTTCATCTTTTCCTTTAAATGCTACTCATTCTTCAAGGATCTCCTCAGTAAAACCTACTGATACAGGTGCCATACTTAGCTTCTTGTTTATTTACAGTCTAGAGGCATTGCTTGTGTTTCTTCAGCATTTCTTCTAGCTCATTACCATAGAGCTAAGTTCTTAATAGGCACCGCTGAAAAAATTGTCATGATCAAATATAAACTATTAGAAGGAAACAAACAAATGAAAGTTAGTTTGTTAGAAGGATGCTTTTCACAAGTGATTTGCTACATATCGTGATTTTGGGAAATCAACACAAAATTAGAAATGGGAACAGTTTAAAACTCAGAAAAACAATTTCCCTAAGGAAATTATAAATTATTTTGCCCTCTAAGCACTGAATAATATTGAGTAAAGGTTTTTTTTTGTTTCTTTGGTTGGTTGGTTGGTTGGTTTTTTTTTTAAGAAAGAGTAAAATGTTAGCTATAAGATTGCTATAATTTGTTAATGGACTAAGCAATATTCACAGTAAAGAAGAAAAGAAACAATGTCTGCTTTGCTTTCTTAAAAGGCCATGTATTAAGAGGCATAACACAAATCTTACAGGTTTGGAAAAGAAGTAAAATTGGAATTCAGCTCAGTCCGACTCTATGTGCTTGAAATCTACAAAAAATTCTGTACTCACCTCTGTCACAAGCATTTAAAATATCTATTTCTGTTGAAATATGGACCTCAGTAAGGCTGCCGTTACTGCTTTCTTAACTGTATCATTAGCTTTTAACAGAAATATGAATTACAAATATTAGAAGACACCACTTCCATTTTTATAAATGTTATCATTAGAAAACTGATAAAGGTCAGAAAATGAAAATTTAATGTACATTAAATAGAGAAAAATCAATAGCATATGTGTATGCTAGCAACAACTCAATAACTCATTAGAAAATAGAAGTTTTAAAGAAGTCCTATTGGAAACACACACACACACACACACACACACACAAATATACTTTTAAATCTCTAGGCTGGGTGCAGTGGCTCATGCCTGTAATCCCAACACTTTGGGAGGCTGAGGCAGGCTGATCACCTGAGGTCAGCAGTTCAAGACCAGCCCAGCCAACATAGTGAAAACCCATCTCTACTAAAAATACAAAAATTAGGCTGGTGTGGTGGCACACTCCTGTAGTCCCACCTACTCAGGAGGCTGAGGCAGGAGAATCACTTGAACCCAGGAGGCAGAGGTTGCAGTGAGCTGAGATCGTGCCACTGCACTCCAGCCTGGGTGACAGAGACAGACTGTCTAAACAAACAAACAAACAAACAAACAAAAACTCTAAATAGCTCTATAAAACTTTCACAAGAAAAGTGCATAACTTATATGAAGACAACTAAAAAAATTGTTAAAAGATAATTTTAAAATTTTAATAAATGTACAACTAATAGGCCGGGCGCGGTGGCTCACACCTGTAATCCCAGCACCTTGGGAGGCCAAGGCAAGCAGATCGCGAAGTCAGGAGATTGAGACTATCCTGGCTAACATGGTGAAACCCCGTCTCTACTAAAAATACAAAAAAATTAGCCAGGCGTGGTGGTGGGTGCCTGTAGTCCCAGCTACTCGGGAGGCTGAGGCAGGAGAATAGCATGAACCCGGGAGGCGGAGCTTACAGTGAGGAGAGATTGCGACACTGCACTCAAGCCTGGGCGACAGAGCGAGACTCCATCTCAAAAATAAATAAATAAATAAATGTACAATTATATCATATGCATGATTAGGGAAACTAAACACTATAAAGACAGTAATTTTGCCAAATTATATATATATATTTTCACATCTAATGTTATTACAATAAATATCTTAAACAAATTGAGAGCTGGGGGGTCCTAAAATGCACTGGAGTACTAAACGTGGGAAAATGCAAAGAAACTTTTGAAAAAGAAATGTACTAAAGGTAAAGTAACCATACACATTGTTTTTTTAAACATTTTTTTTTCTTTAGTGACAGGGTCTAACTCTGTTGCCCACGCTGGAGTGCAGTGCCCTAATCATGGCTCACTGCAGCCTCAGCCTCCTGGTCTCAAGTGATCCTCCTGCCTCAGCCTCCAGAGTAACTGAGACTACGGGTGCACACCAACACACCTGGCAAATTTTTAAAAATTTTTTAGAGACGAGGGTCTCACTATGTTGCCCAAGCTGATCTCAAAATCCTGGCCTCAAGCAATCCTCCCTCCATGGCTTCCCAAAGTGCTGGGCTTACAGGCGTGAGCCACTATGACTGGCCAAACCATACAAATGTTTTTTGGGGTTTTTTTTTTGTTGTTGTTGTTTTTTTAGACATGGTCTCGCTCTGCCATCCCAGCTGGAGTGCAGTGATGCCATCATGACCTCCCAGGCTCAATGGATCCTCCCATCTCAACCTCCCTAGTAGCTGGGACTATAGGTGCATGCCACCACACCAGGCTGATTTTTGCACTTTTTGTAGAAACAAGGCTTTACCATGTTGCTCAGACTGGTCTCTAACTACTGGGCTCAAGTGATTCTCCCACCTTGCCCTCCCAAAGTGCTGAGATTATAGGCATGAGCCACTGCGCCTAACTGCACCTGGTCCCATACACATTTTTTTTAACATACTTCAGCTACAATAATTAAAAGAATAAGGCTGAGGCCAGGCATGGTGGCTCATGCCTGTAATTCTAGCACTGTAGGAGGCCAAGACAGGTGGATCATCTCAACTCAGGAGTTCAAGAGCAGCTTGGGCAACATAGTGAAACCCTATCTCTACCAAAAATAGAAAAAAAAAAAGAAGAAAAAAAGAGTAGTGCTGAAATAATAATTTAGCCTAGTGTATAATAGCTCAGATATTATGTATGTATACATCATACTTATGTATATATTATATATTATATATACAATTTAATGTATAATAATGTGTAACATAAGTAGTCAATGAGGGAAAGGAAGGATTATTCAGCAAGTAAGAATGGAAAATGAACTAAGAATTTGGAAAAATCATTACTTTAGATGGTTACTACATGCACAAATAAAGTATGCATGTTTTGAGGAGAAGAGCTAAAAGGAAAAAACTCAAAAATTTTGCAAAGAGAAGATTCTAAATATTGCTCATTTGTCTAGAGTGTTTATTGATTTTAATTTCTAATGGTTCTATAATGTATGCATCTTTGTCTCCTTCACAACTAGCACTAAGTTTTCCATACTATTGGGTATGCAGTGCACTTTTTGCAAAGCTAGTTAGTTGATAGAGTAATTCATTCATTCATTTACTCATTCAAATATTCACTATTTTAAAATATTTGGCCACATTTCCTTTTTAAAGGTACATTTTTTCCTCTGAAGGAGTATATTTTGATCTATCTTTTTATCTGTAAAACTTAAAGTTGTATTTGTTTTGGTTGGGCCGTATTTTCCTATAAAAACAACAACAACCCAAAACTGAAAACAACTTTATGCCTTTAGCTTTTGGGTTATACCATGATTTCCACCACTGGAGCAGTTGAATAAAACAGGATTTAAGATAATAGAAACCCAAAGAACAGAGTTTTTCAATGACTTTCTTCATACCATAATTCAAACACACTAGTCTGAACTTCATTTTCCCAGTGTAACGATTTTGGTCATGGATAATTTGTGACCGAGGGTTGATATTGGAATTGGTCTCATTTCAGGATGAGAGTAAGATTTATATGAGAACAGCAAGATGATGGTCAAAATAATCTTTCGAAAGTCAGGAGATAACCTTATCTCAAGAGAAAAATACTGTCCAGTGACTACATGTTCTAAAATAAGGGGCTTGCTCCTGATCTTGTCAAGGAAACTGTAAAAATATGATAAAATGGAAGCTATTACATGAGTTCAGGGAAAATTGAAGGTATTTTATTTAAATGTTGCTCTTTCCCCAGTCTGCTATTTGTTGTTGATTTTTACAGGATATTATTTCATGGCATTTTGTTAGAATTTTGTACCTAAAAGAAATCTTAATATAATTTGTATTATTGACCTGAAAGTTCAGAGGCAACATTTTCAAATAGTAAGCAATGTCTGAGTAAAATTTTATTACTTATGACAAAGGCATCCCTGTTATTTGTAGATATATTAGTCAATTGTACTAAAAGTACTCTCTCTAGTACTCTGTAGATTGTGTTTATTTTTTTATGTGTGTATTCTATTCTTTTAGAAACCTTAAGTCTATAAATAATTTTTTTCCATTTGAGTAAAAAATCCATTTTTTTCTTTTCCTAAATGATTGCACAAGGTTCCTCTCAGTTTCATGAACCTATGATTGTTTAAAAAAGCTGAATCTACTTTGATTCCTAATGGCTGCTCATGTATTACTTCGAATTTCCAGAAACATTTATGAAATAGAAACTGATGATATATACCAGCAGTCTTGTAGAGGGCACTCACTTCATGTAGTCCATTTTGCTGAGCACTTTAGGGCCTGTGATACTTAATAGCTGGTAATTTTTTAATATATTCATAGGCAGACAGACAGATATGGATAGATGGGTGAATAAATGGATGGATGAATGGATGGTCAGGGAGGTGACCCTATTTGTATAGTTTGGTCTATTCCTGATGAGGCCAAAGCCTTAAACTAATTTCTTTCCAAGGCCTTTGTATGACAGACATCATCTGTCTTGCCGAGTGCTTCTGCAGGAGCCTGTCCAACACTGTTCTTTTATGAATGGCCTCCCGGGGTCCTCAGAAACCATGCCAGAGTTTTGCCAACTTAGATTATCACTCATGAAGATCCTTCCAGGCTTTGGTTATTTCCATGGCTGCTGATTTTTACATTTCTTCCCCCTCAGAGCAGCACTGAACTCATCAAATACAATTTATTTCTCTGTTGTTGTTTTCTGAAATGAGCTAAAAATAAAAACCAAAAAGTTCCTATATAGTATTTTGAAAATTATGTAAGGAATAAGTATTGATAGTTCATTTTTAAAGGAATTTACCTGTATATTCTAAAAAAAAAAAAGGAGTGATCTATAGGAAAGGATTTATTTTTCTGTGTAAAAATTTCATAAGCACTAATTCTTCTTTAAAAAAAAAAGCTAGAATCAAGTGGTAGCACCATGAATTACCAACATTCCTCTGAATACATTCTGCTACTAGATTAAAATGAAGCATTTTGCCTCTGCTTTCTCTCTGACAAATGGGAACAATCCTAGCCATTTGGCATTAAGGCTGCTGAAAGCTGACATTAATGATCATTCTAAAGATTTGTCAGAATCAGTCTGGATGTACAGGCTAATACACACATTGACATTACATGGGGTATTTTTTTTTTCTCTGAGAGATGGAACATGAAATAATCTTGGATCAAGGATATATAGGATGGCATTAGACACTGAAAGAATGTGAGAATAAGGACAGAGCTATTTTCACAGTAATAAATAATCTATCTCTAAAAATAATCTCTAACTTCTGGCAATCCACATGGGCAATATCTCTAGTTAAAAGTCTTCATGGTATGATTTTTCATAGGGGAAACATAAGATACATGCAAAACACATTCATTCAGCAATCATTAAAAAGTCAGGAAACAACAGGTGCTGGAGAGCATGTGGAGAAATAGGAACACTTTTACACTGTTGGTGGGATTGTAAACTAGTTCAACCATTGTGGAAGTCAGTGTGGCGATTCCTCAGGGATCTAGAACTAGAAATACCATTTGACCCAGCCATCCCATTACTGGGTATATACCCAAAACACTATAAATCATGCTGCTATAAAGACACATGCACACATATGTTTATTGCAGCACTATTCACAATAGCAAAGACTTGGAATCAACCCAAATATCCAACAATGATAGACTGGATTAAGAAAATGTGGCACATATACACCATGGAATACTATGCAGCCATAAAAAATGATGAGTTCATGTCCTTTGTAGGGACATGGATGAAACTGGAAATCATCATTCTCAGTAAACTGTCGCAAGGACAAAAAACCAAACACCGCATGTTCTCACTCATAGGTGGGAATTGAACAATGAGAACACATGGACACAGGAAGGGGAACATCACACTCTGGGGACTGTTGTGGGGTGGGGGGGAGGGGGAAGGGATAGCATTAGGAGATATACCTAATGCTAAATGATGAGTTAATGGGTGCAGCACACTGGCATGGCACATGTATACATATGTAACTAACCTGCACATTGTGCACATGTACCCTAAAACTTAAAGTATCATAATAATAAAATAAAAAATACATTCATTCAATGATAATTTTAAGAGATAGAATCATAAAAACAGAATGAGAGCCCAATGTGGTGGTGCACGCCTGTAGTCCCAACTACTTGGGAGGCTGAGGCAGGAGGATCCCTTGAGCCCAGGAGTCTGAGGCCAGCCTGGGCAACATAGTAAGACCCCATTTCTAAAAATAGTGACAACAATAACAACAACAAAACCATAATGAGAATAGTTTGGCCATTAAAAGATTGAGAAACCAAAAACCTACCTCAATGCAAGATATTTTCTAATACTTGTGCCTTTTAATAATAAACTTTCCTGAGAATACTATGGAAGCAACAAGTTAGAAAGACATTGATTGATATTCATTAAACCTATGCAGAAAGAGCAGAGTTTCATGAATACAATAGCAACAGCCAGTCATTTCAGTTAAGTTGTGTAATGGGGATCTTTGAAGTTTTCTGGCATAGCTTAAAGCAGTGAGAATGAGTGGACCTAACATTTGATGAACAGCTGCAATAAGCAGGCACTATGAAGATATTTTGAAAATTTGAATTCACTGAATGCTTAAAATATGTCTTGCAAAGTAAATTGTTTATTCTCATTCCTCAGATGAGAAACTGAGTCTCAGGCTAAGTGACTTTCTTAAGCAGATATAGCCAGAATGTATAAAGGATTTGTTCTTTTGGCTATATTTGATATATCCTAGGAGCTGTAGAGAACTATGGAGATGGATAAAAACTTTTTCACTCTCACCAAAAAATTTTCAAGTTGATGAGGTATATACAGACATGTATATAAATGTAATAAAAATTGTGCTAAAAAAGGGATTAGGAAAAAGTAGCTAACGGGTACTAGGCTTAATACCTGGATGATTAAATTATCATCCAGGTTTTTATACACCAATAACAGACCAACAGAGAGCCAAATCATGAGTGAACTCCCATTCACAATTGCTTCAAAGAGAATAAAATACCTAGGAATCCAACTAACAAGGGATGTGAAGGACCTCCTCAAGGAGAACTACAAACCACCGCTCAATGAAATAAAAGAGGATACAAACAAATGGAAGAACATTCCATGCTCATGTATAGGAAGTATCAATATCGTGAAAATGGCCATACTGCCCAAGGTAATTTATAGATTCAATGCCATCCCCATCAAGCTACCAATGACTTTTTTCACAGAATTGGAAAAAACTACTTTAAAGTTCATATGGAACCAAAAAAGAGCCCACATTGCCAACACAATCCTAAGCAAAAAGAACAGGGCTGGAGGCCTCACGCTACCTGATTCAAACTATACTACAAGGCTACAGTAACCAAAACAGCATGGTACTGGTACCAAAACAGAGATATAGACCAATGGAAAAGAAGAGCCCTCAAAAATAATGCCACATATCTACAACTATCTGATCTTTGACAAACCTGACAAAAACAAGAAATGGGGAAAGGATTCCCTATTTAATAAATGGTGCTGGGAAAACTGGCTGGCCATATGTAGAAAGCTGAAACTGGATCCCTTCCTTACACCTTATACAAAAATTAATTCAAGATGGATTAAAGACTTAACTGTTAGACCTAAAACCATAAAAACCCTACAAGAAAACCTAGGCAATACCATTCAGGACATAGGCATGGGCAAGGACTTTATGTCTAAAACACCAAAAGCAATGGCAACAAAAGCCAAAATTGATAAATGGGATCTAATTAAACTAAAGAGCTTCTGCACAGCAAAAGAAACTACCATCAGAGTGAACAGGCAACCTACAGAATGGGAGGAATATTTTTGCAATCTACTCATCTGACAAAGGGCTAATGTCCAGAATCTACAAAGAACTCAAACAAATTTGCAAGAAAAAAAAAACAAACCCATCAATGAGTGGGCAAAGGATATGAACAGACACTTCTCAAAAGTAGACATTTATGCAGCCAATAGACACGTGAAAAAATGCTCATCATCACTGGCCATCAGAGAAATGCAAATCAAAACCACAATGAGATACCATCTCACACCAGTTAGAATGGCAATCATTAAAAAGTCAGGAAACAACAGGTGCTGGAGAGGATGTGGAGAAATAGGAACACTTTTACACTGTTGGTGGGACTGTAAACTAGTTCAACCATTGTGGAAGTCAGTGTGGCGATTCCTCAGGGATCTAGAACTAGAAATACCATTTGACCCAGCCATCCCATTACTGGGTATATACCCAAAGGATTATAAATCATGCTGCTATAAAGACACATGCACATGTATGTTTATTGTGGCAGTATTCACAATAGCAAAGACTTGGAACCAACCCAAATATCCAACAATGATAGACTGGATTAAGAAAATGTGGCACATATACACCATGGAATACTATGCAGCCATAAAAAATGATGAGTTCATGTCCTTTGTAGGGACATGGATGAAGCTGGAAACCATCATTCTCAGCAAACTATCGCAAATACAAAAAACCACACGTACTCACTCATAGGTAGGAATTGAACAATGAGAACACATGGACACAGGAAGGGGAACATCACACACTGGGACCTGTTGTGGGGTAGGGGGAGTGGGGAGGGATAGCATTAGGAGATATACCTAATGTTAAATGACGAGTTAATGGGTGCAGCACACCAACATGGCACATGTATACGTATGTAACAAACCTGCACGTTGTGCAAATGTACCCTAAAACTTAAAGTATAATAAAATAAAAAATAATAAAAATTATCATCCATGTATTTCAAACCCCCATGACACAAGTTTACCTATGTAACAAAGCTGCACATGTACCCCTGAACTTGAAAAATGTTTAAAAAGGAAAGAAAATGAGAAACGTGAAATTCAAAAGAGTGGTTATTTTTGTCTAAGGGGAGAAAAGAATATGATAGGGAAGGACACTTCTACCTCTGAAGTAGAGGGGAGGGAACATGGGTTCTTGTTTTATAACTCTTTATGATATATATACACACACATTTCTATTATACATACAAAACAATTTGTATTATACATACATAAAATTTGTATTATACATACAAAACAATATAATATATACTTTTGCCTTGTATGTATAGTTTTGTATGTATAAAATAAGGGACTTCATGTTTTTAAAAACGTAATTATAAATAGGTAACTTGTTGGAAAAGTCAAAAATATAATTTACATATCAATCAAATGCAAGATAATTTGTAAGAAAATACCTTTCATGTCCATCTGTAACTGATGGGCTCAATATCAGAATAAGCCCTGTGATAACTGGTGAAAGTAGTAAATGCTTAGAAGTGATTAAGCACTTTATCCTCAAACCATTTTAGGGGTATTATATATTTGTGACAGCTGTTAGTGCCACAAGCTAAGAATATGAAAAAAACAGTGGCTAGTACAGTGATATAATAACCTCCTTCATCATAATACAAGATATTTTCCAGCCATACTGTAAATTCACATCTTCCCTACAGCACATATCACAGGGCATTAAACGTAGTAGATACATAAATGAGGGCTTACTTCAAAATAACTTCCATTAACTGAATATTTAACATGGTCTAGATAATTCTCATACATTATTTTTTATTCTCACATCCACCCCAAAAGGTAGGTAAACTTTTTTCATTTTCAATAGCAGAAACTACGGCTCAGAGAAATTCAAGATTTCGCCCAAGATCACAAAGGTAGTGTTTGGCAAAGGCAGAATCTTAACCCAGGTCATTCTATTCCAAGAGATGTTTTCTCTCAACCATACAACCATCTAATGGCAGATAAAACTAATCCTCACAACCACCTTTTGAGGTAGGTTCTATTGTCTTCCTAAATTTACAGATGAGGAAACTGAGTCATGAAGAGATTGTCAACTTACCTATAGTCACACACTTGACTTGGGCTTGGGGAGACAATAAGTGGGAGGGAGACGGGACCAGATCCCGTATCCTTAGACCTGGATTGGTGGTGACTGCTATGGTAGAAGGATGCATGTTATGCACAAACTTTTCCAAGGCAAACTAGCAAGGAAGCCTGCTGAAGAGTAGACCTTACTCGGGTGGCCTGAAACTGACAAAAATGCTTCACATTCTTAGGCCTTTTATGATCCTCTTAAGAGTGAAAAGAATCTCCACATGTGGCCCAAAAAACCAAAACCCATAGTTATATACACTTAACACTTAAGGAATTCGGTGCCCTGTCAGTGTGGTGAGACAAGAATCTCCCCAAAAACTATCACTATTCCTCTTTCTCCTTCTCATAACTAGGCTTCTGACATCAAAGTTTACTGTTAAAAGCATCCTTAATAGAAATATTACTGTATATATTTTCACCAGAAGGAAAAATGTCAGGGGGATTTGGCATGATAGGTGTTTACCATAAGTTTGACATGCATTATTGTTAGATCATTCTACTCTCCCTCCATAATTTTTCTATGCAATTTATTTATGTGCATATTTAAGTGGTGTGCCACTTAATTGAAATTATAGTGTGTTCAAGCCAGATTTGACACTGACTGGCAGTCGCTGTTAAGGAATACTTGGAACCTATGAAAGGGTCATTTTCCAAATAGTGCAGATATAACTCCATTCATCCAGCAGAATATTTTAGGAAATCAAATAGCTGATAGTGCCTGTACAACTACCCCATTCATTCCAGGCAGGATTATGTCTTATTTACCTCTCACAACCCCAGAACCACATATGACATATCAGGTAGTATTATAGTGCCGTTAGCTTCCTCACCTTCTCATACGAAGACTCTGCCTACAGATTCAAGTGTCTTGAAAATAACTGTTTAAAAATCACTCAATCCTCAGAACACTTTTAAAAACGTAGGTGTTGGGCCGGGCGCGGTGGTTCACGCCTGTAATCCCAGCACTTTGGGAGGCCGTGGCAGGCGGATCACGAGGTCAGGAGATCAAGACCATCCTAGCCAACATGATGAAACCCCGTCTCTACTAAAATACAAAAAATTAGCTGGGTGTGGTGGTGCACCCACCTACTAGCTACTCAGGAGGCTGAGGCAGGGGAATCCCTGGAACCCTGGAGGTGGAGATTGCAGTGAGCCGAGATTGTGCCATTGTACTCCAGCCTGGCGACAGAGGGAGACACCGTCTCAAAAAAAAAAAAAAAAAAAAAAAAAGTAGGTGTTTATATTGTGCATAAAAACAACCCAGTATTTAATTCAGTTTTCTGTATTTTATATCCATATATTTATTATTAGAAAAGTACAGCCCATAGCAACGGGATGCAAATCCAGACTATTGCAGATAGAAGATTCTTAATAGGCCAACAGCCAAGCAACTTCAAGGAACAAACAAAAACAATAAATAGCCTTAGATTTTACTTTTCAATTCAAAAGGGCTAACATGTTATAAAGAGTAACTGAAAATTCATCTTCCTCTTTCTCCCCTTTGTGTCTCCTACTCTACTTAGCTCTTAGACACATCATTAACCCCTCTGTGCCTCAGTTTCCTTATCTGTAAAATAGGATAATAATAATACCCTCTCTTTCATTGTTGGGTGGATTAGATAAATTAATACAGTTAAAATGCACATATCAGATACTTGGAGTGTAGTAAATGCTACATTTTAGTTCACATTAGTATTATTTATAATTACTGTTTCATCGTTAATATTCCATGACTAAGTTACATATCATGCTTTATCTTATAGTAGCTTTTAAAATAATAAATTGACTTAACATTTTGGATACCTCTATGAAAATTAAAAAAAAATTAGAAACACAATTAAATGAGAATTAGTGTATATCCAAAGATCACCATAGTGATAATACTCATTAAAATTATAAAATTGAGACCCTATCGAAATGTCCTTTATTTTCCTGCAGACTGGATTACATGACATCATAAGTGTGTTCTGCAAAGAAACTTCAACTGTAGATCAAATATGCCTATAATACAAAGTTCTTCATTACAGGAAACAACTGAATACCTTGCTGTCTTTTGAACTATATTTTCCCCTGTAGCCTTTGTGTCTATTAGAAATCAAGTAAATAGGTAAGTAATCAGTATATTGAAACTATTTGGGATACTAAAGGAGAAAAAAATCTAACATTTATTGAATACCTTTTAAGTGTCAGAAAGTTTTGTAAGTGCTTTATATGTGATCATTATTTTATTTGGTCCTCATAACTGTCCCCTGAGATACTATTCCCTGGTTTGCAAATGAGGAAATATTTTCTCAGAGAGGTCTTTATTTGATACGATTAGTTGGCTAAGAGGGAGTGGATCAGGATCTAGGACCTAGATCAATCTGTCTCTCAAGCCTATTCTCTGTAGACTATGTTTATTTTGAGCAACTACTTTTGACTGATTACTCTTATATACTACATAATAACACATTCCCAAAATTATCTGATAGTCGTCTTTAGAATATGACATCATGACCTTATGATAAATGCTAACAAAATTTTCTTACTTGCTGACTCTAATTAGAAGGACAGTTCTGTGTAATTTTTGGGAATCCTGGCAACATTTCTACAAAGGAGGGGTTCCTAGCTAGCAGCTGTAGAAAAATCTCCATAAACATTTCATTTAATATTCTCAAATTTTACATTACTGCAAGTGTTTTGCACACCCCAGGGATGTGAAATGTGCCATGAGAAATTCAGTGAGCTGCCAGTCAGTGCCCTGCAGGGGGATTTATGAAATGGTATCCTGCAAATGTTGTTTGTTTCTTTTCAGCCCAAACTGCATGAATTATTTCAACTGAATCGGGTAGGTAGATGAAAGGGTGCAGGAAGCTAATAGAGAAACCTGCACCCCTATTGTTGCTGAATAAGTGGTCTAAATGATGGACTACTTATTGCGAAAGTCTGTAACTTTTTGTTTTGAGATGCTGGTTTTATGTGGCTCCTGCAATTTTTTGAGCAATTACTCCCATCTTCATTATCTTCCTTCTTAAGGGAAAGCCATACTCGACTCTTTGACGTGCCCATGTCCCTACAGCCAGGAGACAGGCTGCATGTGAGGTGCTGATTGTTTTGTTCTGCTCGGGTTCTCTTTCCATGACAGAAGAAGAAGGGATAGTCTCAGGAGGTGGAAGGAGCTCGGTTGATTGGGAAGCATCATGGTTTCGTAGAAAAACCTTGATCTTTTAAGAGCCTGAGTGTTAGTGGCAGCTCCTCTGCTTTCTAATTGTGTGACTTGGGCAAGGTTACTTCTCAGAGACTCCATTTTCTCATCTCTAATGTGGGAGATATAATATTGTAGGGAGTAAATGAGACGGTATTTCTAAAATACTGGGTACTAATTATCATTAGTATCTAAAATATTAATGATAATTAGTAAAACTAATTATCACTGTTTTCATCGTTGATGAGGCAGTGACACAAAATTCCCATTATGTTCTAAATACATACTGTTAGATGTCTGAGAGATTTTACATCATTGGTTGCTGCTTAAACAAAGACCATTTTTTTTTACTTTAGATATTGAAAGCAACCCAGTAGTGTTCCCTTTTTACTTAGTGGCTGCACATACCAATCATTCGAATGAAAACTCACATACTCTCCTGGGGGCTGTGTAGTACAGTGCCACAGATTATCTCACTAATAACTGAAATCCTGCTGTCTTCATATGAATTTATCAAATTATCTACTTTTATAAGCATAAATGAGATTATATTAGCAGTGTACAGGTGAAAATTTATTTTATTTTTTTATTTTTTATTTCTTATTTTATTATTATTATACTTTAAGTTTTAGGGTACATGTGCACAATGTGCAGGTTAGTTACATATGTATACATGTGCCATGCTGGTGTGCTGCACCCATTAACTCGTCATTTAGCATTAGGTATATCTCCTAAAGCTATCCCTCCCCCCTCCCCTCACCCCACAACAGTCCTCAGAGTGTGATGTTCCCCTTCCTGTGTCCAAGTGATCTCATTGTTCAATTCCTACCTAAGAGTGAGAGCATGCAGTGTTTGGTTTTCTATCCTTGTGATAGTTTGCTGAGAATGATGGTTTCCAGCTTCATCCATGTCCCTGCAAAGGACACGAACTCATCCTTTTTTATGGCTGCATAGTATTCCATAGTGTATATGTGCCACATTTTCTTAATCCAGTCTATCACTGATGGACATCTGGGTTGGTTCCAAGTCTTTGCTATTGTGAATAGTGCCACAATAAACATATGTGTGCATTTTTCTTTATAGTAGCATGATTTATAATCCTTTGGGTATATGCGCAGTAATGGGATTGATGGGCCAAATGGTAATTCTAGTTCTAGATCCCTGAGGAATCACCACACTGTCTTCCACAATGGTTGAACTAATTTACACTCCCAACAACAGTGTAAAAGTGTTCCTATTTCTCCACATCCTCTCCAGCATCTGTTGTTTCCTGACTTTTTAATGATTGCCATTCTAACTGGTGTGAGATGGTATCTCATTGTGGTTTTGACTTGCATTTCTCTGATGACCAGTGATGATGAGGATTTTTTTATGTGTCTATTGGCTGCATAGATGTCTTCTTTTGAGAAGTGTCTGTTCATATCCTTTGCTCACATTTTGATGAGGTTGTTTGCTTTTTTCTTGAATATTTGCTTGAGTTCTTTGTAGATTCTGCATATTAGCCCTTTGTCAGGTGGGTAGATTGCAAAAATTTTCTCCCACTCTGTAGGTTGCCTGTTCATTCTGATGGTAGTTTCTTTTGCTGTGCAGAAGCTCTTTAGTTTAATTAGATCCCATTTGTCAATTTTGGTTTTTATTGCCATTGCTTTTGGTGTTTTAGTCATGAAGTCCTTGCCCATGCCTATGTCCTGAATGGTATTGCCTAGGTTTTCTTGTAGGGTTTTTATGGTTTCAAGTCTAACATTTAAGTCTTTAATCCGTCTTGAATTAACTTTTGTATAAGGTGTAAGGAAGGGATCCAGTTTCAGCTTTCTACATGTGGCTGGCCAGTTTTCCCAGCACCATTTATTAAATAGGGAATCCTTTCCTCATTTCTTGTTTTTGTCAGGTTTGTCAAAGATCAGATGGTTGTAGATGTGTGGTATTATTTCTGAGGCCTCTGTTCTGTTCCACTGGTTTATATTTCTGTTTTGGTACCAGTACTATGTTGTTTTGATTACTGTAGCCTTGTAGTACAGTTTGAAGTCAGGGAGCGTGATGCCTCTAGCCTTATTCTTTTTGCTTAGGATTGTCTTGGCAATGCGGGCTCTTTTTTGGTTCCATATGAACTTTAAAGTAGTTTTTTCCAATTCTGTGAAGAAAGTCATTGGTAGCTTGATGGGGATGGCATTGAATCTATAAATTACTTTGGGCAGTGTGGCCATTTTCAGGATATTGATACTTCCTATCCATGAGCATGGAATGTTCTTCCATTTGTTTGTGTCCTCTTTATTTCATTGAGCAGTGGTTTGTAGTTCTCCTTGAAGGGGTACTTCACATCCCTTGTAGGTTGGATTCCTAGGTATTTTATTCTCTTTGAAGCAATTGTGAATGGGAGTTCTCTCATGATTTGGCTCTCTGTTTGTCTGTTAATGGTGTATAAGAATGCTTGTCATTTTTGCACATTGATTTTGTATCCTGAGACTTTGCCGAATTTGCTTATCAGCTTAAGGAGATTTTGGGCTGAGACGATGGGGTTTTCTAAATATACAATCATGCCATCTGCAAACAGACAATTTGACCTTCCTCATTCCCTTTATTTCTTTCTCTTGCCTGATTGCCCCGGCCAGAACTTCCAACATTACGCTGAATAGGAGTGGTGAGAGAGGGCGTGCCTCTCTCACCAGTTTTCAAAGGGAATGCTTCCAGTTTTTGCCCATTCAGTATGATATTGGCTGTGGGTTTGTCCTAAATAGCTCTTTTTATTTTGAGATACGTTCCATCAATACCTAGTTTATTGAGAGTTTTTAGCATGAAGTGCTGTTGAATTTTGTCAAAGCCCTTTTCTGCATCTATTGAGATAATCATGTGGTTTTTGTCGATGGTTCTCTTTATGTGATGGATTACATTTATTGATTTGCATACATTGAACCAGCCTTGCATTCCAGGGATGAAGCCGAGTTGATAGTGGTGGATAAGCTTTTTGATGTGCTGCTGGATTTGGTTTGCCAGTATTTTATTGAGGATTTTCGCATCAATGTTCATCAGGGTTATTGGTCTAAAATTATCTTTTTTTGTTGTGTCTCTGCCAGGCTTTCGTATCAGAATGATGCTGGCCTCATAAAATGAGTTAGGGAGGATTCCCTCTTTTTCTATTGATTGGAATAGTTTCAGAAGGAATGGTACCAGCTCCTCTTTGTACCTCTGGTAGAATTTGGCTGTGAATCCTTCTGGTCTTGGACTCTTTTTGGTTGGTAGGCTATTAATTATTGCCTCAATTTCAGAGCCTGTTATTGGTCTATTCAGAGATTCAACTTCTTCCTGGTTTAGTGTTGGGAGGGTGTATGTGTCTAGGAATTTATCCATTTCTTCTAGATTTTAAAGTACATTTGCATAGAGGTATTTATAGTATTCTCTGGTGGTAGTTTGTATTTTTGTGGGATTTGTGGTGATATCCCCTTTATCATTTTATATTATTGCATTTGTTTAATTCTTCTGTCTTTTCTTCCTTATTAGTCTTGCTAGCAGTCTATCAATTTTGCTGATCTTTTCGAAAAACCAGCTCCTGGATTCATTGATTTTTTTGAAGGGTTTTTTGTGTCTCTATCTCTTTCAGTTCTGCTCTGATCTTAGTTATTTCTTGCCTTCTGCTAGCTTTTGAATTTGTTTGCTCTGGCTTCTCTAGTTCTTTTAATTGTGATGTTAGGGTGTTGATTTTAGATCTTTCCTGCTTTCTCTTGTAGGCATTTAGAGCTATAAATTTCCCTCTACACACTGCTTTAAATGTGTCCCAGAGATTCTGGTACGTTGTGTCTTTGTTCTCATTGATTTCGAAGAACATCTTTATTTCTGCCTTAATTTCGTTATTTACCCATGAGTCATTCAGGAGCAAGTTATTCAGTTTCCATGTAGTTGTGTGGTTTTGAGTGAGTTTCTTAATCCTGAGTTCTAATTTGATTGCACTGTGGTCTGAGAGACAGTTTGTTGTGATTTCTGTTCCTTTGCATTTGCTGAGGAGTGCTTTACTTCCAATTATGTGGTCAGTTTTAGAATAAGTGTGATGTGGTGCTGAGAAGAATGTATATTCTGTTGATTTGGGGTGGAGAGTTCTGTAGATGTCTATTAGGTCTGCTTGTTGCAGAGCTGAGTTCATGTCCTGGATATCCTTGTTAACCTTCTGTCTCATTGATCTGTCTAATATTGACAGTGGGGTGTTAAAGTCTCCCAATATTATTGCGTGGGAGTCTAAGTCTCTTTGTAGGTATCTAAGGACTTGCTTTATGAATCTGGGTGCTACTGTATTGGGTGCATATATATTTAGGATAGTTAGCTCTTCTTGTTGACTTGATCACTTTACCATTATGTAATGACCTTCTTTGTCTCTTTTGATCTTTGTTGGCTTAAAGTCTGTTTTATCAGAGAGTAGGATTGCAACCCCTGCCTTTTTTTGCTTTCCATTTGCTTGGTAGATCTTCCTCCAACCCTTTATTTGGAGCCTATGTGTGTCTTTGCATGTGAGATGGATCTCCTGAATACAGCACACTGATGGGTCTTGACTCTTTATCCAATTTGCCAGTCTCTGTCTTTTAATTGGAACATTTAGCCCATTTACGTTTAAGGTTAATGTTGTTACATGTGAATTTGATCCTGTCATTTTAATGTTCACTGGTTATCTTGCCCATTAATTGATGCAGTTTCTTCATAGCATCGATGGTCTTTACAATTTGGCCTGTTTTTGCAGTGGCTGGTACCAGTTGTTTCTTTCCATATTTAGTGCTTCCTTTAGGAGCTCTTGCAAGGCAGCCCTGGTGGTGACAAAATCATTCAGCATTTGCTTGTCTGTAAAGGATTTTATTTCTCCTTCGCTTATGAATCTTAGTTTGTCTGGATATGAAATTCTGCGTTGAAAATTCTTCTCTTTAAGAATGTTGAATATTGGCCCCACTCTCTTCTGGCTTGTAGGGTTTCTGCAGAGAGATCCGCTGTTAGTCTGATGGGCTTCCCTTTGTGGGTAACTTGACCTTTCTCTCTGGCTGCCCTTAACATTTTTTCCTTCATTTCAACCTTGGTGAATCTGACAATTATGTGTCTTGGGGTTGCTCTTCTCGAGGAGTATCTTTCTGGTGTTCTCTGTATTTCCTGAATTTGAATGTTGTCCTGCCTTGCTATGTTGGGGAAGTTCTCCTGGATAATATTGTGAAGAATGTTTTCCAACGTGGTTCCATTCTCCCCATCACTTTCAGGTACACCAATCAAATGTAGATTTGGTCTATTCACATAGTCCCATATTTCTTGGAGGCTTTGTTCATTTCTTTTTACTCTTTTTTCTCTAACCTTGTTTTCTCACTTTGTTTCATTAATTTGATCTTCAATCACTGATAGATACCCTTTCTTCCACTTGATGGAATCAGCTACTGAAGCTTGTGCATTCGTCACGAAGTTCTTGTGCCATGGTTTTCAGCTCCATCAGGTCATTTAAGGTCTTCTCTACACTGTTTATTCTAGTTAGCCATTCGTCTAATCTTTTTTCCAGGTTTTTAGCTTCCTTGCGATGGGTTTGAACATCCTCCTTTAGGTCGGAGAAGTTTGTTATTACCGACCTTCTGAAGCCTACTTCTGTCAACTCGTCAAAGTCATTCTCCATCCAGCTTTGTTCCATTGCTGGCAAGGAGCTGCGATCCTTTGGAGGAGAAGAGGTGCTCTGATTTTTAGAATTTTCAGCTTTTCTGCTCTGGTTTCTCCCCATCTTTGTGGTTTTATCTATCTTTGGTCTTTGATGTTGGTGATCTACAGATGGGGTTTTGGTGTAGATGAGATTTTTGTTGATGTTGATGCTATTCCTTTCTGTTTGTTAGTTTTCCTTCTAACAGTCAGGTCCCTCGGCTGCAGGTCTGTTGGAGTTTGCTGGAGTTCCACTCCAGACCCTGTTTGCCTGGGTATCACCAGCAGAGGCTGCAGAACAGCAAATATATCAGAACAGCAAATATTGCTTCCTGATCCTTCCTCTGGAAGCTTTGTCCCAGAGGGGCAGCGGCTTATATGAGGTGTCTGTTGGCCCCTACTGGGAGCTGTCTCCCTGTTAGGCTACACGGGGGTCAGGGACCCACTTGAGGAGGCAGTCTGTTTGTTCTCAGATCTCAAACGCCATGCTGGGAGAACCACTGCTCTCTTCAGAGCTGTCAGACAGGGATGTTTAAGTCTGCAGAAGTTGTCTGCTGCCTTTTGTTCAGCTATGCCCTGCCCACAGAGGTGGAGTCTAGAGGCCGTAGGCTTTGTTGAGCTGCGGTGGGCTCCACCCAGTTCGAGCTTCCTCGCTGCTTTGTTTACCTACTCAAGCCTCAGCAAAGGCGGATGCCCCTGCCCCAGCCAGGCTGCCATCTTGCAGATCGATCTCAGACTGCTGCGCTAGCAGTGAGCAAGGCTCCATGGGCGTGGCAGCCACAGAGCCAGGCACAGGAGAGAATCACCTTGTGTGCTGGTTGCTAAGACCTTGGGAACAGCACAGTATTTGGGCGGGGAGTGTCCTGTTTTTCCAGGTAGTCTATCACAGCTTCCCTTGGCTAGGAAAGGGAAATCCCCTGACTCCTTGGGCTTCCCGGGTGAGGTGACACCCTACCCTGCTTTGGCTTGCCCTCCGTGGGCTGCACCTACTGTCCAACCAGTCCCAGTGAGATGAACCAGGTAACTGTTGGAAATGCAGAAATCACCCATCTTCCATGTTGATCACGCTGGGAGCTGCAGACTGGAGTTGTTCCTATTTGGCCATCTTGGAACCTACCCTGTATTGTTTTTTTGACTTTTTAATAATAGCTATTCTGACTGGTGTGAGATGTTATCTCATTGTGGTTCTTATTTGCATTTCTCTGATGATTAGTGATGCTGAGCATTTTTTCATATGTTTGTTGACCACTTGCATGTCTTCTTTTAAGCAAAGTCTGTTCATGTCCTCTGTTCATTATTTAATGAGTTTATTTGTTTTTTGCTTGTTGATTTGTTTTAAGTTCCCTAAGGATTCTAAATATTAGGCCTTTGTTGGATGCATAATTTGCAAATACCTTCTCCCATTCTGTAGGTTGCCTGTTTGTTCTGTTGATAGTTTCTTTTGCTGTGCAGAGTGTTCTTTAGTTTAATTAGGTCCCACTTGCTTATTTTTGTTTTTGTTGCAATTGCTTTTGGGGACTTAGCCAAAAATTCTTGGCCAAGGCCAATGTTGAGAAGAGTATTTTGTAGGTTGTCTTCCAGAATTTTTATAGTTTGAGGTCTTACATTTAAGCCTTTAATCTATCTTGAGTTAATTTTTGTGTATTGTGAAAGGTAGGGGTCCAGCTTCAATCTTGTACATATGGCTAGACAGTTATCCCAGCACCATTTATTGAATGAGTCCTTTCCCCATTGCTTGTTTTTGTCAGCCTTGTCAAAGATCAGATGGTTGTAGGTGTGTGGCTTTATTTTTGAGTTTTCTATTCTGTTCCATTGTTCTATGTGCCTGTTTTTGTACCAGTACCAAACTGTTTTGATGACTGTGGCTATATAGTATAGTTTGAAGTCGGGTGGTATGACGCCTCTGGCTGTGTTATTTTTGCTTAGGATTGCTTTAGCTATTCGGGCTCTTTTTGGTTCCATATGAATTTCACAATAGTTTTTTTCTAATTCTGTGAAAAATGACGTTAGTAGTTTGATAGGAATAGCATTGGATCTGTAAGTTGCTTTGGTCAGTATGGCCATTTTTATGACATTGATTCTTTTAATTCATGAGCACAGAATTTTTTGCATTTATTTGTGTTGTCTCCGATTTTGATTTGTTTCAATAGTATTTTGTAGTTCTCCTTGCAGAGATCTTTCACCTCCTTGGTTAGCTCTATTCCTGGGTATTTCATTTTCTTTGTGGCTATGGTAAGTGTGATTGTGTTGTTTATTTCACTCTCAGACTAGATGTTATTGGTGTATAGAAATGCTACTGATTTTTGTACATTGATTTTGTATCCTGAAATTTTACTAAAGTTGTTTACCAATTCTGGGATCCTTTTGACAGAGTCTTTAGGATATCCTAGATACAGAATCATATCTTCAGTGAAGAGAGAGAGTTCAACTTCTTTTCCTATTTGAATGCCTTTTGTTTCTTTCTCTTGCCTGATTACTCTGGCTAGGACTTCTGGTACTATGCTGAATAGGAATAGTGAGAGTAGGCCTCCTTGTTTTGTTCCAGTTCTCAACGGGAATAGTTCAAGCTTTTGCCCAGGCAGTATGATGGCTGTGGGTTTGTCATAGATAGTGCTTATTATTTTGAGGTATGTATTTTTGAGCAAGTCTTAATGTGACTTGATATCTTAGTTCATTTGGGCAGCTATTACAAACTACCATAAACTGGGTAGCTTGTAAACAACAGAAATTTATTTCTCATGGTTCTAGATGCTGGGCAGTCCAAGATCAAGGCACCAGCAGAGTTGATGTTTGGTAAGGGCCCATTTCCTAATCATAGATGGTGCCTTCTTGTGTCTTCACATGGTGGAAACGGGTAAGACAGCTCTCTAGGGGCCTTTTTATAAGGGCACTAATCCCATTTGTAATGGCTCTGCCCTTATGACCTAATCTACTCCCAAAAGGCCCTGCCCCCTAATATCATCACCTTGGGGTTTAGATTTTAACATATGTACTTTGAAGATACAGAAACATTCAGACCGTAGCACCTGATACAAATGTTTAAGTTACAAAAGTCTACTTGGCCATTTTCTAACTATCCATGGTATTTTCTATTTTTTAATAACAAACAATAGTACTTATTGTTTTATTTTAAATTATGAGGGTAATTTTTGCTTTTCTTACTGAAAAAAAAATTTAGAAAATATAGAAAAATATTTAAAAGAAAATAAATACACCACAAATTTAACCCAGGGGTTGGCAAATTATAGCCAGCAGGTTGACCAACTGTTTTTTATGAATCAAATGTTATTGGAAGAGAGCCACACCCCTTTGTTTACTATTATCCATGGCTACTTTCCACACAACGATAACAGAGTTGTTTAGTTGAGACAGAGACTACATGCCCCACGAAACCTAAAATATTTACCACCTGGCCCTTTACAGAAAAAGTTTGCTGGTCCCTGTTTTAACCCTCTGAAATAATCTGTTATTAGTATACTTTTCAAAGTGATATTCTAGACATATTTTTAAATAGTCATATTGTAAATTATGATCACATTATAAATAAAGTTATATATCTTTTGCTGATTTCACTTACCTCCATACCATCAGCATGTTACATATAATTATGAAAGATAACCAGAGGCCAACATTTTTGATCATTGTATAATATTTCATCTTATAAAAATATTATCATCCATTTAAATAATTTACTATTTTTTCCTCTTTTTTCTGACGTTTAGACTTTCTAAGTTTTTGGTATTTTGTTTTTTGTTGTTGTTTTTTTTTTTTTTTTGAGACGGAGTCTTGCTCTGTCACCAGGCTGGAGTGCAATGGCACGATCTCAGCTCACTGCAAACTCTGCCTCCCAGGTTCAAGCGATTCTCCTGCCTCAGCCTCCCAAGTAGCTGGGATTACAGGTGCGTGCCACCACACCCAGCTAATTTTTGTATTTTTAGTAGAGACAGGGTCTCATCATGTTGGCCAGGATGGTGTCGATCTCTTGACCTCGTGATCCACCCACCTCAGCCTCCCAAAGTGCTGGGATTACAAGCGTGAGCCACCGTGCCTGGCCTCTAAGTTTTTTTAATAAATAATACTGTGGTGAATATCTTTGTATACAACTGCTTACATTTTTATCATTTCCTTAGACTAGATACTGTTAAATGTAATTATGGAATTAAAGGGTATCGACATTTGTAAGGCTTTGGATGAACATGCTGAGGTTTTAAAACGCCATTTCCAGAAAACTCTGGGCCTCTTGCAAGGTTGTAAAACATCATTTAAACAAGCTACCACAGTGGACATGGCTTTGGACTTGAAGAAATTACTATTTTCTCATACTTTAAATGCAAATGAGGATAATTATAAAAATAACTAAACTTTAGTTTGGATAGAGCATTGTTCTAAGTGATTAACATGTATTAAATCATTTAATCCTTACAACAATCTTTTGGGATAGGTCTCATTACCCTATTTTAACAGTGAAGTAACGATTAAAACTTAGAGTGACTCCGAAGCGCTTGCATTTAACCACTGTGCTTAACTGCTTGAATATTTCTGTATGTGTTCCTTTTTCTTTTCATATTCACTCTGTGGTTCTACTACTGTCAAGGATTGTGTCCTGTGTTAGGTTTCTAGAAAATATGTTTTCACCCTAAAGGTTCTGTGACTTCTAAAATGTTAGAAACGCTTTCACTTTACGGACTCCATCCTGTCAGCAGGGAGTAGTTTAATTCACATTTGATATTTCTTTTACTTTCTTGGGCTTTCTCAGTGTTTGTTTTCCTCATTTTCTCACCTCTCAGTACTTTGTGTTGTCAAAACTTATCTCCAAAGTTTAAAGTTTACATATCATGCTGTTATTTTAAAAAGTAGTCTGGTGGTGCTTCTAATTATTGCTACTGCCATGAACACAGAGGCAGGCAGAAGCAGCTTCCAGAAGCTTAACGAAAATGTTATCTCCTATTTTTAAAAAGGATAAATGCAGACACAACTTTGGCTTGATGTTATAATTACTTCTTTTGGATTTCTAGCTATTTTTAAAACAAATTTACGCCATTTTGTGCTTGTGTGAAACCTCAAGGATAATGTTCACTAGAGATCCTCCAATTATTTTTCCAGTGAGTAAGTTCCACCTCTTAATTGTTTTAATTAGCAAACCTATGAAAATTAATTAAAATTCTTATTATACTTCCAAAATTACATACCACTGACTACTGAACATAAAATCTTAATCAAAATATTGAAAAGGCTGGAATCCAAGTCGCTTTAATTGTCTAATATGCTTCAAAGAGAGAAGCAATGAAAACAATAAGGTGAATAAAAAGAAGATGCTTTTTCAGGGAGTCTACAAGACCTTTTACATAGATGTTTCAAAACGACGATGGTGATGCTTCAGCTAGTGAAAAATTATCAGAAAGATACAAAAAATGATGACGATGATCATCATCATCATGATAATGCTGGTTTCCTTCTTCTTCTACTGAGGAACAGAGTTGGTTTTCAGTAGAAGTGTCTACTTTGATGAGGGGGAAGTAATTCCTTTACAGCAAGTCCCTTGAAGCACTGCATGGAGATTATATGTGGCCACAGCCTAAGGAAGGGGCCTCAGCTAGTGTTCAAGCAGAGAAAGAAAGGAAGAAAAAAGAGAAGCAGATGGTTTGACTGACAGCAGGTGAGGAAACTGGTGCTCCTGCTAAGTGCTAGCCTCTGGGTTAGGAGCTGTCACATAGGCTTTTTTTTTTTTCTTCCAGAAAACAACCAGGTAGAAATTTGTAAGCGTTAACCTCATTGTACAAATCAGATTTAAAGGGATTAACTAAACTGCCTAAACCCATACAAGGCCTTCTATCCTCAATCCTTCTCTCTCCCTTTGATGCACAGGCTAAGGTATGCAGTTTGGGTCATGTCTCCTCATCAAAGCCTAATCCAAATTCCATCCCTCCTATGGTCAGAGCCAGGATGAAGGTAGTTGTTTAAACTGGCTTTTAAAGTAAAATTAGGTAACAACAATGGCAACAACAGCAACTAACTGAGTAACAACCACAGTGACAACAGTAACTAATTGAAAATTAGAGTTTATTGTATGCCAGGCTAAGTATTTCCCATACATTATCTAATTTTTGCTCCTAACAACTGAATAAGGAAGCTACTATTATTATTCTCTTCCACGTAGGAGAAAACTAAGTCATCCACAGTTTAATATTGGAGTTATGTAGTTGGTAAGTGACAGAATTTTTATTTAAACCTAGGTCTAATTTTAGAAATAATTTTAATCACTACTTGGAAAATACACACACACACAACTATGCGTGCGTGCGTGTGTGCTCACACACACACACACACACACACACACGCAAAGCATGAACACCATCACAGAGGTACGACCTTAAGCAAGCAGATGTATGCAGCGTCTTAAATTAAAACTAGATGGGGTGAGGTAAGGAAGATGTTGTAACAGATATTGATACTAGTAAGTTATAATAGGGCCAGACATTCAACTTTTTAAAGGCACTCATTTATTTTGTTTTATACATCGAGTCTCAATAGTGTTCAGTTTCCCTTCTAGTATTTCATCTTTTGTTGTAAACATTATAAAATTGGGCTTTTTTCAGCTCGTGAAAAATTATCAGAAAGATATGAAAGCTGGCACAATTATTGTATCACTGAGAAAGATGTAGCTAAATGTGGATTATTGTTTATTTGAAATATATCAATACCTTGTTGGGAGAGGGCCAGCAAATTTCATTTACCAAAATGTGAATTTTGAAACAGACTACATTATCTAGTACACATAGTAGGTAGTTGATAAATGTTGAAAAGCTGTGTGAAAAATAAAGAGTCTTTTATTTAATGACTACACCTTTTAAAAAATTATTATGAGTACATAATGGTTGTATATATTTATGGGACACGTGATTTTTTTTCCAACTTCAATCTTTTTATTTTCTGCCAGAAAGATTAGGGGTAGGAAGGGGTAGGAACAAACACATGATGATGAGCATTTTTTCATGTGTCTGTTGGCTGCATAAATGTCTTCTTTTGAGAAGTGTCTGTTCATATCCTTTGCCCACTTTTTGATGGGGCTGTCTGCTTTTTTCTTGTAAATTTGTTTGAGTTCTTTGTAGATTCTGGATATTAGCCCTTTGTCAGATGAGTAGATTGCAAAAATTTTCTCCCATTCTGTAGGTTGCCTGTTCACTCTGATGGTAGTTTCTTTTGCTGTGCAGAAGCTCTTTAGTTTAATTAGATCCCATTTGTCAATTTTGGCTTTTGTTGCCATTGCTTTTGGTATTTTAGACATGAAGTCCTTGCCCATGCCTATGTCCTGAATGGTATTGCCTAGGTTTTCTTCTAGGGTTTTTATGGTTTCAGGTCTAACATTTAAGTCTTTAATCCATCTCGAATTAATTTTTGTATAAAGTGTAAGGAAGGGATCCAGTTTCAGCTTTCTACATATGGCTAGCCAGTTTTCCCAGCACCATTTATTAAATAGGGAATCCTTTCCCCATTTCTTGTTTTTGTCAGGTTTGTCAAAGATCAGATGGTTGTAGATGTGTGGTATTATTTCTGAGGGCTCTATTCTGTTCCACTGGTTTATATTTCTGTTTTGGTACCAGTACTATGTTGTTTTGATTACTGTAGCCTTGTAGTATAGTTTGAAGTCAGGTAGCGTGATTCCTCCAGCTTTGTTCTTTTTGCTTAGGATTGACTTGGCAATGTGGGCTCTTTTTTGGTTCCATGTGAACTTTAAAGTAGTTTTTTCCAATTCTGTGAAGAAAGTCATTGGTAGCTTGATGGGGATGGCATTGAATCTCTAAATTACCTTGGGCAGTATGGCCATTTTCACGATATTGATTCTTCCTATCCATGAGCATGGAATGGTTTTCCATTTGTTTGTGTCCTCTTTTATTTCGTTGAGCAGTGGTTTGTAGTTCTCCTTGAGGGGGTCCTTCACATCCCTTGCAGGTTGGATTCCTAGGTATTTTATTCTCTTTGAAGCAATTGTGAATGGGAATTCACTCATGATTTGGCTCTCTGTTTGTCTGTTATTGGTGTATAAGAATGCCTGTGATTTTTGCACATTGATTTTGTATCCTGAGACTTTTCTGAAGTTGCTTATCAGCTTAAGGAGATTTTGGGCTGAGACGATGGGATTTTCTAAATATACAATCGTGTCATCTGCAGACAGGGACAATTTGACCTCCTCTTTTCCTAATTGAATACCCTTTATTTCTTTCTCCTGCCTGATTGCCCTGGCCAGAACTTCCAACACTACGTTGAATAGGAGTGGTGAGAGGGCACCCCTGTCTTTTGCCAGTTTTGAAAGGGAATGCTTCCAGTTTTTACTCATTCAGTATGATATTGGCTGTGGGTTTGTCATAGATAGCTCTTATTGTTTTGAGATACATCCCATTGATGGGACATGTGATGTATTGAAACAGGCATATGATGTATAACAGTTGAATCAGGGTAATTGGGGTATCCATCACCTCAAGCATTTATTCTTTCTTTTTGTTAAAAACATTTCAACTCTACTGTTTTAGTTATTTTTAAATATACAATAAATTGTGGTAAACTATAGTCACCCTTTTGTGCTACCAAATACTAGATCTTATTCATTCTGTTGTTAAAAATAGAATGTTTTTGTACCCATTAACCATCTCTACTTCCTCCTCCCCACTTGCCTTCCCAGCCTCTGATAGATTGTTTCCATATCTTGACTATAGTGAATAGTGCTGCAATAAATATGGTAGCATAAATCTGTCTTTGATATATTGATTTTTTTTCTTTTGGATATATACCCAGCAGCAGGATTGCTGGAGCATATGGTAGTTATTTTTTTTTAGTTTTTTGAGGAACCTCCATACTATTCTCCACAGTGGTTGCACTAATTAACATTCTTACCAACAGAATGTAAGCATTCCCCTTTCTCTACATCCTCACCAGCATTTGTTATTACCTGTCTTTTGAATAAAAGCCATTTTAACTCGGGTGAGATAATATCTTATTGTAGTTTAATTTGCATTACTGTGGTGATTAGTGATGTTGAGAACTTTTACATATACCTGTTGACCATTTGTCTGTCTTCTTTTGAGAAATGCTTATTCAGATCTTTTGCCCATTTTTAATCAGGTTGTTTTTTCTTATTAAGTTTGAGTTTCTTCTATATTCTGTTTATTAATCCCTTGTTGGATGGGCAATTTGGAAATATTTTCTCCCATTCTGTGGATTGTATCTTCAATTTGTTGATTGTTTCCTTTGCTGTGCAAAAGCTTTTTAAGTTGATGTGATCCCATTTGCACATTTTTGTTTTGGTTGCCTGTGCTTTTGAAGTCTCACTCAAGAAATTTTTGCTCAGACCAGTGTCCTGGAGTATTAAAGACTATGTCTTAGTAAAATTGTTGATCTGCATAGAATAAACAAACTGGCTTGAAAAGAAAGCAGCACTTTTCTTAAGGGCTAATGCTTGCCTATGCAAATTAAATGATTAATCAAACACATTATCAGTAATAACTTTTATAAAAATCACTACTCCTGCTATTTTCTCTACTATTGTTTTTGTGCCAAAAGTACATATACAGCTTTCTACATTCTTTCCACCTGATTTAATGTATCAAAGCTGATCTAAGTACCTTCTCCTGTTACATATATGTTACATATTTTATTTATAATACATCTCTTTTTGCATGCAAAGATATGCGAAATAGAGTAATTGGCAATATTGGACTTTGGTCCAGTTGGTTTGGAAAGTTTTTGTGCCTTCATGCTTATTCTTTAAGCATCGTGGATGCATTTTTAAAATTTTTCTCTGGATGCATTATAAGATAATGATATCAACTATTTTTCTCTAATAGTCTATCTAGTGACTTGATGTACAGACAGTCTCTGACTTACAATTGTTTAACTTAGAGTTTTTGACTTTACAAGGGTGAGAAAGCACGTGTATTCAGTAAAACCCACAGTTTAAATTTTGAATTTTGATTTTTTTCCCTGGCTAGTGATATGCAATGCAAGACTCCCAAGATTCTGGGCAGTGGCAGGGAGGCGCAGCTTCTAGTCTGCCACATGATCACAATGGTAAGCAATCAATAGTCTCCAATGTACTGTGTTGTCAGATGGTTTTGCCCAACTATAGACTAATATAAATGTTCTGAGCACATATAAGATAGTAGGCTAGGCTAAGCCATAATGTTCAGTAGATCAGGTATTAAATGTAGTTTTGACTTATGGTATTTTCTTTGTTTCTTTCGTTTTTTTTTTTTTCTTTTTTTGAGACAGAGTTTCGCTCTGTCACCCAGGCTGGAGTGCAGTGGCGTGATAGGGGCTCCCTGCAACCTCCGCCTCCTGGGTTCAAGCAATTCTCCTGCCTCAGCCTCCCAAGTAGCTGCGATTACAGGCACCCACCACCAAGCCTGGCTAATTTTTTTTTTTTTTTTTTTGTGGAGTCTTACTCTCCTAGGCTGGAGTGTAGTGGCGTGATCTCAGCCCACTGCTGCAACCTCCACCTCCTGGGTTCAAGTGATTCTCCTGCCTCAGTCTCTCAAGTAGCAGGGATTACAGGCACACACCACCATGCCTGGCTAATATTTGTATTTTTAGTAGAGACGGGGCTTCATCATGTTGGCCAGGATGGTCTCAATCTCCTGACCTTGTGATCCACCCGCCTCGGCCTCCCAAAGTGCTAGGATTACAGGCATGAGCCACCACACTCGGCATAATTTTTGTATTTTTAGAAGAGATGGGATTTTGCCATGTTGGCCAGGCTGGTCTTGAACTCCTGACCTCAAGTGATCTGCCTGCCTCAGCCTCCCAAAATGCTGGGATTACAGGCATGAACCACCGCGCCTGGTCCAATTTATGGTATTTTCAACTTACAATGGGTTTATCAGGATGTAACCCCATCGTGAATCAAGAAACATCTGTACTTCTCTCCACTTATATGTGCATCTCTATCAGGTATGATACAGTAAAAGACTGTGATTAATGATATAAGTTCATTTTCATGATCAGATTTTTAATCTGAGGTCCTTAAAACATCTCTAGCAAACCGTAAGTTTTTCAGAACACTATGGAAACCACAGCTGTAGGACATGGGAAAGTGAGAGGCACACACAGATCTGCATTGGAGAATGAAATCTCCTGTCATAAAATGGAGGATGAGTTAGTTAAAGATGGAAAATATTAGAACCAAAGAGATTTGCAAGAAGGTTATTATGTAAGAGGATGGAAAATTAAACTTTGATATATGTCCTGCACATGTACCCCTGAACTTAAAAAAAAAGTTGGAAAAAAAAAAAACTTTGATGTATGAATCAGGAAAAAAAATGCAATATTTGATAAACAAAATTGATTTTAAAAATTAGACAATTGTTAGTTATCAGGACTGATGAGTAAGAAGAGACCGTTGATGGCTTTTTGCTTTGGAAACTCAGGCAATTAATGGTGAAGCTGCTGAGATAGACAAGCATGCTGAAGTCAGAGGTACGTGTTTAAGTTAGTTTACAGTAAAGCGGATGAAGAGTTTGATTTTACTCATAGTGAAACTGAGATACTAAAAACAGCTAAGTGCAGATCTAGAATTCAAAAGAAACATTGGGGCTGCATATGAATTTGATAACCAGATTGACAAAGCTACAGAAGTGGAGCCAGGAAAGAAGAGGAGACTGAAAAGAGAAGAGGGCTAAGGGCAAACAAACCCTGGGGATCACGACCTGTTATGGAGCATGTAGAAAAAGAGCCACCAAAAGAGTCAGGAAAGCTAAGTTAAGCAGGAGACAGTTAACTTTATAGAAGTATGCAAAAGAGAGACTTGTAAGTAGAAAGAAGCAGCCAGTGTCAGGCCATAAAGAAATGCAATTTTGACTCATTTTAGTTTTTTTCCTCTTGTTAATCCCTATGCACCTCTACTTTCTGCCATCCTTTATCCAACAATAATGATAATAATAATAATGCCTCAGTAAATGATTTTATTCCTACTTCACAAATAAGTTTGATGCCATCAGGCATGACCTATTTCATATCCATCATCTTTGCCTTCACAACCCTTCTCCTGCATGAGTCCTTCCCTTTCTTTTTCTATTCCTAAGGCATCTCTGAGTCCTTTCACTTCTTTCCTACTCCTGACTTTGTTCTCCTGAAGGCCTCTTCCTTTATTTCTTAAAATATGTACACTTCTCCCAACTTACACTGGCTTCCTTGAGCCTGCTGCTCCCAATAACTGTCCTCCTTTCTTCTTTCTGAGCCAACTCCTTAAAAGACATTGTTTATACCCACTAAGCTCATCTATCTCCTCCCATTCTCTTCTGAATGCCTGCTATCTGGCTTTACCTCTATCCCACTATTAAATTCCTCAAAAGCTATCAATGACTTCCTTCTAGCCCAGTGGTCCCAACCTTTTTGGCACCAGGGACCAGTGTTGTGGAAGATAATTTTTCCACAAACCAGGGGCAGGGGGGATAGTTTTGGGATGATTCAAGAGCATTACATTTATTGTGCTCTTTATTATTATACAACGTGCTATAATATAGAATCAATAGCAGCCCTGAGTTTGTTTTCCTGCAGTTAGATAGTCCCATCTGGAGGTGATGGGAGACAGTGACAGATCATCAGGCATTAGATTCTCATAAGGAGCACACAACCTAGATCCCTCACATGTGCAGTTCACAATATGGTTCACGCTCCTGTGAGAACATAATGCAGCCGCTGATTTGTTAGGAGGCAGAGCTCAGGCAGTAATGTGAGCAATGAGGAGTAGCTGTAAATACAAATCTTCACTTGCCTGCCACTCAGCTCCTGCTGTGTGGCTGACTGGTACTAGACTGTGACCCAGGGGTTGGGGACCCCTGTTATAGCCAAATCCTTTTTCAATTTCTAAGATCAAGTGAATCAACTTCAGGCGCCATTTTAAACTGCAGATTGACCAGCCTATATTTAGGTTTCTGTGTCACTGCCTCATTCAGATTTCCTTCCCGTCTCTCTGCCAGTTTTCTCTCTCCTTTCTGCTGGTGTTTCTTCCCCATCTTGTCTCCAACTGTAAGTATTCCCTGTATTGTAGCACTTGGGCTCATTTCTCACTCTACATGCTGCATACTTTCAGGTAATTCATCCGCTCTGCTAGCTTAAATTGCCCTTTCTATTACAATGTCGCTCATGTTTATATCTCCTGTTGACAGAATGATTACCTCTGTGCTGCCATCCCTCTTATGCCATCCATACATTAAAACAACCACTAATTCACAAAGCGATCACAATCTTGAGAACCAGTCAAGTATGAGGCCATTGCCATTGAGTTGTTTCTCAGAGTTCCTAAGGTCTCCGCTTAGAACAGCAGTTCTCAAACTTAAGATTTCATCAGAATTTACCTGGAAGTGTTGTTAAAAGACAAGTTGCTTGACTCTATACCCAGAGTTTTCTGATTTGGTAGGTCTGTGGTGGGTCCAAGAATTTGTATTTCTAACAAATTTCCAAGTGATGCTGATGCTGCTGTTTCAGGCACAATGCTTTGAGCATCACTGGCTTAGAAAACGGTTTTTAAACATAGCTGCACAACAGAATCACTAGGATAGCCTTTTGAAAATTACTGCTACTCTGGCCGGGCTTGGTGGCTCACACCTGTAATCCCAGCACTTTGGGAGGCCGAGGCAGGCAGATCACAAGGTCAGGAGATCAAGACCATCCTGGCTAACATGGCGAAATTCCGTCTCAACTGAAAATACAAAAAAAAAAATTAGCCGGGCGTGGTGGTGGGCGCCTGTAGTCCCAGCTACTCGGGAGGCTGAGGCAGGAGAATGGCGAGAACCTGGGAGGTGGAGCTTGCAGTGAGCCGAGATAGCGCCACTGCACTCCAGCCTGGGTGAAAGAGCGAGACTCTGTCTCAAAAATAAAAAAAAGAAAGAAAGAAAATTACTGCTACTCAGGACCCACTACTGGCCTATTACATCAAAATATCTGGTAATGGGCTCCCCAGTTAACTCTAACATGCAATCATGGTTAAGATACATATGTTTAGAAGCAGAGGAAGGGAAATACCACTCAGAAAAGCAATAGCCTTGGGTAGGGGTTTGCCCCGTGGTTTCCTCCAAAGTCCATTAATTCCATAAAATAATAAGCAAAAGGGTCGTGTGTGGCCAGGGAGGGAGTGCGTAGCCTTCAACATATTCTCCAAAGGATCTGTGACTGCACCACCCAAATTAAAAATCCCTAAGAAGGGAGGCCTGGCCTGCTTACACAATTTCTTACGTTCACACACATCACCATCATATATTGTTTCAAACTCCATTCTGTTCATACATTAAGGCTTCTGTGGGAAATACCTGCTTTGCTTTGCATAGCTTCAAGGCTTGAAATGTTTATCCTTGCATATTCACTCAGGTTAATAAGCATTTGTTTCTAAGTGCTTCTTAAGAAGAAGAATCCAACATCCATCCATCACTGAAATGTTGGCAAGAATCACTTTATCTAGGTTGGTTTTATATTACCATATGTCCTAAAGTAATAGGTATTTTGAATGAGCAAAGAAGGGAGTATGAAGAACATTGACAGTCTAAGTAGAGGCCCACAGAGAAGTTTTCAAAAAAACCCGGACAATGGGAACCTGAAAGATTGAGACGGGTATCTGAGTCAGTAAGATATGTGTGAAGAAAGAAAAATCAGAATACACAAAGAGTAATTTTTAACTATGGTACCTGAAACTCATTGTACGATGAAGAAATGAATAGAAAATCATCTTCCTTCTTCTTTTCTTCCCCCATATTCATCACATACAGATTCCTCAGAATCATTAACTAAGGAT
Source organism: Gorilla gorilla gorilla (assembly GCF_029281585.2). Classification (NCBI taxonomy): domain Eukaryota; kingdom Metazoa; phylum Chordata; class Mammalia; order Primates; family Hominidae; genus Gorilla; species Gorilla gorilla. The sequence continues at coordinate 192,696,313 of NC_086017.1, forward strand.
TAACATGATCTCTACTAGCGGGGTCAGTTTTGAGTAATGTAAAGCATGGGAGCCTTAGAGCCAATCCCAGCTCTGCCATTCACTGTCTAGGTGGCCTCGAGCAACTGTTAACCTCTCTAAGTCCAAGTTTCCTATCTGTAAAATAGCAATGATAATACCCACCTCATGAGGTTATCTTGAAAAGTAAATGAAATAATTTTTAGTACTTATTACAGTGCTTCAGACTACCAAGTGTTCAATAAATGGCTGTGTTACTACAACTCAGCTAGGTTATGATCAAATAGGCATTTTTTGGACTAGCCTAAAAATGCAACTATGTATCAATTGCTATTTTCTATGTTCCAAGTGATTGGCTTTGAGATAGTCCTCACTATGAAAACATTTAAATACTCACTTTACATTTTCAATTTACTTTTTAAACGAACTACTTGTTGTTCCAACTGCCAATACTTTTTGTTTAGCTACTCAGTTACCATCTTAATCTCACAGCTAATAGAAACTTCTCCCCGAAATGAGAGTTTCTTAGGAACAAGGATCATGTCTTTATCAAATAACCATTAATTGAGCATCTATATGTCAATAACTGGACATAAAAAGATACATACGATTAGTTCCTTTCCTCATGGGGTTTAACTTCTTCTACCTGGGAAAAATAATATGCAAATACAATTCAAGATTATGACTGTTATAATAAAGATGCGTGCCAAGAACTATTGAGTCTACTGGAAGAACAGATTTATTTTATCTCATTTGATAAGGAAATCTTTGTAAGAGAGGTGGCATTAGAACTGAGCCAAATGTATATCAAACTCAATAATAAATGAAGTAATTCCAGCACTTTGGAAGACAGAGATGGAAGGACCACTTGAAGCTAGGAGTTTGAGACAAGCCTGGGAAACATAGCAAGACCCCTGTCTCTACCAAAATAAATAAATAAAAATAACATTAGCCAGGCATGGTGGCACATCTTTGTAGTCCTAGCTATTCAGGAGGCTGAGGCAGGGTAATCACTTGAGCACAGGAGTCTGAGGTTACAATGAGTTATGATCGTGCCATTGCACTCCAGCCTGGGTGACAGAGCAAGACCTTGTATCAAATAATAATAATAACACTAATAATAACTGTAAAACATATGTAGGAATAGAGAGATCTGCATGGATGCTACTGCAGGACAAGATTCATAAGTGTACTATGGTAATTTTGGACCTTGAATACATAGGATAAAGATAAAAGATGAAATGTCATGGTGTGCATCTAGGCATGTATGTAATAGTAAGAAATATTATTAATAAATAGCAAGCTGGTTGATGGGAAATAATGTTAGAGAGGTGCTACCAAGAAACTGTATTTTGTAGAGCCCTGGGAACTGAGCAGGGAAGTTTAGACCTCATGCAATAAGCAGAAGAAAAACAAAAAAAAGAAAAAGAAAAAAAGGCATTATAGATTCTACAACCAAGGTATATGTAACATGATGAAAGCTAAGTTGTAGTAAGGTTATTCCAGCTATCATGTTGTGGGTAAAGGATCGAGGCTAAAGATGGTAGACTAGAGCATCTTGAATCAATTTTATTAATGCAGCTATGACCCGTGGTAGGTCTAGACGAGTACAAGTACGTGTTTAGAGATCAACTATAGATATAAATGTGATATTTCATGAATGTCACCTGGGATATTTGAATAATAATATCACTGACAAATATTGCAAAGGTAACGGGAAAGATTATGAATCATTTTTAAGTGAATAAAATTTAGCATCATCTTTATGCCAAGTATGTGAAAATATATAATATTTCAGGTATATGTATCTACATAATATGTGCATCTTCATTCAGTATCTGTTTCCCACAGTATATCTTGTTTCCACAAACAAATTATCTACTTCTGCTGGGCGGAATCTCGTCTCATATTTCTCATGCATTCTACAGAGCCTACCGTGTAAAAAACATAAAGTTGGTACTTAATAAAAACTTATTTGATTAAATAACTGAGGTCAGAAATAGCAGAAAACTAGCCCATCTTAGATGGAGTCATTAGTGAATAAGAATTATTTCTCCCTAATAATATTGATGAAGTGGCAAAAGTTTTACTGTGTCAAGTAATTCTAGACAATAAAACTATAGTTCATTTTTTTTTAATATTCAGTAGAACAAATTTTATGGACCTGAAACATCAAGGGAAATAGGGAAAAATCACCCTTCTCATCTACTCAGGTTTGCGTAGGTTTATTTTTTTTTCTTTTTTCACTTTAAAAATGTGATCTTAGGCTGGGCCTGGTGCCTCATGCCTGCAATCCCAGCACTTTGGGAGGCCAAGGTGGGCAGATCACGAGGTCAGGAGTTCGAGACCAGCCTGACCAAGATAGTGAAACCCCATCTCTACTAAAAATACAAAAATTAGCTGTGCGTGGTGGCAGGTGCCTATAATCCCAGCTACTCGGGAGGCTGAGGCAGAGAATTGCTTGAACCTGGGAGGCGGAGGTTGCAATGAGCCGAGATCACACCATTGCCTTCCAGCCTGGGCTACAGGGTGAAAATCCATCTCAAAAAAAAAAAAAAGTGATCTTAAAGTTTGAGTGGGAGAATAAGACAGTAAATCAGCCCAATCTTTTATAGCAGCATATTCACTTCACTTAGAAAAAATAACTTTAATCGCACAGGGATAGAAAAAAAGATATTTGAAAACCATTCCTTGACAAGATTCAGAGCTTTCATGTAAGAATAAAATATACATTTACAGTAAATTTAGATTTGGGGTAGAATTTAAAGCTCTTGTCCATCAACATGTAATGAATGAATGTGACGCTTGCATAATAGCATTTTTTGGAGCACTGTTAGAGCAAGGGAGTCTTCGCAATGCTAAAGAAAAAAGGAAGTTAAAAAATTTAAGGATGTTTCACTTTCAATAAAAAAAATCCTAGTCAAAATAAGTTGGCAACTCCATGTTCAGAATCTATGTTGTTTCTCTAATGTTCAGGAATGGTTAAGGCAGGAAAGAGAATCTCAAGGTCACCAGGAATAGTCCTTAGAGTATTCTTATAGGGCTTATCTGTGCTCACATGCCTAATTTTTTTCCAAGTGCAAAAGAATGGCCACTTGCTTGAGACAGGCCCAGTGCCATCCTTTATTCAAGTTCCTTTATACTCCTCTTTTTAAAGAAGCTGTCAAGTTCTTTTTTTGCAGTTGACAGGAAAGGCCAAATCTGTGGTACAGGAAAGGAGGCGCAAAAAAGAAACTTTTTTGTGTTGATGTTTTACTAAGTGAGCTAAGGAGAATTTTAGAATCATGCAATTTACTCTGGAGGCATTTACTGTACATAGCTATAGTGATGGTAATTTCTTTCATTGTTGAAGTGAAAAGATAACCATCAATCAGTTGTCAATTGGTCAATTGCAGAAGTGATGAAAAGAAACTGGTAGGAACAATCACTTCTGTGGCTACCTAGACCATTTGGAGGCATAAGAAAAGTATGGGAACTGGATTGCATTTTAAAAAGGGATTGGACCAGATTTTCAAAAAGGTTAATAGGCATAACTTCTTTGTAAAGGATGGCTTTGCAGTTATGCATAATCAGGAAATGCATTTTAAAAATGAACAATTTTAAAGACAATGAAAAGTTTAAAAGTAAAAATTATTTATTTAACTAGATCAGGTAAATAAGCCCAGAAGACCTTGAATTTCAGTGTGTTCCT